>NC_080545.1:24168407-24482271 GCF_028640845.1 Ahaetulla prasina | reverse complement strand
CACTGATAGCACATCAAACGTCCAAACTCATTTGTAAGATGGTGCCTTAGAGTAGAAATTAACAATATAGAAGAAACAGACACAGCTCTTCTTCTTAGAGATACACATTTAATTTTCTCATTTAATTACTGAGTTAACATTTATACTCATACTTAAATCAGAAATGTTATTGAATACCCCTTTGCTGAAAGACGCAACATTATGAATAATACTATTTTTAGATCTGCTCTGTTCCAAATGTTAATTTCTAATGTCCCGGAACTTACTAAACAAATCTGTACGAAGAAACCCAATAATCCTTAAATTGTAAACAATAAATTACAAACCATAATTTGCAAATGTGAGTTAAGTGTAACTAGGACCCTGCTAAGGAAGAAGCCTAAATTTTCATTACAGATTTGACTAATTTCAGCTCTCTGAATTCCACTTGGTTCATATTTGCTCCCCCCTCCCTCTTTTATTTATTTGGCCTTTATGGAACCAAAAAGTAGAATTTAATAAGTATTTGATGGAAGAAGTTAAGTTATTAACCGTGGGTTACAAATCTGACAGGCTGAAGTATAATTTTAGCTAAATGATTCACATTTATACAGGTAAGTCCTCAACTTACTACCACAACTGAGCCCAAAATTTCTGTTATTGAGAGTTAAGTGAGTTTTGCCTCCATTTTACGATCTTTCTTGCTACAGTTAAGTGAATCATTGCAGTTGGTAAGTTAATAACATAGTTTTTCCCATTTTTTATTTTTTTTGCTTGCCAAAAAGTTGCAAAAGGTGATCATCATTTTGCAACCTTTCAGCAAAAAAAAAATTAGGACACAATAACGGTCATAACTATGAACTAGTTGCCAAGCATCTGAATTTTGATCACATGATCACAGGGATGCTATAAAGATTGCAAGTTTGAAAAATTGTCATAAATCAATTTTTTAGTGCCGTTGTAATTTTGAACAGTCACTAAATAAACCGTTGTAAGTAGAGGACTACCTGTACTGTGACCTTCAACTGCACTCCGTTGCAGCTATAGAGAATCAGTCAATACTTGGTCATCCACCACTGGCTTTCTAAGGCTGGACATCTTTGAAAGTCGCAATCTGTTCTTCTGTCTATTTATAAATATATTCTTAACTCCCTAACTGTACGTAGTTCTGAATAAACTATGTAATAAAATCAAACTTAACTCATGCCTCTTCAATAAAAAAATTCAATCAAACAATTTTTATGAATCATTACATCACACTCCTAAAAAGCAGAAAACTACTGCAAAAGTCAGTTAAACTTGATCAATTTCCAGGAGTTCATCCTACCATTTGCATATTTGCCATTCTAATACAATATGTTATTTTTATTTTAACACCACAATCCCACATGATCTGTCTATCTGCAAGTTTGGCTTTAGCACCGTTTCTCTTTGCATAAAACATCCATGCTACAGTTACCATATGTTTGCTCTTTATGAAATAGGACTCTTTCCAATTGTTAATTATCTCCCAGTATTTCTTTGTCAACAACTTTTCTTATTTGTTACTGACATTTTCAACCATAAGCAGAATACTTCTCATTCATTTTACTTAGTTATAATTTTAATGTCTGACCAAGTGTATCACCCTTTTTTTGAGTATATGAAACCAGCGAAAATCTCCAGAGAAATATCTGAATCTACTTAAAATTATTTTTAATGTATTCACATTTGATTTTTTGTTTTAAAACAAGCTATACAAATTTGTTATTACTTTTTCAGATTCTGCCCTAGCCCAGTACAGCTGATTAGTTTTAACCAGAGGTGGGTTTCAGCAGGTTTTGACCAGTTCTGGAGAACCAATAGTGGAAATTTTGAGTAGTTCGAAGAACCAGTAGTAAAAATTCTGACTGGCCACGCTCCCATCTATTCTCTGCCTCCCAAGTTCCAGCTGATTGGGAGGAAGTGGGGATTTTGCAGTATCCTTCTCCTGCCACGCCCACCAAGCCATGTCACTCCCACCAAGCCACACCCACAGAACTGGTAGTAAAAAAAATTGAAACCCACCACTGGTTTTAACATATTTCAGTTGAGTTTGAAAGTTTTCAAACCATGGATGAGATATATAACTTTCTCTAAGCTACCACATTGATCCATCTAGAAAAGGATTGTTTTGTTTTAAATTTTCAAATGTTAAAAAGAAACAGTCTGGTATAAGGGTAAAGGCACTGGTTTAGGAACATATTCAAGTTTACCCTCAGACACTGAAACTCACCTTTGGGACAATCACAGTTGTTTTGGGAGGTTGTGTTTTCAGACTGCTTTAAGCTCCAAGAGGAAATACACGTCCAACAAATGAATGGGTAAATAAATGCGATCCCCACTGATAAAGGTGATAATAATTGGCATAACATATTTCTATAAAAATCTCAAATTCCCAATCAATTTGAAATCAGTTTGATACTTGAGATTATATTTGCTCTCTTTCACCAACCACTGAAATAGAGGACTATTTGAAAACAAGGGTTTTCAAAACAAATGAAGTGAAATATTCTTCCAGATAATTATTTTTTAAATAAACTTAGTAGTATACTATTCTCAGAGATGGAGACTCTTTGAGAGCAGTATGCAACAGAATTTCATTGTAATGTATGCCGATTAGTGTCTGTCCATTCAAAGTGACAAAGATACTCTAAGTCTAAGCCAGGGGTAGTCAACCTTTTTATACCTACCGCCCACTTTTGTATCTCTGTTAGTAGTAAAATTTTCTAACCGCCCACCGGGGAATTTTATGAAAATCTAATGAAAATGTTTTTAAATAATGCTATGAATTTTTTTTTAAAAAGTCAATTAAATTAAAAAAAAGGAAAATGCTTCAGTATCGGACAAAGCCCCTACTGCCCACCATGAAAGCTGGAACGCCCACTAGTGGGCGGTACGGACCAGGTTGATTACCACTGGTCTAAGCTTTCTACAAAAATAATCACATTGCTTCGGAATTGATCGAGTTAAATCAAATAAAACAGAAGCAGATTGGTATTTTTGATCAAATGAAAGCAATAATGGTATACTCTTTTATTATTATAGGCTGCTAAATACTAGCCTTTGACTTTCTTTTATTTTATTATATAGCCAAAGGATAAGATCTCAGTGCACTTTCCACTTCATTGACAGGAACATTCAGCTTTTAAATCAATTTTTTGAAGCATTAAGTCATCCCAAAGCATTAAAAAAAATCCTTGATCGCTACACCATTCATTCTGAAGTCAAGACAGTGAATAGTCATCAGTCCAAAGTTCACTTCCAGGACCAAGAAATAATTGATGCTGGAATTTGTACCCTGTCAAACTAGCTCATCTTCCAGCAGTTTATGCAATCATCTGCTGTGTTTCACCATGAAACCTGTTAGACTACAATTCAATTTAAGTAACTTTTAAGTTAACTTTTAAATTACTTAAGGAAAGAACTGTTACTTCATAAAATACAGATGTAATAAGCTCACCAGATGCACAAGAGGGAACTAAATACTTCATTTTGATAATGCATAGTTAGTCATAAGAGTCAATTCTGGTTCCTTAAATGCAGGAGGGGAAAAACATATATATTTCATGTGTTAAAGTAATCTTCCCCAACTTGGTGTTGTTCAGGTATTTGGGATTACGTGTCCCCTTAATGCCAAGATCTGGTCAGACAGATGGCAGCTGTAGTTCTCACAAATCTGGAGAACGTAAGATTGGAGAAAGAACATTGCAATATACTCCATACAACATACATGAATTTCCAGGAGGTGGTAATAGGCTAACAAAATAAGCACCCCTTTCTCCCAAATCTAAGCCAAGGACGTTGATACCTCTTTTATAAATTTGGAGTCTTAAATCTACTTAAACAGGCAGGCCAACTGCGAACTATATACTTCCAGGTAAATTTCCAGTGGTTATAGTTGACTCACATCCCTGCAATGAGGGAATAAATGTGTTTCCCGTCTTTTAGTAACTTCTACTGACAAGTCAAAAACGGTTATTACAGCCACTTTCACAGACTGTAAGTGACTATTACAATCACTTCACAATTACAGGACATGTTTAGCAAGTATCTCTGTAAAATATTCTTCCCATAGCAACATTTTCTAATTAACTGAACATTTAAATGAGTTTCATGTATCAACCCTTTCCAAATATAGTCAATTACGTGGTGACCTATTAATAATGTTCAGTAATTTACACTGGACAATATACTAGATACTGTATTATGAATCACTGCATATAAATTTAGCCACAAAGAAAGCAAAGGTTGCAGTATATAAGTTTGGAGCACAACAAAGGAAAGTCAAACTCTAGAACTAGATCACATAGGACTGCCATCTAGTCCTGTATTTAACATTGTTTTAAGCTACTGTATCTTACTTTTAGTATACCATTCATGAAATAGACCATGGGCATTGTCTGTCTGTCTGTCTGTCTCTCTCTCTATACATATCTATACATACACACACACACACACATATATATACACCTACATACACATACACACACAGACATATGCATACACTATATACATATATTAAAATGCCACATTAAAAATGATATAGTATTTATATATTATCATGCCACTGCATCAATTAACCAAATAATTCCAAACAATCCCCTGTTATTACAAATGGAAAAATCATTTTAATAAGGGGGTGAGATCTTGTATTTTTTGGAACATACTAGTAGCAATATGAATTTAAATGCATACTGCTCTCTTAAAAACTGATTTTTTTTCTCCAATTCAATTTCTGGAGGAATGGTGTCTTTCTCCATTAAAAGAGCTATTACTCCAGGGCAAAAGGAATACACACATCATTCTACCGACCAAAACTACAAATGTGTGCTGCAAACCTATCATTAGGGAGCAAATCTAAAAACTGCTTTTCCAGGTTCTACAAAATAACACACCTTTGGGGAGAGCTAAGAAACAGACAGGTCAGGTCCCTTTTTATACACCATCACACATTATAATATTTGTCATTTTCTATCTTTGGAAGCAAAAAAGAAAGAAAGAAAAGTTTTATTCGATCAAAACTCCCCAACGCCATATGCCACCGCCGGGTTCCTTTGCACAACTTTCCAATTAGGCTGCCTCGTGGGGTAAAAAAAAAACCCTGAAGAGCCTTTTTACCTAGATAAGTTGGGAGATGCTAGAAAGGAGAGGGGGGAAAAAAAAGTTTAAAGCTCCAAACAAAGCAAGACATCCCATCCCAAATAATACACGATAAAGCAAAAAGCCCCGCTTGCTCAGAAACTTCCACCAGGATTAATAATAATAATTATAATAATTATTTCACACCTCTTCCCCTCCCTTGGCATTTGGCCATTTTGGAGAAAGGAAGACGGGGAGGGGGGTTGGGATTGGGGAAGGGGGTGCCTGAAAATTAAAGCGATATTGATCCCCTATTGCACAGCCAACGACGGTGCCGTAGACACACCAGGAGAGACTCGGCCAACTCCGTACAGCTCCAGGCAAAAATTAAGCAGGAAATACTAACTACCTCGCCCCTTACTTACTTTCCAAGCTATGCTGCTCCCCGACAGGGAGAAACCTTGTGCGGACGAGCCACCAGCTGAAACTCGAAGCGGTTCCGGGACCAAACTTAGAGAAGAAGAAGAAAAAGTCCCCAAAGGGAAAACCGAGTCCTCCGGAGGACTCGCGGCAGATTAGCCTGACAACACGTTGTATTAGTCATTCATATGGGAGGTGGAGAGGTGTGGGGGGGAGGAGCTTGTGAGGGAAGTGCGCCGCCGTGCATTCTGGTAGCTGTAGTTCGGCCTCGCTTCCTGCTCCTGTCCCTTGCACGGCCGAGGGCGGAGATGAGAAACGGCAACTACAACTCCCGAGGTGCAGAGCAAAGGCGCATGGGCGCTGGCTCTCGGGGCGGAGAGTGGTCGGGCTTTGGCGTTGGGGGTTTCACTGCATGGGTGGGGAGGCGTTCTGCGAGCTTATCCGTTGAAATTCAATGTATAGAGCCGCCCATCTCTGGTTTTAGGAACTTTTCTCGGCTATCATGTAACTTACAACTACTCCATTGTAAAACATATGGACTACAAATCTTGATCAAGGCAAAACAATAGATGCAATCTACATAGACTTCTGCAAAGCTTTTGACTCAGTAGTACACGATAAACTTCTCCTAAAACTAAAATCCTATGGCATCTCAGGACCCCTTCACAAATGGATATCTGCTTTTCTGTCTAACAGACAACAAGTGGTCAAAATTGGCAATGCTTTATCAAATCCTGTTCCTGTCAAGAGTGGCGTCCCTCAAGGCAGCGTCCTTGGACCAACACTCTTCATACTATACATTAATGATCTTTGTGACCATATCTCAAGTAATTGTGTTCTCTTTGCTGACGATGTCAAACTATTTAACACCACAGACAATACATCTATCATTCAAAAAGACCTTGATCATCTAACCGCTTGGTCTAAAACTTGGCAACTCCAAATCTCAACCAGCAAATGCTCAGTCTTACATATAGGAAAAAAGAACCCAAACACTAAGTACATACTAGATGGACATTACCTTACAGATGACCCCATTCCCGTTAAAGACCTCGGAGTTTTCATGTCAAATGATCTAAGTGCCAAAGCCCACTGCAACTACATAGCAAAAAAAGCTCTAAGAGTTGTAAACCTAATCTTGCGTAGCTTCTTTTCCAAAAACACCACACTACTAACCAGAGCATATAAAACATTTGCTAGACCAATTCTAGAATACAGCTCGCCTGTTTGGAACCCTCACCACATCTCTGACATCAATACAATTGAACGTGTCCAGAAATATTTTACAAGAAGAGTTCTCCATTCCTCTGAAAACAACAAAATACCTTATCCCACCAGACTTGAAATCCTAGGCTTAGAAAACTTGGAACTCCGTTGCCTTCGACAAGACCTAAGTTTAACTCACAGAATCATCTATTGTAATGTCCTTCCTGTTAAAGACTACTTCAGCTTCAATTGCAATAATACTAGAGCAACCAATAGATTTAAACTTAATGTCAACCGCTTTAATCTAGATTGCAGAAAATATGACTTCTGTAACAGAATCATCAGTGCTTGGAATACTTTACCTGACTCTGTGGTCTCTTCCCATAATCCTAAAATCTTCAACCAAAAACTGTCTACTATTGACCTCACCCCATTCCTAAGGGGACCATAAGGGGCGTGCATAAGCGCACAAAACGTGCCTACCGTTCCTGTCCTATTGTTTTTCTTTTCTTCTTCCTATATACATATATGCTTATACCTCCTTATATTTACCCATATATGTGTTTATATATTATATAATCTTTTTGTATGATACCTACATATATTGTTATGACAAAATAAATAAATAAAATAAATAAATCAAACTGCTGGAGCAGGGGTCTCCAACCTTGGCAACTTGAAGACTTGTGGACTTTAACTCCCAGAATTTCTCAGCCAGCTTTGCTTTGCTGGCTGAGGAATTCTGGGAGTTGAAGTCCACAAGTCTTTAAGTTGCCAAGGTTGGAGACCCATGCTGTAGAGGATTGTTGGGGAAAGTAGTGTTTCCTAGGCTTAGCGACTTGAAGATGTGTGGACTTTGAGTCCCAGAATTTCCCAGCAAGTCTTCTGGGCTGAAATCTTCTGGGAGCTGAAGTCCACATATCTTAAAGTTGTTAAGGTAAGGTAATACTGGGGTAAAGCGATACAAAACTCTGATACTTCTCCTTCGTCTCCCCTGTTAAATCAGTGGAGTTTGTTTGTCTTGCAAAAGTCTGGGACAACCAGTGGAAAATGCTATACAGAAAGGCTATAACTTTCTGTATCTTTTAGAATAGAATGGAATGGAATGGAATAGAATAGAATAGAATAGAATAGAATTCTTTATTGGCCAAGTCCTTGAGGGTCCTTGAGTGGCGCAGACTACTAAGTCAGTCTGTTATTAACAGCAACTGCTTGCAATTACTGCAGGTTCAAGTCCCATCAGGCCCAAGGTTGACTCAGCCTTCCATCCTTTATAAGGTAGGTAAAATGAGGACCCAGATTGTTGGGGGCAATAAGTTGACTTTGTATATAATATACAAATGGATGAAGACTATTGCTTGACATAGTGTAAGCTGCCCTGAGTCTTCGGAGAAGGGCGGGATATAAATGCAAATAAAAAAAAAAGTGTGATTGGACACACAAGGAATTTGTCTTGGTGCATACATTCTCGGTGTACATAAAAGAAAAGATCATCAAGAATTCTAAGGTACAACACTTAATAACACTTTGCTGCTTTTTAGCACTTCTGGATTTTTGCAGGTCAGATCTGGAAGTGATAGGTTTGTTCTTTTTCACGAAGACGGGTGGGATTATATATGTCCAACAGGAAATGCTGGAATGCCAGATAAGATGCAATCCTAGGCTCAGATTCCATTGAGTTAAGCCTTCTAAGCCATTTTGGAAATTTAAAACCCAAAAAGGAGAGAGTCTATATAGGTTCAAGACTTAAGACATACATGGTAGTAAATGAGTTCCACTTATCACTAAACTCCTGAGAGGAGATTTCTGTATTTATCTCCTTTGGGAGGGAGTGACATCAACAGAGAGGCCAGACAGAAATGAGATGTGAGAGATGCAACGCAGCTGCTTAGGTTCCTGTAAAACAAGCTGTCTCGAGGTTCCCTGAAGACTGGAATTTTCCCCCATCCTGCCCCCACTTTCTTTCAAAACTACATCTAAATATGGTGGTGCTACAATTTTAGGTGCATTTGTTGTTTTTTCCTTCCAAGTAAGAACCCCGGTTAGAACAGGGGTTCGCTGCTTCAGGAAGTTACTGGTCCATTTGCAGTTTTGAGAGGACTCTCGGCAAAGGATTGTCTTATTTATTTATTTATTTATTTATTTAGTCAAGCATGTATTGGATAACAGATATAAGTATAAACATGGTTATGAGTACATGAAATGGATACGAATAAAAGGGAACATTAGGACAGGGGTGGTAGGCACGCTGCTGCGCTTATGCGTACCATATGGTTATGGTTATGCATACCATATGGATATGGTGGTCTTGATGGCCAATCCACCCACATTAGAAGCCAGACAAAGAACTGAGCTGCAGTCACCCATCATAGTAGTTTCCAAAGCTTCTGGGTTTCACGTGGCATTCACAAGGATTGTTGGAAAGCTTGGTGTTGATGCTTTGCTTTGCAACTAGCTGAGCTTCATGTTCATTTCTGTTTTTCTGTTTTTAATTAAAAAGCTTTTAAAAACTCATGCTAGGTAAGTTTTTGGGGAGGTGACAAGAAATACCACATCAGGGACAATGTCATTTCCAGGCATTAAGTGGAACGATCTGTTCTCATGAAATGAAAATACAAATACTGGCATCCCATTGTAACGCATATCATACCAGTGTTTTCTTGCAGCATAAAATCAGTTTTGTTTTTTTTTAATAACAAGGACAAGCTGAAGAACTCTCAGCGTAGCAAGATGCAAATGAAGATCTGTGCAGTTCAAAGCAGATGCTGGTTGCAGAGAATGGTAAGATGGGAAGGAATGTGAGGAATGATAAAGCAAAAAGGGATGTGAGCGAACTGCTCAAACAGTTCTGATGTCTGGCAATTCTATCTTCTTAAGGGGAGACTCCCTTGATCTCTGCCCCCACCCCCTGGCAAGGAATTCTGGGATTTTGGGGTAAGGTTTTAAGGTTTTGCTAACTGTGAAGTGAGTGGTTACAGTCATTAACATGAATAGGACAATGATTCTAGGCAGGGGAGGATAGATCAAGAGCTAGAACAATATGCAGAATAAGACAAGACACTTGGTGCAGATTAGGAACCAAGGATTAAGAATGCTGGATAAGGCATGGATTACTGATAGAGAAAATCAAGAAGTGGAACAAGAGGTATTAGAGCTACCGCATGCCAAACTAGTGGAATGAAATGCTTCTTGTCCTAATCCCTGAGAGATCATTATAGGGATCTGGAAACATTCTGAGTGTCCATATGGAAAGAGAGATATACTACTCAATAGCCTCTAAAAGTCTAGGATAATAATAAAAAAAGGACCTGAAGAGCTGACTCTGCCAAACGGCTTGGGGTCCCAACAGGGGAGCATCATACCGGAGGTGGCTGATGAATTAAGAGGCAATCCCACCTCCCCCCACCTCTCCGTGCATCCTGTTCCTTCCCCCGCCCATCTTCTTACTATTCTTTTTTTGATTGTAATTTCCATTTTTATTGTTTTAGAAATATTTAGCTTTTATGTTTTTAATGCTTTTAATCCGGAAAGCTGCCCAGAGTCTTTTCAAAATGAGATGGGAGGCAAATAAGTGTAATAAATAAATGATAAAATAAAAGCAGGTCCTCTACTAATTAAACATTTCACGGCGCTATGTGGGCATTAAAAAAATATAGACTCTATGTTGTTTAAGATTGAATTGTGGAGTCCCTGGTGCTTTCTGAGCTTACTTGTTTACAAACCAAGCTGAGTGTATCAAGGGCTCCAAACACAAATAAAAACTCCTACTAATATTGCTTGAACGTAGAAAGGACATCACCTCTGCCTTAGTACATTTATAAAAGAGCTATAGGTAGTCCTCATCTTATGACCAACCACTTAGCAACCATTCAAAGTTATGACACACCCCAAATAAACCTTTATTCAAAGTTTAACCTTTATTCAAAGTTTCTATGGCTGGGCCTTCTCTGCGATCATGTGATCATGTTTTGGGCGCTCAGCAACAAGCCTGCATTTATGGACGTTGGTAGCCCTCTGGTCAAACAATCCCGTTTATGATGTTTTTTGCTTGAAACTGGCATTTACTTCTAGTTTCTGGCCCAAATCCCTGCCCATTGTAGATAATCGGTTCACTTAGTGACCATGGTGATTCACCGCAAAAAAGTTGAATACACTTGTAAGTTCATTTGTCTGAATGCAAGAGACTGACTAGCTATTTTAGTGTAGGATTGTTTTGCAATCCTATACAGCTTTGTTCAAAAACCAGCCCAATCAAATTTAGGGAGAGTTAATCTCAAGTTAGCATGCAAGGAATTGTCACGTTCCAGCCACAATGGGATAAAGTGTCCTGCTTGAGCAGGGGGTTGGACTAGAAGACCTCCAAGGTCCCTTCCAACTCTCCTGTTTTGTTGTTATCCTGTCACCTGTAATTCGATCGGTCACATGATGACCCTCTTCATGACAGGTATGACTTACAACTTTAATTCCAGGCTCAATTCCAGTTGTCAGTCAAGGGCTACTTATATCTAAAAATAATAAAATACTTAACTATGTGCTAGCCATATGATGTATATTATGTGAGAAGCACATTAATTTGTCAACAAGGGAAAGGCTGGTTCCACATAAGGCAGTCTGTCAATCTGTTATGTCTCTATACTTTTCTTAGCCAAGGACAAATTCCTAGTTATATTTTGACAAATATAAAGTGTCTAGCTACATATAATGTTTTTGATATAAACATTTAGTATCTGCTTTTTGTTAATGGACCATAAATTTCTATTCAGGAAAAGGAGGACTTGTTCTGATAGAGTGATCCAATGCAGTTTAGTTCTTTATTTTCTTCCACACAATAGACAGAATCTTGCCAGACTAAATACTTACTAACCTAATGGATATCCTGGGTAATTCTGGAGGGTGGCTATCCTATATATAGATAAAACTCTTTATTTTTATTTATTTTATTTATTTATTTGTCAAACACAACAGTATATATAAGTATAAGCATGAAATGGGACCGGGATATTTACGGGACCGCCTGCTGCCGCCAGTTACCTCCCATCGTCCGGTGCGTCCAGTGCGCTCTCACAGGGAAGGCCTCCTTAGGGTGCCATTGGCCAACCAATGTCGGCTGGCGGCCCCCAGGGGAAGAGCATTCTCTGTGGGGGCCCAGGCCTTGTGGAACGAGTTGCCGGTGGGACTCCCTCTTCTCCCTGATCTTCGGACCTTTAAGCGCGAGCTCAAGTCTTTCTTTTTTCACCAAGCGGGGCTGGCCTGATTGATTTTAATACCGAGGGTTTTTAGTGGGCTTTTAACAGGGTTTTTCTCTTTGGTAATTTTTCCTTAGCTAATATTTTTAATTATACAGTGTTTAAATTAGATTTTTAAGCTTGTTATTGTATTTTAATATTTTTGGATTATTGTTGTTTTATTTGCTGTACACCACCCTGAGTCTCCGGAGAAGGGCGGTATAAAAATGTGAATGAATGAATAAATGAATGAATGAATGAATAAATAAATAAATAAAAATAACCATAAAAATTGGATACAATTAAAGGGAACATTAGGACAGGAATGGTAAGCACGCTGCTGCTCTTATGCTCTTGTGCTCTTGCGTCTGTAACCTTTAATTGGGAGCAATGGTACATCATGTTTTCAATCAAGGTACCTCAAATGGACTAGCTTAGAAAACACACCCAATATCCAGAACCCCTAACTTTTGTGGATTTGAAATTTAGCAAATTTTATAAAATACTTTAAGACATGAAATTATGACAAAGCATTTTGTGACATGAAACCAAATGTCGTAAAACCTTTCCTATGCTTAAGTCTTGATGTTTGACTGGCATACAGTTCAACATGGGCTAATTTCAAGGCAGAGACATCTCTGAATATCTCTTTGAATTTTTAAGAATTCCAGTTTTTCCCGTAGATTAGAAGCTATACCATTGTTGAAGGCACTGAGAAATCTGGTGACATCGGTACAATACAGGTAATCTGGGACCACTAGATTATGAATCACTAGTGAAGAAATGGCCTCAAATGCTTCCATAGGATCCAGGCATTAGATGCTCCCATAACATCAACTACTTTCTCTTCGCTTCATGACTTGTGTAATCCCAGATATTGAGGCTCATTTCACAAACCTTGACTTAAAGCAAGAATCCCACCTCCCCATCTCCCTCTTCCACTCACTTTCTCATTCATCCATCCATCTGCTCATCCGGTCTTTCCACTTTTCCAATCCCCAGTCGTGCTTGAGCAGGAACAAATGAAATGGGGAAATATTGTGATCAATGGCAGTTGGAAAGGGAAACTGAGAGGGAGATAGTAATGAAGGAGCAATGATTTGATAACTTTTCTCAGATCGGACAAATACCAAGCAATCGAAAGGGAAATTATAACCCGCATTCACTGAGAACCAGGGTCAACAAAGGAAGAACAATGCTAATATTTCTTGTACTCAGTCTCAAACTAAGACTTTTTCAGAGTTTCTGGCATAGCCATAAGTGAGAGTTCTAGAGATCCAATCCTTTTACCATTCATCATCTAAGACAGGGGTCCCCAACCGCCAAGCTGCAGCCCACTACCAGGCTGTGGCCTATTCGCAACTGGGCCACATGAGTGGTGGGCAAGCATGCATATGCAGCAAAACATGGTCACTCATGCAGCCTGGTTCCCCTCCCCACCCCCACCCCGCCGAGCCACCAAGCTGCAAAGGTTGGGGACTGCTGATCTAAGAGCAATGGTCTCATTTCATGTAGGAGAATTTTAATTCATTTTTATTTACTAAGATTTTATTTGTAAATCAGGAGTCCTCCTCACACTGATCAGTTCATTGACTCCTTCATGATGTTTCAACTTGTTCATCGATCTCAAATATATTATACAAAAATAATTTAGATTGCAGTATTGTAACTAACAGTACTAAAAATAATAATCATCGAGACAATTTAAGGCCGTTCTCACCGACGGCTGAGCATCCAACCCTAGATAGGACATCTCACTGTTAGCCATTTCTTTTTCAGTATCAGAATGGAGCCCTACAGAATCCCAGAAGATTAATAGACCCCAATTTACCTTCCATCATTTATCAACCACCTATTCATTAGACATTTCGTGATCCCCACCCATTCATCATCCATTTGGATAGTCCCTTGGAGCCTTGGAAGTCAGTACCAACCACTTTGGGAACCCTGTGCTAAACATTTCATAAAATAGTATTTGGCACACAGTTTAACACTCTAGATCAGGGGTGTCCAACTGGCGGCCTGCAGGCCAGATGCGTCATGCACAGGCCACGCCGAACCCACTCCACAAGTGGAGAAAACGTCATGAAACGTCATGTGATAGCAACGTAATACTGTGAGTTTGACACCTGTGCTCCAGATCAAAACAAAGCAGAAACTAATTCATTATTTAGTTTTATGGAGAAACATGTTGAAAACTAAGGAGACTGTGGGGCAATCCAGATCCAAAAGATAGGTGATTCAGAACGGGCGTGGGCTTGCATGTTACATCAAAGGTTCTTAACCACATTTCCCCTTTCAACCTGGATTGCAGCACAGCTCTGGAAATGAATACAATTGGCTTTCAAAAGTACAGTAAATGCTTTGTAATAGATTAGCCACTAGAAGGAGCTCACATGTTCTTTTTTTAATGTTTCCCAAATATAGACAACTAGATACATTGAGCTTGACTGCATATGATATCTTCATGCAGCAGTTTAAAAAAACAGAAATTGCAATATCAATCATCTTCAGTAAGTTTTTATTAGAAGAGTATGAAATCAGCTATTGCAATTGGTTTGATTTAGGCAAATAATTTAAGAGTGGCTCATAAAAAGCTTTCTTAATGTACAGAATAGTTTAGGGTTGTCATTCTGGTGACCGTATCTAAAACAAGTTAGGATCTCTACATATTGAAAGGCTGGGAGGCATTGCAGTTCATTATCATATGACCTTCTCTGCAATTAAAAATCCTCATATTCAATCCTGATCGAGAAATCTCTTATACCATGAAGAGATCTGCCTGGTAGAAAGTCAATCACCTAGTTTCACTCCAAACCACATAAATTGGAAACCAGAGGATTTAAGCAATTCCAGCTAGTAAAATAAGGTCTCCTTCAAATCTCCTTTAATTCCTGATATAAATATTTGGATTATTTATATCAATTTAGCATGTTAATCCTCGGGGAGATTGTTTTCTTTTATTTTTCTTGAATTTGTTTTGATATTTCGTAACTATTTTTTAATGATCCTATATTATTATATTACTGTAAATTACTGTCTTTTAATTTGTTTTTGTGTATTTCTTTTTCAAAATTACATCTTTTTTTAAGTTTGACACTTGGTGACTGCATGAATATATTTCTGCAGTTTCATTACCACATTCATAAATATTGCTGGTTCTGATTGCTTTCCCAGAACTGCAGCACATAGAACATGTGCTACAATAGAGCTAAAAAGGTTATATCAAACCAAATTATTATTTAATTTCTCTTAATCTAATTATACAGGATACTGATAGATTGTATAGGATCTAGCATCTTTACTTTCTTTATTGTAAAGTAGTTATTTGTTTAGTATACTACTTTTCCTTAGGGACGGAGCTACCTTTTAATAGGGAAGGAGAAGAAGCAATGGGTGGAAACTAATTCAAGGAGAGAAGCAACTTAGAACTAAGGAAAAATTTCCTGACAGTTAGAACAATTAATCAGTGGAACAACTTGCCTCCAGAAGTTGTGAATGCTCCAATACTGGAAGTTTTAAAGAAGATGTTGGATAACCATTTGTCTGAAATGGTGTAGGGTTTCCTGCCTAAGCAGGGGGTTGGACTAGAAGATCTCCAAGGTCCTTTCCAACTCTGTTATTTTAAATTCTAACATATGTCACTTTTGTGTTTTTGTATATTTAAATTCAATTAATAAATATTAATTTTGCATCAAACCTTTGGATTAGCATGTGGTTACCATATTTAGGATAATAAGTGGAAGGCAGCAAAGAGAAACAGAAAAAATATTTCCTTGCTTCCATCCAATGGTCATCTGGATTTTTTGTGGCTATGAACATCCTGAACTCCAAACAACCCCGCTCTCGACATCTCTGGAAACCTGGCTCTTGTCTCAGGCTTTGCAGTAAGGTGGTTGTTGAACCTCTGTTGGTTTTTCTACAGAGATTAGAAATGATTTTTCTTTTCCTGGACATACATGTTTTAAATTGTTCTTTTTTAAAGGTGTAAGTTGCCTGAGGTCATCTAGAGCAGGAGTCCTCAAACTACAGCCTGTCCGCCGGATACGGCCCATCAAAGCCATTAATCCAGCCCGTGCGGGACCATGAGGATGCCCCACCCACATCGCCCCACCCACCTGCCAGCCCCCACCTGCCTTCTGGAGGCCGAGGAGTACAAAAACGGGATGCACAGAGGCCCCGGGAGGCCAAAAACAGGCCTGTTTTGGTGTCCCCAGCCTCCAAATAGAGAGACGGAAGAATGGAGAGAGACACACACACACACATACACAAACAGAAGTCCCTCACCCCCACCCTCAGGCAGCCACATCCCTCCACTAATCTGCTTTCCATCCCCAGGAGCATAACCAATTAAAGTTTAAGTTGTGTATATTGTTTAATGGACTGCTAAATTGGTCACACCCACTCAGTCACATGACCACCTAGCCACACCCACCCAACAGTCTGAGAGACCGTGAATTGGTCCCCTGTTTAAAAAGTTTGAGGACCCCTGATCTAGAGCAAGGCAGCCTCCAAATTTAATAAATACAGAAATGAATAAAATAATCCAAATAATTACGGTTTATTCAAGAAATTGTAGTTAAACAAACTGTGACATTAGTCATCTGCTTACTCAGGTGTTATTCCCATTATGTTCAATTAGGCCTATTCCATAGGTGAGTAGGTACAGTATTTCAGCCTTCATTTTGTATGATAAAAGTATCCTCATTAGCAAAGGAAACCATGATAAATTAAAAATGCAAATCTATTGAAAACAACCCAAATGCTCTGGTACCAACTCAACCTTCCACAAGAAGAGCTGTGTAAGAATAGTATTCAGGTGATCAGAAACTGCAATGACCCAAGATTTCAGAAAATAGGAAACAGACCACCTATACAACATCTTCCAACAAAATGGATACCCAGGCAACCTTATCAAAAAGTGCCTTAACCACTCAACCCACTATAGCACAACCAGCACAAGCTTTGAAAAGGACAACATTGCCATACATCAGAAAACATCTCAGAAACAACCCACAGTCTATTCCAACCACATGGCATCACCATAGCACCCATATCAACTAATGCCCTCCAAAACATCTTAAGCAACCCAAAAGACCATTGACCCATGAAGAAAAAAGCAGAAGACCTCTACAACATACAGCATAAGAAGTATGAGTAAACCTCTGGTTCCGGTGACCGACCCAGATTGGATCTCGCATACAGTGTAAGGTCTACAACAGGCACCATGTAGGACAGACGGGCAGAAGTTGAGCTGAGTACATCCATGAACACCAGTTAGCAGACAGAAGACGACACAACACATTGACAAACATCAACTATAGTTTCAGTTGGAAAACTTCAGACATTGCAGACCAAATCCAAAAGTACTAGCTAGGCAATTCCTGGAAGCTTGGGATTCTAGTAAATCAGACCTCAATAGCCACATAGAGATAATCCGTACAGTATTTACACACCATTGATAAAGAGACAATAAAAAGCTAAGAAGGCAACAAAAGGTCCAGAACACATCCTGTCCAGCAGCCACTATCCAGATAAATAGGGATTAAAACCAGACAAACAAGCAGACAGAAAACAATACCCTAATCAAGTAACTACCAAGGAGAAAACCACATTTTCACCAACATGGTAGGGCAAATTATTATCTATAAATGGAACAAACCTGTTATGTATCTTTAAATATTTTGGCGGGAAACAAGCACGTTGCTGATTGGTTGAAGCCGCCGGTTAAACAGTATATAAGGAGAGGTTTTTCCCCAGCCAGGTTGCTGGGTTCACCCTATATTAAAGAGCTGTTGTCACTACCCTGGTCTCCAGCCTCGTTACTTCCCGAACATAACACTGGCGACGAGGATGGGATCTCGAGGCTAAGGAGCACCAGAACCGAGCTGAAGCACGGAAGAACCGAACCCAGCAAACACAGGGCAGAAACGCGGAGATGGCCAGTTACACTCCGCCCGCGCCGTTTGACCCAGCTAGAGAGAAATGGGGGACGTACATGACCCGTTTCGAAAGCTTTCTAGAAGCAAACGAACTGCAAGGAGTTCCAGACAACCGCAAAAGGGCATACTTCTTGAGCCACTGCGGTCCCGAGGTCATCGACATCGCGGAAGCCCTGGCAG
This sequence comes from Ahaetulla prasina, assembly GCF_028640845.1. NCBI lineage: Eukaryota > Metazoa > Chordata > Lepidosauria > Squamata > Colubridae > Ahaetulla > Ahaetulla prasina. The sequence continues at coordinate 24,464,219 of NC_080545.1, read as the reverse complement.
AGCCAACACCGGTACAATCGGTATCGTGGCAAACTCTGCAAACCCTGCTAAAAAACCATTTCGCGCCAACGCCGTCCAAATACGTGCGGCGTTTTGAATTTGGAGAGCGCCGACAGCTAGAGGGCGAAGCCATCGGCGACTACATGGCCGCCCTGCGGAAAGCCTCCAAAGACTGTGGGTACCGAGACCTGGACGACGTGCTGCTGGAGCAACTCATCCGGGGGGTCAGAGACATGCGTTTGCGGAGGCGGCTGCTATCGAAAAGCAATCTAACGCTGGCAAACGCCCTGGACGAAGCCAGAGCGCATGAAATGTCCACCCAAGCGGCGGAGACCCTGCAAAAGCCTCTCACACCAAAGGCGAGCACAAAGTCAACCCCGGTGCACCAAGAAGAGATCCAAACCGAATCTGACGGTGAGGATGAGGAAGGGGTTTGTCGAACCGAGAAACGCGGCAAGGAAGACCGGGACGAATGCGGAAGTTGCGGGGGTCAACACCAGCGCCAACACTGCAAGTTCAAGGACGCTACATGTCGGCGGTGCGAGAAGAAGGGACACCTAGCTCAAGTCTGTCGAGCTCCCCAACCTTCCCGCCGAAAATTCAAATCGGCCAATCAGAGCGCGGGATCGGCAAGGCGACCCGCGATTGGCTCAAACAAAAAAGGTGCGAATTCGAATCAAACGACTGTGGTCATAGGCCGCGCCTCAACCCGGGTGGAGAAGAAAATCTTCACCAAGCCCAAAATAGAAGGAGTACGGTGCCGACTCGAAGTGGACACCGGGTCAGCGATCACCATCATGTCCTGGGACACTTTGGCAAAGTCGTTGCCATCAGTCGCGAAGCGCCACCTGCAAACACAACGGCTACGAGTCCACGACTACCAAGGGAATCGCATCCCTGTTCGAGGGACCACCTCTGTCCGAGTCGAGTACGGACCACACAAGAAGACCCTGCCCATCACGATCGTCGAAGGGACCCTGCCTAGTTTGTTGGGACTAGACTGGTTTCGTGCACTGGGCATGGGAGTGACTGGCATCTACAGAAGTGACTGTAACCTGAAAGACATACTCATGAACGAGTTCGAAGATGTCTTCAAAGACTGCCTGGGCAAGTACAAGGGGACCCCTATTTCCTTCAACTTAGACCCCCAGGTAGCCCCCATTAGGTTAAAGGCAAGGAGAGTCCCTTTTGCCCTTAAACCTAAAATTGATAAGGAGCTAGATAAGCTCATAAATCAGGGAATTTTGGTGCCAGTCGATCACGCAAAGTGGGAGACGCCAATCGTCACCCCAGTAAAACCAGATGGGTCAATTAGAATCTGCGCTGACTACAAGGCGACGTTAAACAAAGCCTTACAGAAAAGCGCTTACCCGGTTCCCGTGGTGCAACACTTGCTGCACTCTTTGGGGCAAGGGCAAGTCTTTGCAAAGTTAGACTTGGCCCAAGCCTATCAACAACTGCCCGTAGACGCCAACACAGCCGAAGCCCAAACGATTGTAACTCACAGGGGTGCTTTCAAGTGTACCCGATTACAATTTGGGGTGAGTGTGGCACCGGGGCTGTTCCAAAACTTAATGGAACGACTTCTGCAAGGGCTCCCAGGGGTAGTTCCCTACTTCGATGATGTATTGATATCAGCAGAAAATGTAGAGGAATTGGGGGAGCGCTTGAGAAAAGTTCTGGGCATTTTCCGGTCAGCCGGACTAAAGGTTAAAGTGAACAAATGCCAGATAGGGGTAGAATCCGTCGAATTCTTGGGCTACCGAATAGACAAGAAAGGAATTCACCCCACTGAGAGCAAGGTCAAGGCAATCAGAAAGGCTCCAGCGCCCAAAAACAAAACAGAGCTACAGGCATTCCTGGGGCTAGTGAATTTTTACGCGGTTTTTTTAAAAAACAAGGCGACCGTTGCTGAACCGCTGCATAAGCTTCTGGGAAAGAATACTGTTTGGTCTTGGGGAAAGTCGGAAGCAAGGGCTTTCGAAGCAGTAAAAAACCTACTCTCGAGCGATAGTCTGCTGATCCAGTATCGTAGCTCATTGCCATTATTACTGGTTTGCGATGCCTCCCCTTACGGGGTGGGGGCTGTGCTCAGCCACAGACTCCCAAACGGCACAGAAGCCCCTATAGCCTTCTACTCCAGAACGATGTCCTCCACCGAGAGGAACTATAGCCAGTTAGATAAGGAAGCGCTAGCAATTGTGTCAGGGGTAAAAAAGTTTCACGAATATGTTTTTGGGAGAAACTTTGAAATTGTTACTGACCACAGACCGCTGTTAGGGATACTGGCTGGCGACCGCCCAACGCCTGTGGCACTTTCGCCACGATTGACCCGATGGACTATTTTCTTAGCCGCTTATTCCTACAAGCTGCAGCATCGACCGGGAAAAGAAGTGGGGCATGCGGACGCGTTAAGCAGATGCCCACTACCAGGGGCGATCGAAGACCCCACTCCGGGGACGCCCATCCTGCTAATTGACTCTTTGGACTCTGGCCCAGTCACATCTAAGGAGGTGGCTCGGGCATCATACCGGGACATTACTTTGAGGACTGTACTAGGTTGGGTACAAAGGGGGTGGCCCGCTGCGCCGGGCGAACGGTTTAAGGAATTTGTAAAAAAACGTGGGGAACTCTCGGCTCAAGGGGGGTGCCTGCTATGGGGCGATCGAGTGGTGATTCCGGAGAAATTGAGGGAAAGGGTATTGGACCTCCTCCACGAGGGTCACCCAGGGATCGTAAGGATGAAGGGGCTAGCAAGAAGCTATGTTTGGTGGCCACTCATGGACGCAGAAATTGCTGAGAGGGTAGGAAAATGCCAGGCTTGCCAAGAGTCTAGACCTCTACCCCCAACGGCCCCAGTCAGGGAATGGGAAAAACCCCAAGGGCCCTGGTCGAGAATCCACATTGATTTTGCTGGCCCTTTCCACGGCCAAACCTTCCTAGTGGTAGTCGACGCTTTCTCTAAATGGTTGGAGATCATTCTCATGAAATCCATGACAGCCGAGGCAGTAATCGCCGCCCTGCGCCACCTATTCGCAACCCACGGGTTGCCTGACACACTAGTATCCGACAACGGCCCGCAATTCACGGCAACCCAGTTTGAGGAATACCTGGCAGATGAGGGCATCCGACATGCCCTCTCTGCGCCTTTCCACCCTGCGTCGAATGGCCTTGCAGAGTGTTCCGTCCGGAGCGCTAAGGAGGCATTGTCCAGACTCAAGCCAGGCGACTGGCAAACAAAGATAGATTTCTTTCTGGCCGTTCAGCATAGAACCCCCAGCACTGCTACAGGCAGAAGCCCAGCCGAATTATTGATGGGACGGAAGCTCCGATGCCCACTTGACCGTTTAAATCCCCATTACACACCAGAGAGTTACAAGGGGGAACTGGAAAAAACGAGAGAAATGGGCATAGGCGACCGAGTGTGGGCCCGCAACTATGGGGACGGCCCAAGTTGGCTAGCAGGGCAAATCATAAAGGCAACTGGTCCAAAATCATACTTAGTTGAGTTAAAAGACAACCGAGTATGGAGGCGCCACATAGATCAGATAAGGAAACGAATAGCCGAACAAACCGAGATAATTGAGACAGATCATGACCACTCATTCTTTGAACCCACAGCTGACCATAACCCGGGGGAGGCGCAAGACTTAGCTGAGTTCCCGGAGGTCCAGCGACGCCATCAGGTTCCCGATGGAAACGGCAGGGAAAACTCTGCAAGTAATCCAAGGCCGGATGGCCTAGCAAAAGAGTCTGCAAGTAATCCAGGGCCGGATGGCCTAGAGAAAGAGCTGGGAGGAGCAAACAGCCCCTCCGACCAGCTCAACCCACTCCCAAGGACTGAACCGCGCAGGTCCGAAAGAATTAGGAGACGCCCAGGTTATTTGCGTGACTACGTCGAAAAATAACATGTAAATAATATGTAAATAGAGGTAAAGTGTTTTCTGGGAGGGGAGGAGTGTTATGTATCTTTAAATATTTTGGCGGGAAACAAGCACGTTGCTGATTGGTTGAAGCCGCCGGTTAAACAGTATATAAGGAGAGGTTTTTCCCCAGCCAGGTTGCTGGGTTCACCCTATATTAAAGAGCTGTTGTCACTACCCTGGTCTCCAGCCTCGTTACTTCCCGAACATAACAAAACCCCTCACTCATTAGCACTGATAATGTTATCTAGCTGGGTAGTGAAATGTCTCCAAGCAACCAAACTCAGAGACTACCAAGGACTCTACAGTAATCTTCTCAATCATTATGAACAGTAACTGACTTCAATCATACAACTTTCTCAATTGCATTAATGGTTTTCCCCCCTAGTTAATGAAGAGCTTTTAGAAGTAATTGAAATAACATTTGGGACCAAGGTTTCTAACTTAATGTAACATAAAGTTAGAACAGGAACCATTTTGTTCCTCCTATATTATTGTATAGGAAATATTTCAAAGCAGATATTTCAAAATACTGTCAGTTTGCATTGTTTCTCCAAAATAAATCAAGCCTTGTAACACAGCCCTGGGATTCATCTCCCAGAATAAAATGTAGAGGGCAACTAGTGTATTGTGTTTAGCTTAAAGCAATTTACATGTAAATTATTAATCCACATACATTTCTTGCCTTTCCTATGAATAGGACAAACTGCTGATCTCAAGACAAGACAAGAATTTTCCGATCACTTTACGTATTTTATAATAGTTAGAGGCATTTTATTATTTTATTTTAAAACCACTAACAGTGTGATGGAAAAATGAGGAAAACAATCTGTCCACAATCTGTAGGTGAACTTAATGAAACATGAATCATGAATTACTTTGAACTTCATGAACCCAAGTATAAAATCAAGCAATTTGGCATAAACTGAAAATAAAAAATCATAATTTTATTTTAAAATTTATGTTAAACTTTAGCTGTATAAATCAGAAAATACATTAACTTCTTTTTCATATATTTTCACTGTGTACTTATTTAACTGGCAAATTAATCTCGTTGTTGAATATGCCCTTTGATATAAATTTCTATTTAGATTAGCTTTTATGTCTAATAACTTTTAATTTAAATAGTCGACTAGATTTCTTTTAATCCTGAGTTTAAATCTCGCAATTTGGGAGTTAAATTTCATGTTTACTAATATGAAATATATAGCTTTAGCAACTATAGTAAGTAACTACAGGTAGTCCTCAATTTACAACAGGTTGCATAGTGACCATTTGAAGTTACAATGGGCTTTCCTGGGATACTTATGACCCAGTTCTGAATTCTGACCACATGTCAGGGACCGGGTAACAGGTTCATTCAGCATTTATGTCCATGTGTAGTGTCCCCAGTCATGTGACCATATTTTATGATGTTTTTGCTGAAAACTGGCATTTATTTTCGGCAAAACTGGCTCATAATGAACTACCGGCTCACTTAATGATTGTGGTGTTTGTTTAACAACCACTGCAAAAAAGTTAATAAAATTGGATTGGTTACTTGGGTGACTTGCTTTATGACTGTCATGACTTATGACTACGACAGACAGGCTCCATTATGGTCATAAGTCATGGACCATCTGTATATGGTTTTAATGTTTTTCCTTAAACATAGGAATATGTTCAAGAGCCAAGGTGGTGCAGTGGTGCAGTACTGCAGACTACTTCAGCTGACTGCAGTTCAGCAGATCGAATCTCACCAGGCTCAAGGTTGACTCAACCTTCTATCCTTCCAAGGTGGGTAAAATGAGGACTCAGATTGTTGGGGGCAATATACTGACTCTGTAAACCGCTTAGAGAGGGCTGTAAAAGTACTATGAAGCGGTATATAACTCTAAGTGCTATTGCTATTACTAATATACTGTGGAATAGTACCACAAAATATTGGGAGGTGCAGAAGAAGTCTTCACTTCTGTCTACATTTAACAATCCTGTCAGAGCCTAAAGGAGTAACAATACACACCCTAATCCAGATTAAATTCTGTTTCTATTATGAAGTAAAAAAGAAATCCTCAGTCACATAATGCATTTTGTGAAGAAGGATTGTCTCAGAGCACATTCATCCTTCTTGGGTCATTCAAACTCTCCACAGTTCTCCAGTCCTTGAAGATTATAAGGGGGAAAGTTTGAACTAAGCTTTCAAAACAGACTTGCCTGATGGTGTGCAAATGCCACAAGCATGTAGACCCATGATGGTGAACCTATGGCATGTGTCCCAGAAGTGGCACCTAGTTCCCTCTCTGTGGGCATGCGAGCTGCTGCCCCAGTTCAGCTCCGCTGCGCATGTGTGCGCACCTCCCACCAGCCAGTTGGTCTTTGGGACTCTGTCACACATGCGCGGGGAGGGCGTATGCATGGGGGGCACATGCGTGGGAGCCACGCACACATTGCATTTTGGGGGTTTGGACGCACGCTTTGGGCACTCGGTCCAGAAAAGGTTAACCATCACTGACCTAGACTGTCCCCAAAGTGCTTTTTCAAAAGGCAACTGGACTTCGTTTTTTCTTTGAAGAGGTTTCACTTCTCATCCAAGAAGCTTCTTCAATGAGAAATGAAACGTCTTCAAAGAGAAAATAAAAATCCAGCTGCTGGCTTTGGGACAATCATGACTGAGAATCTCCATAGACATTCAAGCACCCAGATTGCTTTCTTTCTTTCTTTTTTACTATGTAATAATTTTTCTTGAAAGTCAGGAATGCCTGGAGTATTAAGAAGGTATTGTTTTCCCTTAATTTGCCTCAACTACATTGTTCCTCCTTTTCCTTAATATGGTGAGGAGAAAAGGCTGGGGTTGTTATAGAATACTTTGTAGTCTACCTGGAAACACCCCTAATTAGCTGTTCTCTAAAATGGTGTTTCTGAACCTTGGGAACTTTAAGATGCATGGACTTGGGCATGCTGGCTAGGGAATCATTGGAGCAGACATCCACACATCTTAAAGTTGCAAGGTTGAGAAATACTGGTCTAGATTCTAGAAAATTCTACTACATTCTGAGACACAATACCTCTTTCATGAAAACATATAGAAGGAAAAATTGGGACTTATCAGGGGTGAAAAGCTCCCGGTTCGCACCGGCTTGCCCGATTAGGTAGCGATAGCAGCTGCTGGTTCGGAGGACCGGTAGCAAAAATCCCTGGCCCCGCCCCCCTGCCTCTGCTGAGCCGCACCATCAGCAGAGGGTTTTTTTTTACTTTTAAAAGAAGGTTTTGCTTCAGCATGCCTTTAAAAGTAAAAAAAAGCCTTTGAGGATCCCGCCCCTCAGCTGAGATCGGCAGAGCCTTTAAACTTAAAAAAAAAAATTAAAGGCTACTGGGGATCTCACCTGAGTTCCTCATCAGCAGAACCTTAAAAAACATGTTTTCTGTAGAAAACATGTAGAAAAACTCCTTTTAAAAGAGTCTAAGACACTTACCTGATTACTGATTGACCTCATGGCTTTTTTCGCAGCCGGAAAGCCCCAAATTTTATTTTCAGCACCAGACAGAACTAATCTAACAGCCAATCTATTTCATCACTGAGTGATTAATGCTGGCTGGCTTTCCTTGCTGAGGAATTCTGGGAATTGAAGTCCACAAACCTTAATAAAAAAATAAAATATTTATGCAGCTTTCTGAGATTTGGTGTGTTTCTGTAGTGTTTCACTCTAACTACACAAACACACAAAATCTCAGAAAGCTGTATGTGATAGTGTGTGTGTGTGTGTGTGTCAGTTGTGTTGTGCTGTGTATGTGTAAAGTGTGAAAATTGGTTTTTGAGCTTTTTGTGGCTGTGTGAAATGCAGCTGCTTTTACATTGTGTGTGAGTCAGTTGTATTGTGTTGTGTTGTGTGTGTGTAAAGTGTGAAAGTTGGTTTTTGGTACCTTATTATTGTTTTTTTATACTTTGTTTATTATTTTTATTATTTATTGTTATTGGCCACGCCACCCAGCCATCTGACCACCAACCCACACCCACCAATTAAGCCACGCCCACAGTACCGGTAGGGAAAAGTTTTAGATTTCACCCTGGGACTGATGTCAATTTGTTAACCAAAGGGGGCATAGGGAAGCAATTTTGGAAGATTCCATTATTAAGAACTGCTCAAAAATAGATTGTATGTGTTGCTTTTATGCTTTTATGTACTGGATTTATGAAGTGTGGTTTTAAAATGTAATATCGTTCTGCCAGATTTTGTGTCCATTATTAATCTTCTGCCTCAGCTGCAAAATGCTTTCGTTTTATGAGCTTCAATTAAACAAGAATAAATGATCTCTCTTATGCAGTAGATAGATACATTATAGTATGGAGTAAATCAACTGGATGGAAACCTAAATTGTCTGTCATCTCTTCTGGAATCTTGTATCTCTTTCTGTATAAAAGTAGTTGCAAATGAACAAGAGAACTGAATGTTCTCTTGGGGCTTTCTATGTACTTCTAAAAACTTTTCTTAAATTAATGCATAATAAAGGAAACCCTTGCTAAGATTGGTTACAAGGTCCGCATTCCTCTCTCTTAACAGTGCCTTGTATTTTAAAAGGGTTTATGTTTTTCAGATTATGGCATGTCACAAAAATATTTTGAGTACATTTAGAGATGAAAAGCAGAATTCCATGCTGGGGCATTATGCTGCTGGTAAGGGTATATTGAAAAACGATGGACTTCAGCTTTACAGTGGGGAAAAGTATATTTTATTTAAATAAATCTTATATTCTGGGGTGAGGGGATCAAGAGAAGGCACTACTCTCTAACAAGCAGTTTGGTTTCAGAAAAAAATTGTCCCGTAATCTGTAACTCCTACACTGCAGAAACATTTGGACTACACAACTTGACCAGGGTAAAGCAATTTACATAGACTTCTGCAAAGCCTTTGATTCAGTGGTAGAGAGCAAACTACTGTTAAAATTACGCTCTTACGGCATTTCTGGATCACTGCACAAATGGATAGCTGCATTCCTGTCAAACAGGCAACAAGTAGTCAAAATAAAGAGTGCTCTGTCAAACCCTGCACCAGTTAACAGCGGTGTCCCCCTAGGCAGCGTCCTAGGACCCACTCTCTCTCTAAGAGAGCAAGCACTCTCAGCTTGCTAAGTAAATAACTCAGGGCTCTCATGGAAACTGATTTTTTGTGTGGCAGTTCAGTGAGAAGCAATCTTTGATGTTTAGAATCCTGCTAGCATTGGGAAACCAGAGAACCATGACAAACCAATTAGCAACTTGGATATCAAGGTGGGGCTTGTAACAGGAGAAACAAGAACAGGAGCCCTTGAGTGACAATTTGAGAGGCAGGCACTTCTCTGGAGGCAATTTGGTTGAATCAGTCCAGCTACACATTTGACCAGGGAAACGATCCAACTGCGTTTGTGTTGTGCTGATGGCAGACAACTCTACAGACGAACAAGTTTGCATTTTGGATTCTGACCAGGTTGAGCCAGTTACTAGCTCTACTTTTTTTCTACTCTGTGAGAACGGCCCTAAACCATAGCAGCAATACTCAACGGCACATTTTTTTTTCCTAACTGGAACATCTTGCTGTATTATTATCAGCATTCCTCAAGAATCTCTGGTGAGACAACGAAGACTATCCAGTTGACAAGGTGAAGAATAAAGGTGGAGCTTAGGAGCATCTGGTGACAGCATACAAGGAGCACTATCTAGGATCAATAACTGGAAGCACCTAAGCAGCACATTAGAAATCCATCTCTCATCATCCAAAAGGTATCATGGCTCTCCTCAAACTTTTTCTCATGGCTTTCAGCTTTGTCTTCTGGGCAGCAGGTCTAACCATGCTCACCATTGGTATCTGGGCCAAGATTTCATTAGGTACCTACTTGATGTTGTCAACCAATCAATACCCTCCAAATCCTTTCATTTTGTTGGCAGCTGGCATCACTATCATCATATGGGGCTTTCTGGGTTGCTTTAGTGCTGCCACTGAACACCGTTGCCTACTACGCACTTATGGGGGCTTCCAGCTGGCTGTCTTTGCTGCCGGGCTGACAGCAGGGCTGTCTAGCTTGTTTTATCGTGAGAATATTGCTGAGGGTTTCCAGAATGGACTGCGAGAAGCCATAGATTCCTACAGCAAGGATGAGGAAAAAGCAGAGGCCCTGGATTTCATTCAGCGCAACCTGAATTGCTGTGGCATAGAGAGTTACCGTGATTGGTTTTCCTCACCCTGGTCGGTGGAGCAAGAGGCACCTAACCGTTCTGTGCCTCTCAGCTGTTGCAGGACCCGAAAAGGTTGCCTGCATGCTCCACTCCCTTCTGATGCCAGAGGTATTTACCACAACGGCTGCTTCAGCAAAGTGCACGACTTTGTCAGCCACAATATGTTCTACATTGCCTCAGCTGCACTTGGACTGGCCCTCATGCAAGTTGTAGGGATCATCCTTTCTTGCCTCCTGGCAGCACGTGTCCTACCACAGGCAGAATCACCTGGAGGAACCATCCCACACTGAATATGGAGTCCTAGGAGCCTTCCTTCTTCCAAGGCACTGTAGTCTTCTTCCATAAACTTCATTTTTCAGGACCAAATTCACCAACATCTGTTGGATTGTTGCATAACAGACTTTTGTAGACTCCTTTGCTCTATCTAGCATTCCTGATTCGTCAGTGGTTCATTTTCCTTATTCTCCATTCTTTTTATCTTTCTCACCATGGCAAGAAACTACTTCAAATTTTTTCCTTGGTCTCTTTTCTCCTAAGGTGGAACAATGCTATTTTGTCTTCCAGAACTTTTTTTCCCCAATTAGCTTCCTTTTTAACACCTTTAGCAATGGGAATTGGCAGCCCTTCCAATTCAGCTGGAGATTTTTTTGGCTCACTTCACAGATAATTAAACTGTAAAGCTATTCTCAGTTGGATGCCTTTTAAAAGCTACTTTTTTTTATCAACAGTGCTAGAAAGAACAAAACCTCCATATTTTTTCTTGTTTTGTGATAAAAGTTTTCTGGGGAAGGGGAGTGGAGAGAATTGAGACGAAAACACAGATTAAGGTTAGAAGGTAGTCCCAGTATTATGATAGGAATGTGGAGAAGGGGGTTGTAACTTATTATAATTCAATCATAGCATACTGTAATATGTTTCTTGAAAAAACAATGCTACATGCACTTCAATCTAGAAACAGGCATTGTCGCTTCAATAGAGTTTATTCTGAAGGAAATACATAGGATTGCAACCTAAATGGCAATCCTCATGCACTCATGAAAATTGTCTTTGACATCATGTTGTAGGTCTTCATTCAGCAACTGTTCCTCCTTTAAATTGTATTCTGACAAGTAATTTACCCACATTATTTTAAGATGTAGTTATAGGGCTTAAGAGGTTTAAGCTAATTGCTCTAGTCTAGCCTATCTACTTGATACCTACAGTAATATCTTATATATCTAGAATAGAATAGAATAGAATAGAATAGAATAGAATAGAATAGAATAGAATAGAATAGAATTCTTTATTGGCCAAGTGTGATTGGACACACAAGGAATTTGTCTTGGTGCATACGCTTTCGATGTACATAAAAGAAAAGATGCATTCATCAAGAATCACAAGGTACAACACTTACAACACTTAATGATAGTCATAGGGAACAAATAAGCAATCAAATCACATTAGGAAACAGTCAATATATATCTTAAGGATACCAGCAACAAGGTTACAGTACTACAGTCATAACTGGGAGAAGATGGGTGATAGGAACGATGAGAAGAATAATAGTAATGCAGACTTAGTAACTAGTTTCACAGTGTTGAGGGAATGCTTTGTTTAACAGTGTGATGGTGTTTGGAAAAAACTGTTCTTGTGTCTAGTTGTTCTGGTGTGCAGAGCTCTATAGCGTCATTTTGAGGGTAGGAATTGAAACAGTTTATGTCCAGGATGTAAGGGGTCTGTAAATAGCCCTCTTCTTGATTCGTGCAGTATACAGGTCCTCAATGGAAGGCAGGTGGTAGTAATTGTTTTTTCTGCAGTTCTAATTATCCTCTGAAGTCTGTGTCTGTCTTGTTGGGTTGCAGAACCAAACTAGACAGTTATAGAGGTTATAGTTATAGACAGTTATAGACAGATTCCATAATTCCTCTGTAGAACTGTATCCGCAGCTGATATCACCATATATTAAGTACTGTATGTGGCCATCACAGAATTTAAAACCTTGGCCTGTTATTTTTTATTTTTGTTTTAATTAGCAAGCGAACGTATTTCCCTATTTAGTAATGTTATATCGTCAGAGTTTTCTTCACATTTCTTCACAGCCTGTTGCCTTTCCTTGTAAAGTATATTCATCATCATAACTGGATGGACAGAGAAACCTTTTGGTGGCCAGCTACCGTGTTTTCCCGAAAATAAGACCCTGTCTTATTTTTTTTATTTTTTTTGAACCCTGAAATAAGCGCTCGGCTGTATTGCCATGAGCTCAAAAGCCCAATTGGGCTTATTATCAGGGAATGTCTTATTTTGGGAGAAACAGGGTAATAACATGGATAATTTGGCTAACTCATCTTTGGCACATATTTTTTTATTGAGGTTAACTCTTCGAAGTTAAACCTGTTCATATGATATGTCATTTGGAAATGTGGGGTTTTTCTTTCCATAAGAGTAATAAGTAGCTGTGGGCATTAAAATTGCTGATCTTGTCAGAAGTAAATGAAGTTAGATTCTTTTTCCTGACAATTTTCACAAAGAGAAAAACATGTATTATCCTCTAAAGTAAGATCTTGCTAACTAAGCCAGAAAAAGAAAATTTTAATCATTATCCTTTCTCATTTTGTTATTTAAAAGAATTTTTCTGTTCGATTCCGTTTCAATAATTTATCAATGACTGATATGGCTGCATTTATGCCTGGCTTTTCAAGTGGTCTGATTGTCACAGACTTTTGTGTTCTGTTCAATACCCAGGAACTTACTTTTACTCAGGGCTGGCTGAAGAGTTTTGGGAGTTGAAATCTACACATTTTACCAAGTTTGGCCATTTGGCCAAATTTGAAAAAAATATGGTTTAAACAGCTTCAGGATAACAATATTACATTTGTAATCATTAAAATAACTGTCTAATAAAATAACTAAATCTTTCAAATGGTTTAAACTGAAATGATCAAGCTGAAGAAGGAGAGCAAAAAGGTACAGTGGTATAATTCAGTGAAAATATAGCAGATGAGTTGTCTGGTTTTATGTTTCTTGTATGGCTATGAAAAGTAAGTTTAGCTTACAAATACATTTGAAGGAATTATTGTAATATTTATGATATTAAGGTTTGTGTAATTTGTAATTAGTGTGGGCAACTTGCCATGTTATACTCTGTATGTCTAGTAAGTAAATGCCTATTATATAACTGTTCCTAAAACGTTATCATATATGGCCATTTTTTTAAAGCTGCATTTTTCTTTTTATTTCTATATTTCTACAATTGTGTATTTTATGTTGTAACACAAGAAATTATGCACTTTTTAAAGAAATCAGCAATTTTTGCAAAGGGATTCTTTATACCTGGAAAATAAATTCATCCCTGCAAATTGCAACTCTGTTTAAAAATGACTTGCATCCTCCCCCGGCTCTCCATCTCTCTATTTTATGTGTATGTGTGCATCAGTGGTGGGATTCAATTTTTTTTACTACAGGTTCTGGGGGTGTGGCTTGGTAGGCGTGGCATGGGTTAGTGGGTGTGGCAGGGGACAGATACAGTAAAACCTCCATTCCCACTCCACTCCAGGAGAAGGATAGTGTAAAATCCCCATTTCCTCCCGATTAGCTGGGCCTCAGGAGGCAGAGAATAGATGGGGGCAGGGCCAGTCAGAGGTGGTATTTACCGATTCTCTGAACTACTCAAGATTTCCACTAACGGTTCTCCAGAACTGGTCAGAACCTGCTGAAACCCACTTCTGGTGTCCGTGCACATGGGTATGTGTGTTAGATCCTTATTCTTCCTGTCTGGTGAAAGTCTCCAGGAAAAGGACTTGCAGATGGGTCCAGGTGGTTAATACATGGGAGAGGGTATTCCCAGCACCATTTAAAAGACCCTGGTCCAGGGATGAAATGCTCCCGGTTCGGACCGGATCGGCCGATCTGGTAGCAATGGCGGCAGGTGGTTCAGAGAACTGGTAGCAAAAATCCCTGCCCCCACCTCCATGCCCAGCTGAGCCACGCGATCGTCAGAGCCTTTTTTTTAACTTTTAAAAGCGTTTTTTAAAAGGTAAAAGCGTTTTTTAACCAGCTAGATAAAAAATGGATGTAGGTAAAAAATGGGGGGTAGGGGGGTTCATTTGAGAGAGAGAGAGAGAGAGGGAGAGGGAGAGAGAGAAAGAGAGAGAGAGATAAAGAAAAAAGGGAGGGAGGGAGGGAGGGAGGGAGGAAAAAGGAGAGGAAGGAAGGACTACAAACCTGACATTAGATGCAGCTTTGGAGGATAATGCAGGACTGGAAGGGACCTGGAGATCATCTAGTCCAACCCTGCTCCAACAGGACATTATTAGTGAGTTTCTGTCTTTTGATCCCCCAGTCACATAGCCACGCCCAACCAGTCACATGACCACACCCCAAGCTACGCCCACCAAGCCACACCCACAGAACCGGTGGAAAGAAATTTAGATTTCACCACTGCCCTTGTCTGTCTGTCCTCAAGAAATCATTATCGGATCCAACCTGTCTGGGCAGTTTTTGTCCCTTGTCCAATCCTCAGGTCTCTCCTGCACTCCCAGGGTTTTTTCTTTCTTTCTCACATTGTCAGCTGATTTGTTTAATACCTATCTAATACCTCTCTCTCTATATATATATACCTAATATTGCTATGAGTCAACTAAACAGGGGTCTCCTACCTTGGTCCCTTTAAGACTTGTGGACTTCAACTCCCAGAGTTCCTCAGCCAGCTTTGCTGGCTGATGGACTCTGGGAGTTGAAGTCCACAAGTCTTAAAGGGACCAAGGTTGGAGACCTCAGGGCTGGACCAGTGCTGAATCAACCCATTTATAAAAGGAAAAGAAAGGGGCGGGGGCTCCAGCCTCTCAGACCCAAAAGAGGACTGCAGTGTGTGCAAAGGTTATGGACTGGAGTGAAAGAGGTGATTCCTCCAGGAAACTGGCAGAACCAGTCAGAGCAACAGGAGGCCCAGTATGGAGTCTGTCATCACTGGATGGCTTCCCAATGGATATCAACACACTCTACATTGTTCATACATAGTCCTTGAGTTGAAATATTAAGGAAAACAGCTCTTCAAGGGCAAAGCTCCTTAAGCTGTCCTCAAGCTACTTCATCTGTTGGAAGGATACTGAGAAACAGGTGGATGGGAATGTGTGCTCTGGAAAATTTTAATGAGCTGTAATTGTGCTAAAATCCCCAAAGCTTTAACCAAAAACTCTCTACTATTGACCTCACCCCATTCCTAAGAGGTCTATAAGGGGCGTGCATAAGAGCACAAATGTGCCTACCGTTCCTGTCCTATTGTTTCCTTTCATTATATCCAATTAATATAGTTATTACATACTTATGCTCATATATATGCTTATATATTATATAGTTATTTTCATGCTTATGCTTATATATACTGTTGTGACAAATAAAAATAAATAAAAATAAAAAATAAATTTGCTCTAAATAAATGACAATCCATAAGTTGCAAAACTGAGATTGGATAGAGCTTCTTCTTCTCCATCATAAAGTAATATATGCAATATTGTGCTGTTCAGAATTTTTCTTTTCCCGTACCATTTCTTTTACAGTCTCATATTTAGAATTCTTTATTGGCCAAGTATGATTGGACACACAGTGAATTTGTCTTTGGTGCGTATGCTCTCAGTGTACATAAAAAGAAAAGATACATTCGTCAAGAATCATAAGGTACAACACTTAATTATAGTCATAGGGTACAAATAAGCAATCGAATCATACTAGGAAACAATAAATATAATTTATGAGGATACAGCAACAAGTTACAGTCATACAGTCGTAAGTGAGAGGAGATGGGTGATAGGAACGATGAGAAGATAATAGATTAATTTCTGGGTTAAGAGTTACAGTTGACGGAAGTCAAATATTCAGTGGAACTCAGTGTAATTGGTATTAAAGAAAAACTATGCAGAAATAACTTTGCATATTCTCCAACTTATATATATCCAAATGATATACATAACCTTTCCAGAAGCAGTTCATTTACCCAATGATTTCAATGGATCGGCTAAGTATATATTGTAGATGTATATATTGTATATATTGTAGATGTAACAGAATCTCTGGATGCCCTATAGCAAGATGGCATGTTTCTTGGCAATATTTTACTATTTTTCTATTCAGCTAAAAACAAAGCAACTTTCAGTAACTGGTGCAGGCATTTGGGTACTGTGTTGTGCTATTGTAGAATATGATTGGCTCCCGAATGTCACTAACCCATGGTATGCTTTAATGGTCTGGCTGAAGGAGCCATAAAATATGTTGACAGACCACAGCGTGCAAAGCCAAAACTAAATGTACCACATAGTGGGCTACAATGATGTTTGAACCCTTTTACATACCATTCACCATGAAGCAAATAGGACCATCTGGTGAGAAGTAAGGGGCAACGATCAAATCATGTATCAGCAGAAAAAAGCAAATGGGATGGAAGCTCTAAATTCCCATCTGATCTATTCCCCTTTTCTCCTCTCACTTTTCTTATTTCCCCATTGTTGATCTCAGTGTTTTTGCCACTGTTAATCCCAGTGTAATCATTAAAAATATTTTTGTCTAGCCTTTTTCCTTTTCCTTTTCTTCCCGTAGTTTGCTTCTTTTTTGTAGGTTGTTTCCTCCTATCCCTTCTCTTTTTTTCATTCCAATGTAATCATTTTTTCATTCCAATGTAATTTAATTTGTCACCATCAATGTCTTTATTTTCAATGCTGTTTTCTTGCTTCTCATTCTTAGCCTCTTTATCCAATAGAATATGTTCGGACACAGTTTCTTGTTTTCTATCAAGATTAAATGATGTACGCATCATTTTAACCATCTCAATTAGTTCCTGCCACATTTTGATGCTCTGGTTTGTTTTTAACTCCAATTTACAGTTTCATTATTTTCCACCTCCTTTGGTTGTTGAGATCAAAGAGCTTAAAAGGAAACAAATCCTCCTCCAAACTTCTCACGGTTCTTGTCACTTGTCAAGGTCACTGTAATTTTTTCCAGATTTCAAATTGTTCGTTGTAGTGCTTTTCTCCGGCAGCAGATGCCTCTCTCCAATCCACAAGTTTCAAATCAACAAAGTCGTAAAATATCCAATTTGTATATTAACTCCACTTATCAAATGTTTTTCAAGTTTCTTTTTTCTCTTCTTAATTTTATATATCCCAAATTCCAGTTTAAAATCCAATTTCAAATCCAATTGAAAAATTTCCTTTACAAGGCTTTTCTATTTTAAATTTTTCTTTGTTCTTCCTTCAAAGTTCAAAACTCTTAAGATTATGTCTAATCTTGTTCAGAAACTATTTTCTTTCAGGTTTCTTTTTCTTATAATAATTTTAATATCTCCAAATCCAATTTTCAATCCAAATATCAAGCTCCGTTCTGGGCTTTAGTGCTTTAACTTCCATTTGGTTCTTCTCCCTTCATTAACATTCCCCAATGCCAATTAGCTATTTCCTCACCGGGACTTCTTTAAAAAAATTTTAAATGCTTATTTTTTACCTGTGAGTTGGCCAATCACTCATCCGGTACCAATACTCTGTCCAAAACACCGGCTCTGCACAAATCTTATTCTAGTTGCCCCAGTTTCATGACAGTCATAATGGCCGCCGCCCCTGCCACCGGATCAAAGAGTTTCCTCTGACCTCCAAGGAACTTGCCTGTTCCTCTTGGTTGTCTGAGGTGCCTCTCCTTCTTTACCATCCCTACAAGACGGATGCAGTCCGAAGACCCCCCAACAGCAGTTTGTCTGGCTGGATTTTTGCAAGGCTTGTCGGAGCCTGCTATTTTCCAGCCAGTCTCGCCATGACGCTTCCAGTTCTCCCAATTTATTCCCTTTCCAAACCACTCCCAGATTTTTAACGTTCTGACATCCAGATTAGAATTTTCCATTCCGTGCAGTTTGAATTAAAGATGGATAAGTGGTGAGAGGTTTTTTTTGAAAGGCCAATCTTCCTTAGAAATGTCTAGTCTAATTATCACTTCTGCCTTTCTGTTTATAGAATATGTGCTAATGCTGTTTCAAACTGGGCGTCTGAAGAGATTGAATTCAAAGCCTGTTAATCAAATTATTGAAATGCATCAATGTTGAAATTCACTACATTAAGACTTTTTGTGAGAACATGCAGGGGATCATAATTCTGCCCGCCCATTCCCAATGTGCTTCCATGTTATGCTGCTTTCTCCTCCTCCATTTGTTCAGAAGCATGCTTGATTTATGCCTAACGGATACTGGACTCTCACAAAGTTTCTTCCAACATCAAGATTCATTTTGATCTTTGCATGGTTTATTTCTGAGCACAAAAGGCAGATCAAATCAAATCAAATCAATGCAATTAAAAATATAAAAGCAGCACTCGCTTACATTTTTTAAAAAAAAATGTGGCATACATTTGCAATCATGGGGGATTAAGCCCAGGTGCAATGCATATAAAAATAGGGTGGAACTCAGTAGTGGGTTTCAATTTACTTCATTATCGGTTCGCTCATGCACGCTTGTGCACTCGTGCACCCACACAATGCTTCTGTGCATGTGCAGAAGTGTCCAGGTGGGTGGGCGGAGCCTTCCACCACTGCTGCTACTGGTACGCTCGATTGGGAGCTAACCGGTAGCAACCCACCACTGGTGGAACTTCTAACTCATGTCTGTGTTTAACATTTTCACCTCTGAACAACGGGAGATTTCATTTTTGTATATAAAATTTAGTATATGACCATATGTCATAGCCATATTGAAAACTTCCAAAATGTCTGTGTTTCCTCTCCTTTAATTCTGAAGTAACAGGGAGACATGCGTAGATACAATTAAAGTATAATCTTTTTGTTAGGTAGACAAAATGTAGTAAAATCATTACTGTCATGATCATCCAGTCTGGTCTTTCAAGCCATATGTTCTGTGTTTCAAAACTCCTTAAATGTTTATGTAATATGAGTTTAAAAAATAGGCCTGAATGTGCTCCATTTCTTAAATTGTCTTCTGGACAGAACTCAGAGATGATTGTAAGTGAAAATCAGAGGTTGGATTTCCCAACATTGGGGTGGGGAACAACAAAAGCTAAACTTTTGTGCACGTATTGTGGAGAGAGATATATGTTCCTTGATTATGGGCTCCAGTACGAGCCTGAAAGCTTGGAAGAATAAACTTTTGGTCCTGGTGATTGACTCAGATTGGATCCTGTAAAAGCTAAACTTTAAAAAAATTAAAGCTCTTAATGACTACTACAGTTATAAATACTGCATCTGAGTGGTTGTTTGAACACCTGAAACTGTAAATGTCACTGAACATTACTAAAAAAACAACAACAAAGCCTAATCCTGCCCATGGGTGTAAGCCAGAAGCGTCAAACACTATTTCATTGAGGGCTGCATCAGGGTTGTGTTTGACCTTAGGGGCCAGGATGGGCATGGCCGGGGTGGGCTCTGTTTTTGGCCATGATGGTCTCCTACACCCTTTGTCAGCAAAAATGGAGCACAGGTGGGCCATATGCGCCCCTGAACTCCGTTTTCACTGGCAAAGGGCTGCAGAAGGCCGTCATGGCTGAAAACAGAACCTGGGAGGGCCATGTACGCCCCCTCCAAGCTTCATTTTCGCTGGCAGAGGGGGCTGGTCCTTCGTTGTTTCCAGGGTAGCCCTGCTGGCTAGATATAAGCACCCCACAGGCCACATCTGGGCCGTGGGCCTTGAGTTTGGCACCCCTGGTGTAAGCCATGCCCTCAGCACTTTGCATCATCATGTATTTCCCATACTATATATGGGATTACAATATAATCAGAAAAGCAGGCAATTTAGCTGGCTCAAGCCTTCTCATCAAAGCAAGCACAATGGCACAGCACCTCAACTTTGTCAAACAAAAAGAGGAAAAGATAAAGTTCCATAATTTCAGTAATAAATCTGCCAATTTATGCCCATAATAACTGAACACAATTTACCACAGTCATCTACCAGAGGCTCAACTATGTAACAAAGTCTTCACTGTCTTGTAAAATAGCATCTGGGAGATTGTATGGTAGCTTTAAAGGCAGTAGAGTCCTCTTTGGGGTCCCATACCCTCCCGCCGCTCCCCTCAGTACATATACACATAGGCCAGGAAAATTCCATATGGAGGTATCATGAAGCCAAGTCATGTAGGGATTTACAGGTCAAAACATGCACAAATATTAGATTTGGAAACCTCTCATTAATCAATGAAGAAACTGGAGAATACAGTAGATGTTATGTTACTGTAATGCTCCAGATCCACTAGTGTCCAGGTTGCTGCATTTTGCACTAGCAATAATTTTTGTTTGTGATAGTGTTGAAATGTCTTAAAAAATTTTGCACAATCCAGGGACTTTTCAACTCTGAAAATTTCAACCCTGAACCAGCTTTGTTGAGCATTTGGACAAATATCAGAGCAACAAGAACAAATTAATTCTGAGATATTGCTTTCATCTGAGTGATAGAGCAGTGTATCAAGAGGAAACCAACAGCTATATCTCTGGCTGGTGGAAGAAGATTGCTCGCAGCTCTGGGCCTTCTCTCTTGCTTTGTAAAGTGCTGGTATTTTTTTTAAGTTATTTTCTATGGAGAAGCTACAACGTCTGCACAGAAGGCAGAACTGTGCAGGTAACAGTGCATTCCCATGCTTCACACCCAAGTGCTGAGCCTCTGGTGGCTCAGCAGACTAAGTCTGTCTGTTATTAACACAGCTGCTTGCAATTACTGCAAGTTCAAGTCCCACCAGGCCTAAGGTTGACTCAGCCTTCCATCCTTTATAAGGTAGGTAAAATGAGGACCCAGATTGTTGGGGGCAATAAAAGTTGACTTTGTATATAATATACAAATGGATGAAGACTATTTCTTAACACTGTGTAAGCCGCCCTGAGTCTTTGGAGAAGGGGGGGATATAAATTCAAATTTTAAAAAATTACATAAATAAAAAGATTGCTAATACCATGGTGGTTCGATTAATCTCCTGGATTTTGTCAGCACACCCTTGTGTCCTGTAGCATTTAAAAACGCAAAGCCTTTACTACTTAGTGTAGAAAGTTAGCACTCACCCTTCTCCTAGAAGAATGAAATATTTTAAGAAATATTAAAAAGGCAGAATATTATATTTCCCTGGATGAGAAATTGAGAAACATGCTCTTGGGAAAAAAAACTCAGCCCCAGCTCCCTGCCTACAGCAGATATTTTGGTGCCAGTTTATCTACAAGACAAAAGACTGGGCCACCCTATTTACAAAACAAAAGACTTTCAGATCCAGAATGATGGGATTATCCTTCAGGCAAAGTCATTCAGCCACAATAGGAATTGCCCTTCATTACATCACCCAGCAAGGTTCAAGCAAACATGACTCCACATGGGAGTCTGCAACCAATAGAATACCTTGCCTTGTCCACAGGAACAGGAAGCTCAAGTTCAAAGCCCGAGAGTGGGAATAAATATCTCTCACTCTCCACTCCAGAGGTGGGTTTCACCAGGTTCTGACTAGTTCTGGAGAACAGGTAGCAGAAATTCTGAGCAGTTCGGAGAACCGGTAGTAAAAATTCTGACTGGTCCCACCCCCATCTATTCTCTGCCTCCCAAGTCCCAGCTGATCGGGAGGAAATGGGGATTTTGCAGTAACCTGTCCCTGGAGTGGGGAGGGAATTGAGATTTTACAGTATCCTTCACCTGCCACGCCCACCAAGCCATGCCCACAGAACCACTAGTAAAAAAAATTGAAACCCACCACTGCTCCACTCCATGTGTTCAGCTGCCTGGGATCTAAAACCCATGTGGTCCTGTCCATCAATAAAACCATCTTTCCAATCAACCTTCATGTTTCCAGTGTCTTTCTCCCCACTTGGAACTGAACCCAGATGGACATTTCTTCCCACATTAGTGTCTTGTTTAAACTTTGGGGATGCATTTTGTCCACATTTTTGTGACATGCTATAATATCCTGCAATTCATGAATTTAAGAAGCACCAGTAGTTATGAAGCATCTACATGAGCTTAACAGTTCACATCAAAATGACAAAAGCCGCACTGTGCTGTCCCAGTGCAAGCTCCACCCATCTTCCATATGCATATGACATCACAATGCACATTAAGAGGGAACAAGGCTTGCATTGCAAAGTTATAATGCTGCCCCCTCTTCCTGCAGATACCATAATTAGCAGTCCCTTTCATTTTATCAGCAGGATATCATCTTTGATGTATAGGAAAGTGGAAGCCCAAAAAAGGGATTTTTTTTTAAAGATAAAAGAAAGAAAGACAAGAAAGACAAGCATTTCAAATAGATGCTTTATTTTACTGTGTGATTGATTTTAAGTGCCTACAGAAAAAAATGGCCACAGGGATGAGGTTGCTAATTGAAAGAATACTACAAATAAAATTTATGATTGTCTAGTTTGCTGGTTTGGCTTTAGACTAGCAAGTGCTACTAATTGAAAGAAATGTTAAAGAGACTGCAAAATAGGAAGAGGAAGATTTTCCCTCAAATAATTATCTCTGCATGGAGTAGCTGAAGATTTAGAAAGCTAAAGAGCATTATTAAAAATAAGGAAGGGAGCCAATATACAAATGACTACGAGCATTGTTGCTGCAAATCTTAGATGCTTTGAATTGTTATTTTCTGGTATAAAATGAAGGAAAATCATTCTCTGGGGAAGTGCGGGTGTTGTTTGCCTAATGTCAGCCCACTGAAGTAGACCAGATCAGGAAACAACTCTTACATTTTTTGTTTCACAGAGTTAAAATTTGCTTAGACGTGGCACCCACCTAAGTATCTTTATCAATGAAGTTTATGACAAAGCATTGTGTAAGTACCCGTCCTCTTGCCTGTTGTGCAAATAATTCTTTGAATGAAGGAAATAAGTTGTTTTTTTTAACAATAGACATCTGCATAAAGCCCTTCAGATTGCATCACAGCAGCAACTTCATTAAACAATGTGCTTCTTTCTAAGCTTAATCATACTGTGCATAACTTTATCTGACAGGAAGCCGAAGCTTTTCTTAATCAAAAAGAATCAGAGCATTCTGTCCCCATAAAGGGAAACATTTTGTGCAAATTTTAAAATGAGAATTAATAATACACAAAAGATTAGATCTAGGCTTAAGCGTGCTCAGAGAAGTCTTATCCAAACCAATGGGAGAAGAAAAACATTGCTACACTATGCTCAATGTGTGTGTGTTGTTGTGTACCTTCGACTCAGTGTTGACTCTAGGCAACTGCCTGGACTAGTACTGTGCATACAGTTTTCTTTGCAATGTTTTTCAAAAGTGGTTTGCTGTTGTCTGCTTCCTAGGGTTGAGAGAGACTGATTGGCTCAATGTCACCCAACTGGTTTTGTGCCTAAGGCAGGACTAGAATTCACAGCCTCCCGGTTTCTAGTCTGGTATCTTAACCGCTACATTTCAATCGGCTTTCTGAGCTCAGTAGCATGTGCTGCTTAACAATAGTACTGTAAATGGGAAAGAAATTTCCATTGCTAAGCAATATGGTCACATGATCATGCTGTTTAGTGACTGCGATTCTGGCAGTGCCCTGGTTACCATTGTTAAGTGAATCATCACAGGTTCTTAAGCGAGGACCTGACTATGACTTCCAACCAGGGGTGAAATGCTCCCTGTTCAGACCAGATCACCTGATCCGGTAGCGATGGCGGCAGGTGGTTCGGAGAACCGGTAGCAAAAATTCCTGCCCTCCCCCGTCCCAGCTGAGCCGCACGATCATCTGAAGTTTTTTTTTTTTTTTACTTTTAAAAGCATTTTTTCTTTGGCTGAAAACATGCTTTTAAAAGTTAAAAAAAAGGTTCTGATGATCACGCGGCTCAGCTGGGATCTTCAGAACCCTTTAAAAGCATTTTTTCTACAACCTCTTCGGCCAAAGAGGTTGTAAAAAAAGATTTTAAAAGGCTCCTCTGGCGATCCCAGCTGAGTTACATGATCGCCAGAACCTTTTAAAAGCATGTTTTCTACAAACTCTTTGGCCCAAGAGGTTGTAAAAAAAATGCTTTTAAAAAGTAAAAAAAAAAAAGTTGGTCACGGCCACCCAGTCACATTACCACCCCTCCACCAAGCCACGCTCACAGAACCGGTAGTAACAAATTTTACATTTCACCCCTGCTTCCAACTTCCTACCAGCTTCCCCACTGACTTTGCTTGTGAGAAGCTAGAAGGAAAATCACAGATTGCATGATCCCAGAATATGCAGGTCTGTGTTAGAAATCCATGCTGATTATCAAGTCCCTGGATCACAAACGCATAACTTGGGGGCTCTGTGATGGTCCCAAGTGCCAAAAGATCAGTCACTGAACAGGTGTTGCTAATCAAGCACTACCTATATTCTAAAAGGTAAAGACTCCTGTAAATTGAGCCCATTTCCGGGTTACTACCTGGACATATTCATATAGTTTTCTTGGCACCTTATACTTCTCAGTATTCCATGCATAGCTCACACCATTTGTTTTTCATCAGTTGAGCCTGCTCTTGTCAAAAACCAATTTCTAAAGGCCATCAAATGTCACTGTGAAAGGGTTCAATAGATTCTATTCACTGGATTTCTTTTAGTTTCCTGGCTATGGATCAGCTCAGAGCATCTGACAATGCTACCATTCACATTTAATTCCTCTTTTAATTTGCTGTGTTTCCTTTGAAAGTCAAAGTGGAAGAGATTATAGGATCCACAGAAATAGGAAACCACTTCCATTTTTTTTCTGCCAGAAAAAGCCACCAATATCACCATCAGAAGAATTCTTAATCCAAGCTTATAGAAGTAAACAATGGACAGGATTCCACCCCAAAGCAAGGGTTACAAGACAAATATCTCTAGCTTTGACATAACTCATGAAGCCTTGAGCTCTCTTCCTGAGTCCTTATGCAATATGTTCCTGTGTACATATTCTTTGCATATATTTTTTTTGTTTTTGTTGTAGTCGAATATGTTACAAATACATAATTACCAATTTAAAATACTTTCTTATTTACAAAATCAACACCAATAGAAGCTTGCTAGCAAAGACAGTTGACTTAAAAAAAAAACCAACAGGAAAATTGTTCTCTTGCTGCCTTCTTATCATTTTATTTTTGACAGAAATATCCTATATTTAGTAGATTGATTCTTGAATAATGTTTGAACTATGGCAGTGCTTAAGATCTGGATGTAACTAAAAGGGGTATATAGAATGCAGAAAATGAGATTCTTTCTACAACTTTATATTGTTTTAAGTTGCTGTACCAAAAGTGAAAAGGGACGCGGTGGTTCAGTGGCTAAGATGCTGAGCTTGTTGATTGAAAGGTCTGCAGTTCAGCGGTTTGAATCCCTAGTGCCGCGTAATGGGGTGAGTTCCCGTTACTTGTCCCAGCTTCTGCCAACCTAGCAGTTCAAAAGCACGTGAAAAATGCAAGTAGAAAAATAGGGACCACCTTTGGTGGGAAGGTAACAGCGTTCCGTGCGCCTTTGGCATTTAGTCATGCCGGTCACATGACCACAGAGACATCTTCAGACAGCGCTGGCTCTTTGGCTTTTAAATGGAGATGAGCTCCGCCCCCTAGAGTTGGGAACGACTAACACATATGTGCGAGGGGAACCTTTACCTTTACTTTACCAAAGGTGACTAGGGGTCACTTTCTCAACTGGTAGTCTCAAGAAGTAAGCCAGGAGCTTTTGTTTATAAAGCAAATGCTTTATCATAATTCTGTGATCAATAAGATGAGCAATTGAATTATTAATATTCATTAACATTGATAAATAAATCAGTGTTAAATATAAGCATGATTAATATTAATATTGATATTGTTAATAAACAGAACAGTTTTAGCATGATTGTTATTAATAATAGAAATGAAGAAATAATCAGATTCATGCCTCTAAAGTGTGAATGTATGACTCAAGAAAGGCAAAGGAACTGCAAAAAGAGGAAGAGGCTGATGTTAGGAAAAACAATAAATGCTTGTTAGAAGAAAAATCCAGTCCGGTTCCAAGCTGGGAGAAAGATGCAGGAAATAAAATGGTGGCTTGCTGCAAGGAAAGGTCTCTGTTTATTTGGTTTCCCAGAAACTTCAGTGACAGCAGAGTGTTTCTGGGGTGGCTGACCAATTGGCTGGGTGAGTGGAGGGCTTTTTATAGGATTCTGGGGTTTTGTGATTGAGATCACAAAGCTTATGCTTATGTATGCTGTTATGACCAAAAAAAAAAAAAAGATGCTCCAGGGGGTTGTGCAATGTAGTGAGCCTTGTGTCTTTGGCTATTCTAATAGTGGTGGGTAAATCCTATTATGTCCTAAAGGTCATGTCCTGTTCTTAGAATTTGGGTGGGGGAATGTAGATTTTAAGAGTCTTGTTTTTCTACTTTTTAATCCCAGCAGCTCCAGCCTTCTGTGTGAACTGTGGATGAAGGCATTTTGTTTATGAATAGATTGGCCCAGTCTTGCTGAATGGATACAAAATCTGTGTTCCTAAAGGCCAGCCTCTTCAAGCTTCTGCTTAAGGCTGGTTTCCTATGGCATGAAGACTGAGGCTGCTTTCTGCCTTTGTTAAGATTTTTCTCCATTTCTCCTTTAGGGGAAATATAATATTCTGCCTCTTTTAATATCCCCCAAAATGTTTCATTTGCTGGGCAGGTTAGGGGGGATAATTTCCCGCAGCTCCAGTGGTGGGATTCAGCCGGTTCAGTCAGGTTTGGGAGAACCGGTAGTTAAATTACTGGCTGGTCCCACCCCTTACAGGAGTCCCCACGGACCCCATTTTGGCTCCCAGGTAAGTGCATCTCCCCCGTGCCCCGTTTTTGCTCCCAGGAGGTGAGGAGGCCAAGTGCTGCCTGTCACGCCCACCTTGGCCATGCCCACACAGCCAGACATTAGAGCAGAGAACCAGTTGTTAAATTATTTGCATCCCACCACTGCTCCAGGGCAATGGTCAATCGTGAACTTCTTGGTGGAAAAATGTTGCAAGGATTTCTTTTCAGGTGTCTGAAATTGCACCAGTCGCATTGGGACCGAAGGGGCATGAAAGATTCTTACTGAAGCATTACAACGTTATTTTTCTTATCTATCTCAAAACCAACAAATGGCTTCAGATGGCGATTTGCACAAATGAGACCCCAAAGTGCCTAAAATAGAAGAAGCAATCATGTTCATGTCAAGAAACTTTTGACACTGAAAAGGGATTTTTTTTTCTCTCTGACTCTTTGGTTGTGTCTTATTGAAAATGTATATTATTATTCAGCTGGAACTAATAATAAAACAGCAACAAGAGTGTTTACTTTCAACCTGTCTGTCTAAAGAATGCTGGTGGAAAAGGGTAATTCTAATTTCATGCAAGAAAACATCCTGAATATTGACATCAGTGTTTGGAACTAGCAAAACAACTTTTGCCTTTTGTGTTAAAACAGTGGGATAAAAATATATTTGAAACTCATTTCAGTAGAATAACTCTTGGAACTAATGGAAATAATCCAGTCTTGGGTTTTGTCAGTTTCATATGGTTTGTGGATTTTGCTTCTGATCCACAGGAATGTCAGAGCCGGTCAACAGCTGGAGTAAATATAGCTACACTTCAAACATGTAACTTGCTACTTGCAACCATACAAATCATCCAGTTTTTAATTATTCTTTCAGACTTCAGATGGAGTCTACAAACTGAAGCGCTTCCTGATGCCCAAATTTCTCTGCGTTTCTTTAGAGAGAAATTCTCCAAAGAGATTTCTGATTGTAAGATTTTTTTTTCCAGTTGAAGGAAAAGAATGTTTCCATTTTCACTACAAAGATCATTTCTGCTGCCTCCCTGCATTTCACATTTTCACTCCTATTGGTTGCCAAAGAAAATTATTCAATAATCTTATAACCTTAAAATAACTTTAAAAAGAGAGAGAATTGCAGAGTCTATGTCATACGGAACTAACAAAATAGTTAAGACTAATTATTTTCAAATTTAGAGGTGACCCCTTAAGGCAGGGGTGTCAAACTTGATTTTCATTGAGGGCCAAATCAGGGTTAAGTTTGACCTCGGGAGACCTGGGTGGGCATGATGAAGTTGGGCATGGCCAGCTCAACATCAATTGTGTTGGGGGCACCTGTGGGGGCCCAAGTGTTTTGCCAGTGAAAACGGGCTTCCAAGCTCCATTTCCAGCTGCGACGGCCTCCTGCAACCCTCTGCCAGTGAAGATGGAACTCCGTTTTCGCTGGCATAGGCACCACGAGCCGGTCCTTTGCTGTTTCCAAGGCAGGCCCGTGGACCAGATCTAAGCACCCATGGGCTGGATCCGGCCTGTGGGCCTTGAGTTTGACACCTGCCTCAGGGGTGAAATCCAGGTGGTTTTAACAGGTTCTGGAGAACCAGTAGCGGAAATTTTGAGTAGTTCGGGGAACCGATAAATACCACCTCTGACTGGCCCCAGAGGTGGGGTGGGAATGGAGATTTTGCAATATCCTTTCCCTGCCACACCCACAGAACCAGTATGGAAAATTTTTGAATACACCCTTGCCCTTCTTTAAGGGTTTTGCACATCAAGCTTTAAAAATTGAGATGTTCACTAAATGGCAGCTAAAATATGCTGAGGAAAAAAAAACTTTTTACTGCTATGTAGCGAGCAATTAGATCTTTGGTAATGGTGCCATTACTCACTATGTTCAATTTTATTTCTCTAAAGAGCTCTGTTGCCCAAAAACAGGGTTGTTGTTTTTTTGCTCAGAATAATTTGATTATAGTAATTAACCACAAGGTATCAGTTTTCACTCTGCCAGAATAACCAGATTGTATTCAGCCTATCCAAAAGAAAGCGAGACTGTTTGCTTAATCAGCAACATTTTTCCCTTACCACAACACTACACCTTTTGAGCTAGCCCTGGCAAGATATTCCTCTTTCTTGAAAACAAGTCTTTCATTTATCAGTACATATGCTAAATATTCTCTTCTTGACATCAGTGTTTCTTTCTACTCTAAGATGGCATTCATATTTGCTACATGCCGAGAAATGGAAAAAAAACAGCTTGGAATGACAATGACAATTAAATTACAACTCTGTGTAAAATGCTTTAAAGTGTAATTTGAGATTAATTTTCTAAATTGATTTTATCATTGAAGTTATACATACTCGTATCCATGATCAGCATCAAGTCATTAAGAGGAGGATTTGGCAATGCTGTAAAATTTTAACCAAATAGTAAATTGGAGAGGAAATAGAATAAGAAATAGTGCTGTAGATACACTTTCTTAAGGTTTTTCTAAACCAATAACAATAGAAAATGAGAGACTGAATTATATTAATATTTAATATGTAATGCAAGTTAAGGATGATTCATATGTAATCATTCATATGACTGGCATATTAAACATGCAGCTTTCATTCAACACCTTTTTTTAATATCCGGAATTCAAACTTGAGGAAAAATTATTGGTGATCAATCTTGCAATATTCCCAGATCACAATTAAAAATCGTACTGTAGAGGTTCTGTTTCATAAATATTGGCCTTCGTTGTTAATGTATTTTTCAATAAAATATAGAGGTTTGCGGAAGCCATAATCTGACATTTTCCTAAATATTTTTAATCTTTAATATTTTTATCTGTAATATTTTTCTTTAATATTTCTCCCTCTCAATTTCTCAATCAAAATTGCTTTAATCCTTGAGATACTTTATTAATTGAACCTCTCCCACTTTTCAGACAATATGATTGTTAGTAATAGTAAGAATCCATGATTACAAATTTACAATTTAAATAGCATGATACGATAGAAAATAAAGCAGGATTATTGAGAGAAATGTTCATATTATCAAATAAAGTGGAAAGAAGAAAGAGAGAGAAAGCCTGTTAGAATAATTTTTGAGCTCCTAGTCTGGTACTTACCACTGCAAATGATTATGATTAATGTTCATTAAATGAACCAAAAATAAATTATCATATTTTGCTTTAAGGCGGCTTTCTGGCAGGTTAGAAGTTCTTTTCCATCTTATTATTATGTGCTATTGCGGTGTATTATCATGTAATTCAACCACTCTTTTCTTTCTAAACCACATTCTTCCATTTGCTACTGGCTTTTAAGGACTCTCAGTTGTACTGCACTTGAATGGACTTTGGTCAAGTGGCATCATGGAAAGAGAGTTTTATTGATGGATACAGCTAAAAAATACTTCCTGCACCGAACACATTGTCAGGAGCTGCTATCCTTATTGTGTAATAAGGGCCATTTATCTGGTTGTGAACTACTATTTAGCCAATTTTCATTCTTTTAAATGAGATTTTTTTCCCCCTAGCAACTTTAAGACCATCTATGCAGTAACCCACCAACATATACTATGGTATGTATAATGTGCTCACTGGATTTGCTTCTTCTGGGTAGGTCAAAGTGTCCACAAGATACTCAAAAATGGAATAGTGGTAGATGCCATTCAAGTTTTGTGCCAAACTAGTTCAGGATTGCTCTGTGAAGCTTAAAAGTTCACAAATTGCACATGAAAAAACATGTATTGTGGAAAACTACTCTTTTCCTTGAATGTATATAATCTTCTCCAGAATGAGAATGAGAACTTAGACAATTAAAATTATGTGCATGTTTTCAAAAGGATTCAGAAAAAGTAGTGGGGCGCATGTCTAAATGGAAAGAAGGTGGATGTACTTACATGGTTGTACGTTTTGCCCCTTTAGTTTCTATGTAAGTTCTGCTCCTTTGCTTTGCAATGCCGAATCCGCTGTCTTGCTTATTTTGAACCTTCAGGCAGGTACCATTTACTTGGATGTCTGCAGACAGATGTTTTAAAAAGACATAAAATAAAGACCATGACTCCATCCTCCTTTTTATATGGGTTGCATGCCCAATGGCAAAACCTCCATCTCCCTTTTTATATGGGTTGCATCAGGAGTGACTACTGGAGACTACTCTCTTTGAATAGTTCGGAGAAGCGGCAAATACCACCTCTGGCTGGTCCCAGAGTGGGGGTGGGAATGATGATTTTGCAGTATCCTTCCCCTGAAGTGGGGATGGGAATGGGGATTTTGCAGTATCCTTCCCCTGGAGTGGGATGGGAATGGAGATTTTACAATATCCTTCCCCCAGGAGTGGGGAGGGAATGGAGATTTTGCAGTATCCTTCCCCTGCCACGCCCACCAAGCCACTCCTACCAAGCCACGCCATGCCCACAGAACTGATAGTGAAAAAATGTGGATTCACCACTGGGTTGCGTGCTCAATGCACATTTTGATTGCATGGTCATAGTTGCCATTTTGGCTTTTTTATTAGCCCTGCAGATATGCTTTCCTCTTCTAAAACATTGTTAAACTTTGTCTGGTTCTAATATTGATATAACTTGAATGCAAACTGAAAGTACACATGTATATTTATAACAATTTTACCAGGCCAACTGACTTTAATATTTTTCTTTAAAAATATCCTCTTTTTCACCTGATTGTTACTTAACTAATATTTATGCCTGAGGAAACCCTACAGTTGTAAAATCAACCATCTGCATTTCATTAAAGCTCTTCCTGGACCATAACATTATTCTTAGGCTAGTCATCGATGCTAAACTACTCTCATCAATGTGCCTCCAGAGTTGTATGTTTCTTCTTTTTTAAATAAACAAATCAAAACATCATAAATCAACATATGAGAACTAATTAAAAGTAACTATTTGCAGATGCTATTATTAAACAAAGCTTGATAGGGCACTGAATTTAATTACAATTTATTCAGTCCCATCTGGCATCCTTTATTAAATACTTCTGGATCTGTAGTCATAGCTGACAATTTAACATTTAAAAAACTGACATGCTGATTAAGGATTCAAGGAAAACTATATTCCTGTGACATAATAAAAAATAAAACTATTTTGATGGAGTGTTATAAAATTCATTTGTATTTATAAAAAGCAGGGTTAGAGGACAAGATTTTATTTTCTTATTAATTTTGCTGCCTTTTGTTATTACTTTGAGATATCATGCTTGTTTTGCGGTTGGTTAAGACAGTATTTCTTAAGCTTGGCAACTTGAAGATGTTGAACTAACCAAGAAGAGAATTGAAACTAATCAAGGAGAGAAGCAACTTAGAACAAAGGAAAATTTTCTGACAGAACAATTAATCAGTGGGACAACTTGTCTCCAGAAGTTGCAAATGCTCCAACACTGGAAGTTTTTAAGAAGAGATTGGATAACCATTTGTCTGAAGTGGTGTAGGGTTTCCTGGCTAAGCAGGGGTTTGAACTAGAAGACCTCCAAGATCCCCTCCAACTCTGTTACTCTGTTTTCTGTGTTCTGAATGTGTGGACTTCAACTCCTAGAATTCCTCAGTCAGTTGTGGTGGTTGTGGAATTCTGGAGTTGAAGCCCATATATCTTCAATCTACCAAGTTTGAGAAACATTGGGCTAAAGAATTGTCCTACAATTATTTTCCATTATGTTGGAAAGAGCACTGTTCTGAAGCTGTGGAGATATGATGCTGTGTATGTGTCCAAGGTTTATTGTGGGATAAGTATTCATTGAGTAGTTTTACTATTATTATTCCTTATTCAAAAGGGACGCGGTGGCTTAGTGGGTAAGGTGCTGAGCTTGTCGATCGAAAGGTCGGCAGTTCAGCCATTTGAATCCCTAGTGCCGCATAACAGGGTGAGCTCCCATTACTTGTCCCAGCTTCTGCCAACCTAGCAGTTCAAAAGCACGTAAAAAATGCAAGTAGAAAAATAGGGACCACCTTTGGTGGGAAGGTAACAGCATTCCGTGTGCCTTTGGTGTTTAATCATGCCTGCCACGTGACCACAGAGATGTCTTCAGACAGCGCTGGCTCTTCGGCTTTGAAACGGAGATGAGCACCGCCCCCTAGAGTTGGGAACAACTAGCACGTATATGCGAGGGGAACCTTTACCTTTACATTATTCCTTATTCATTGACTAGTTTTGGCATGCAGATAATGTTTTTAAGGCACAAGAGACATTGTGGTATCATCCAGATGTTTTGGATTTAGCTCCTACTATCACTGGGCTTACTAGCTGAGGATAATATGAGGGCATCAGCATATCTATTGCTTCTTTATATAACTGTATGTCCAAACAGAATGTTGGGCCAAACTGGATTCATTCATATTGCATTGAACTCATGGAGAATAGAGCATGAATTAGGCTGGCTGAAATGTTATTGTAGGTTGTACAATTCCTTATTCAGTTTTATATATTGACTCTTACTGTCTTGGATTCAGTGAGTGTCAACCCCAAATGCATTTCTGTGCTATTTCAAAGTACTTTCCCTGCCCCGCTCTGGAGTTAAAAGAGTAACAGTTGGGGACAGCCAAAGTTTAATATGATGACTCAGGAAGTATCCACTGTGCTCTATCAGGGGTCTCCAACCTTGGTCCCTTTAAGACTGAGGGACTCTGGGAGTTGAAGTCCACAAGTCTTAAAGGGACCAAGGTTGGAGACCCCTGTGCTATATGATATCCAGGTCATATGAATAGCCATATGTTAAATATATTTGGGTTTATTTGGAAATTGTGAATCGAATCCTACACCTAAAGGCAAACTCATGGCAAACAAGGCTCAGAGGAAAGACTATGTTAGTGATGGTGAACCTATGGCACACAAAGACGCCATATTGTTTTGGGTGATGTGCCAATGTTTACCAACGCTTGGCAACAATTATTATTAATTATTATTATTAAAAGCATGCCCCGTTACCACACAGTGTTCAGAGGGTGTTCAGCTTCAAGAATGAAGCTTCATGCAACTGGGACCAGGCTCAGGGAGGCTGCTGTGGCTGCCAAGAAAAAGATAATCACTGCATGGCAGATGCTGGGGAGTGCTGGGCCAGGGCGGGGGGGAAATTGCATCATTCCTTAAGGCTCTCACTCCTTGGGGAACAGTGCAAGGTGGCACTGTTTGAGTGGCAGTGGTGGCGCTAGGGTTGCAGTCAAGGCCTGGGCCTCTGCTTCAAGCCCAGCCTCAGGGTTGATGCTGAGTGCTACTTTTTGGGGTCACCTAGATTGGAGGGATGGTGGCACTGAGATAGAGAATTGTTTTTCATGTGTCAGCCCCAATACACAGCTGCGTGTCGGGGCTGCCATTCCAGTGGGTGCGGAGCAGGGATGAAATTCAAATTTTTTTACTACCGGTTCTGTAAGCGTGGCTTGGTGGGCATGGTGTGGCTTGGTGGGTGTGGCTTGGTACGCATGGCAGGGGAAGGATACTGCAAAATCTTCATTCCCACCACACTCTGGGGTCAGCCAGAGGTGGTATTTGCCAGTTCTCTGAACTACTTAAAATTTTTGCTACCGGTTCTCCAGAACCTGCCAGAACCTGCTGGATTTCACCCCTGGTGCGGAGGTTCTGGCAATGTGGCGGCTCCCATGGCACCCTGGCTCCTCAGCTTACTTCCTGGCCACCAAGCAACATGAAGATCCCTTTCCTGGCTTGCACCCTCGCCGCTCATCAGCTGCAGGCACCGCTTGATGATGTGGTCGTCACCATGGCAGTCTCCTCTGGACGTTTAAGGCACTTGGACTGGCAGCAAACATTTCTGAATGGACTTGCATGGCAGCAAGTACAGCTGGGAGCTGCTGACTGAGCAGCTGTTGAGGGTGGCTGAGAGACTGAGACTTACAGAGAAGTTTGGAAAAGGTTGTAAGGATGACTAATCTGGAGAGGCTTGGAAATGGCTGGAACGCTGGCCAATCTGGAGGAGTGGCCAGCGGGGCTGGGAGTGTGTGGGAGTAATGCCTAATTGCAGTATCTAATGGAACAATGATTAATGAGTAGGGAGGAGCTGCGTTAAGGGTCACCTGGGTGATAAAGCTTTTTAAGGTGGTGGAGAGCGCAAAGCATTAGCTCCAACAAAATCTTCCTGTATTACTTTATGGATGTTAGTTCATGCTGGTAAAAGATTCAAACCATGATTTGTGTGTGTGGCATTTTCTTCATACACCGGTATAAAGAAATATACATCGGTATACTTTATACCGGTGTATATAATATCTTTATATTATATATCTGTATATATAATATCTTTATATCAGTGTATATTAATATATAATACATATTAATATAATATAATATAATAAAATAAAATCTTGCCAAGACAACTACAAGGAATAGCAGTTGCCAGGAGTCACATGCACGCATACAAAAGCTACATATGTATATAGAACAAGGGTGAAATTCAGCAGGTTCTGACAGGTTCTGGAGAACCGGTAGTGAAAATTTTGACTAATTCGAAGAACTGGAAAATACGACCTCTGGCTGGGCCCAGAACGGGGAGGAAATGGGGATTTTGCAATATACTTCCCCCAGGAGTGGGGAGGGAATGGAGATTTTGCAGTATCCTTCCCCTGCCACGCCCACTAAGCCACGCCCACAGAACAGGTAGGGGAATATAATTAATATATTATATTAATATATAATATATGTATGTGTATGTGCACAGGCGTGAGTGGATGAAAGATATACCAGCAGAGTCATTTTCTGAAGTTTTGACACTCTGAGGCCAGAAAGGTCCTCATCACTCAACTTTACCAATTTTGTATTAGTGATCTTTCCCAAGACAGGTTGCTCCTGAAATACCAGCCAACTTTGATTCAGCTGGGCCTAATTAGGTCTAGCTTCCTCTGGCTGGATACTCTGTCTTGAGTATTTATTTATTTGTTGATTTGATTTGCAGCTGCCTGACTCCAGAGTAGGTCTGATTGGCTCGCACTACGCTAAACTAAAATGAATGAACGAATGAAAACAGCATAATAAGAACACAGATACAACCGAAACCAAAATAAAAAGGAAGAAAAAGAACAGACTGGTGAACCCAGCAGACAATCCAAAATGCCCCACAGAATCTAGCAGGGCCTGCAATCGCCCTAATCCAATGCCTGGGAAAACAGCCGTCTTCCAGGTTTTCCAAAATGCCATCAGGGATTTGGATTCCATTTAAGTTGACATAACACAATATATTAAGGATCTAGAATAGGGGTCTCCAACCTTGGCAACTTTATGACTTGTGGACTTCAACTCTGGGAGCTGAAGTCCACAAGTCTTAAAGTTGCCAAGGTTGGAGACCCCTGATCTAGAAGACACGAGTAGATATACCATGTATGACTTACCTAAACATTTATTTTTCTAAGATCAAACATTCTTACATATTTTAAGGCTGGAGCAAATATAGAAAAATCTATATTTAGGCTGTAATTATTTTAAAATTCTAAAGAAAGCGATGCGTAGTTGCTGATGCTTTCTTTCTGATGAGAATTGGAAACAGTCAAGAACTAAAAATAGATAAGAGTGTTCTATGACAATTAGATTTTATGTTCCCAAGTTATGTAGAATAAGGAGTAATGGTTTATTTTTAAAAGTTCCTTGTTAAAAAAAAATCAGTTTAGCCACCAGAGGGAGCCAAGAACAGGTTGTCTAATGTGATTGGTTGAATTTAATAGAAGTTCAATTCCAGTTAACTCTTGTTTATTAGTTATTGCAGTAAAACTGGTTGTTGTGGTAAACATTATTGCAAAGGGGGAAAAAGCCCCAATAAATCACGTGATGACGTGAGTTTAACACTGTGAGTTTGACACCCCTAAGGTAAAGGTAAAGGTTCCCCTCGTACATATGTGCTAGTCGTTGCCAACTCTAGGGGGCGGTGCTCATCTCCGTTTCAAAGCCGAAGAGCCAGTGCTGTCCGAAGATGTCTCCGTGGTCATGTGGCCGGCATGACTCAACGCCAAAGGCACATGGAACGCTGTTACCTTCCCATCAAGGTGGTCCCTATTTTTTCTACTTGCATTTTTATGTGCTTTCGAAACTGCTAGGTTGGCAGAAGCTGGGACAAGTATTTATTTATTTATTTATTTATTTATTTATTTATTTATTTTTTGTTTACATTTATACCCCGCCCTTCTCCGAAGACTCAGGGCGGCTTACAGTGTATAAGGCAATAGTCTCATTCTATTTGTATATTTTTACAAAGTCAACTTATTGCCCCCCCAACAATCTGGGTCCTCATTTTACCTACCTTATAAAGGATGGAAGGCTGAGTCAACCTTGGGCCGGTCTCGAACCTGCAGTAATTGCAGGCTACTGTGTTCTTAATAACAGGCTTTACCAGCGTGAGCTAAACCGGCCCCTAATTTATTTATTAAATTTTTATACCGCCCTTCTCCCGAAGGACTCAGGGCGGTGTACAGCCAGAGTAAAAACAAAGATGTATACAATTTAAAACAACATTTAAAAAGAGCAAATTTTAAAGGCTGATTATTAAAATTTAAGTTAAAAAGTTAAAAATATTAAGAAACCCAATTAAAATACATCACTAATTATGCCAGTCCCGCTTTAATGAATAAATATGTTTTGAGCTCACGACGGAAGGTCCGAAGATCAGGCACTTGACGCAGGCCGGGGGGAGTTCGTTCCAGAGCGTCACTGCCCCCACAGAGAAGGCCCTACTCCTGGGGGCCGCCAGCCGACACTGTTTGGCGGACGGCACCCTGAGGAGACCCTCTCTGTGCGAGCGTACGGGTCGGTGGGAGGCAAAGGGTAACAGCAGGCGGTCTCGTAAGTACCCGGGTCCTAAGCCATGGAGCGCTTTAAAGATAGTTACCAAAATCTTGAAGCGCACCCGAAAGACCACAGGAAGCCAGTGCAAGCTACGGAGCAGCGATGTCGCGTGGGAGCCACGAGCGGCTCCCGTTACTACTCGCGCAGCCGCATTCTGGACTAACTGCAGCCTCCGGGTGCACCTCAAGGGCAGCCCCATGTAGAGAGCATTGCAATAATCCAGCCTAGACGTAACCAGAGCGTGAGTGACCGTGCATAAGGCATCCCGGTCAAGGAAGGGACGCAACTGGCGAACCAGGCGAACCTGGTAAAAGGCCCTCCTGGCGACGGCCGCCAGGTGTTCATCAAAAGACAGCCGTCCATCCAGGAGGACGCCCAAGTTGCGAACCACCTCCTTTGGGGCCACTAACTGCTTCAACAGTCAGCTGCGGATGCAGCTGACTGTACCGGGATGCCGGCATCCACAGCCACTCCGTCTTGGAGGGATTGAGCTTGAGTCTGTTTCTCCCCATCCAGACCCGTACAGCTTCCAGGCACCGGGACAGCACTTCGACCGCTTCGTTGGGGTGGTCCTGGTATGAGAAGTACAGTTGAGTATCATCAGCGTATAGATGATAACTCACCCCGAAACCACTGATGACCTCACCCAGCGGCTTCATATAGATGTTGAACAGGGTAGGCGAGAGAATCGACCCCTGAGGCACCCCACAAGTGAGGCGCCTCGAGGACGACCTCTGCCCCCCTGTCAACACCGTCTGCGACCGGTCAGAGAGATAGGAGGAGAACCACCGATAAACGGTGCCCCCCACTCCCAATCCCTCCAACCGGCGCAGCAGGATACCATGGTCGATGGTATCGAAAGCCGCTGAGAGATCTAATAGGACCAAGGCAGAGGAGCAACCCCTGTCCCTGGCCCTCCAGAGGTCATCCACCAACGCGACCAAAGCCGTCTCCGTGCTATAACCGGGTCGGAAGCCGGACTGGAACGGGTCCAGATAGACAGTTTCCTCCAGGTGCCGGGGGAGCTGCCATGCAACCACACTCTCTACAACCTTCGCTGTAAAGTAACGGGAGCTCACCCCATTACACAGCAGCACTAGGGATTTGAACCGCTGAGCTGCCGACCTTTCGATCAACAAGCTCAACGTCCTAGCTCCTGAGCCACCGCGTCCCCTTGACACCCCTACTCTATTACATTTGAATGCCACAAAATAACTGGAAAATACAGGGAAGATTGAGCAAGTGGTCCAACAGAAGGAACCAAACAGGTTTCCCCAACTCAGCCTCCACACTATTTGTTACTTAAGCCCTCCTAAGAACAGAAGCACATTGTTGTGGGGTCCACCCCTCAAATAATGAAGTTGAGACAAGGATGGTAGCTTTTCAAGTCAGGAGTGAATAAGACTTTTATTCAGATAATGAATTCTGCTGCATGACTTTCCACTGAGATGAACTCACCTTAGAATATTTTTGTGCCATTGCCTCTTTTTCTTGCATGGAGACTCCAAGAAATGTTTAGAACTTCCCCCAGAGCTCTGAAACATGTAGAGGGCAGTTTTATTGAAAAAGAACACAAAAATACAGGAAAAATGTGGAAATAGACATGTTGTTTTTGATATAAAGTGTAGTATTAGGAAACAAATTTTGGGGCTGCCTGAGAACCAGTGTTTGAATATTTCAGGAGATATCTAGAAAGTAAGAATAGAATAGAATAGAATAGAATAGAATAGAATAGAATAGAATAGAATAGAATAACACAGTTGGAAGGAATCTTGTAGGTCATCTAGTCCAACCCCCTGCTCAAGCAGGACTATACCATTTCTAATAGAGAACTGTCCAGTCTCATATCAGAGCAGAGCAAAGGTATCTTCAGAATCAGGATGATTGAAATGAGCTTCATCATGCATGCTCCACTTTTTAGATAAACGCTAGGGAAAACTTTAACTTTGTTCTCAGGCCATTGTGAAATCAGCTTATATCTATTTCCCTGGAAAAGTGGGAGGAAAAAGCCCTAGAGTTTAAACCAGTGGTTCCCAACCAGTGTGCCGCGGCACTAAGGGGTGCCGTGAGATCTTTTGAGGGTGCCGGGAACTTTTGAGCTACGGAGATTTTAAATATCTATTTCCTTATAAGGGTGCCGGGAACTTTTGAAAGGCTTTCCAAGGGTGCCTCAAACAAGAAAAGGTTGTGCCTCAAACAAGAAAAGGTTGGGAACCACTGGTTTAAACTCTAGAGCTGGTTGAACTCCCGGCCAGCGCAAATGCATCTGGCCACACTCACACCCGGTTTAGCGAAGGGGGGAATGTTCAGATACGTCATGTAATGCCGCCATAACGATGCGAGTTTGACCCCATTGCTCTAGAGGATACTTATAAATATCAAAACAGGAATTAACTTTTCTGAACTGTAGTACACTATCGATGACTGGATGCGTTTCATTCTTATCTGCAGTAATGCATAACTTAGTGCTTTTTGTTTGATTTTCAGTTTAATCCTTTAAATAATTTCACTGGAATTTGGCAGAGTATATTGCACAGTATTTTGAATTTGCTTTTCAGAAAGTTATGCTAAAACTTTCTAAGAGACCTATGGTATGTTTTGAAGCTCAAGAAACAAATTGGATATGCCATATTCTCTGGATCAACTTTTGTGGGCACTTTAAAAATCATTTTTGCATCATGTCCAGCCCTGTTTTTATAAACCATATTACTAACTAATATATAGGGCTTTTAAATATCTGATTATGTGCCATCAAGTCAGGGGTGAAATGCTCCCAGTTCGGACCGGATCGCCCAACCTGGTAGCGATGGCGGCAAGTGGTTCGGAGAACCGGTAGCAAAAATCCCTGCCCCCCCTTCCCCCCCCCATGCCCAGCTGAGCCACCCGATCATCAGAGGTTTTTTTTACTTTTAAAAGCATTTTTTCTTCGGTGGAAAAAATACTTTCAAAAGTAAAAAAAAATGCCTCTGATGATCGTGCGGCTCAGCTGGGATTGTCAGAACCCTTTCAAAGCATTTTCTTCTAACAAGCTCTTCGGGAGAAGAGGTTGTAGAAAAAATGCTTTTAAAAGTAAAAAAAAAAAAGTTGGCCAGGCCCACCCAGTCACATTACCCCCCCTACCAAGCCACGCCCACAGAACTGGTAGTAACAAATTTTACATTTCACCCCTGCATCAAGTTGTTCCCTCTTAGCAACTACATAGATTTTTCTCTATGACAATCTGTCCCTAACTTGGTCCTTCAGATCTGCTAACTGTATTATGTAAGTACTATTATAAATATTATTTTCAAAACCATTTTGAATAGAGAACAGTCGACGTGAATTGTATTGAGAATATTTATTTGCTTTCAGTGCTATTTTCAATAAATACTGTATCATATTTATGTCTGAGGTAAAATAAACTAACACTCAAGAATCTAAACCTATAAATTTATGCAGCATTGTTTCATAACCATCAAATAGAAATATTATATTTCCTTCCATGTTACTTCAGTAGTATTAAAAACTTCTCTTTTCCTGAAAACTGGTTTTTGCGTGAAGAATGGTTATTGCGTGCTAGTTTTTCCAATATGCTTTTTGAAAATCACACTAGAGCTATTCTTATGAACATCACATCAAAATTACAGGAAGAAATATGCCATAAGAATGCACTTTAGGCCAAGCAAGGTAAACACTGTATGAAAAGAACAATGCTTACTACATTCTTATTATCTCTTTAATGTACGGTCTGGAATAGCAAAGTGCTGGCAGGTATGTTGCTTCATCTTTAACAGATACGCCGTTAAAACTGAGTTTTGATGGTGCACAAGCATGTGGCTTCAGCTTTAAATGCTACACCTATGTTTAAAGCTCAGGAAGTCATAAAGTGGCCTGCTACATTAGACTTCACCACCTGACAGCTTAACACAGGCATCTGCTTAGTGGAAACTGCTTAATCAGAAGCTGACCTGTAGTACCTACATTGGAGGGAAAAGGAAGAATAAAATCATATGGAGATAAAACCCAATTTTTTGCCACCGTGGTAGTTACGTATCATTAGTTGAGCTGGATTGTCTTTTCTTCCATTTTTGCTTTAATGGGCTC
This sequence comes from Ahaetulla prasina, assembly GCF_028640845.1. Taxonomy (NCBI): domain Eukaryota; kingdom Metazoa; phylum Chordata; class Lepidosauria; order Squamata; family Colubridae; genus Ahaetulla; species Ahaetulla prasina. The sequence goes on along the minus strand of NC_080545.1, from coordinate 24,422,582 downwards.
ATACTAAAGGCATCTGGAGGGAGTTAAAAAAAAAGTCAAAATGGCGGTTGCAAAAGCAGGAATGAAGTCTTGCTCTTATATATGTGCAATGTCAATTTATGTTGAAGAGGAGTGGGATTTCAATTGTGTTATGCAACCATCATCTTGATTTCTGTTGACACCAATCCCTCCGTCCTTAAGATGTACCACTGGGTGTTGACTGCCTTGTGAAAGGTCCAAGTCAAAAACCAATACAGGTTATTTAGAAAGTCTTCTATTTAAAGCCCATTTTTGTTCTACCTGTAGTTGAGAACTCCCCTGAATATCAGCAGTGCTTAGCTTTAGGTTGCTAATCTTTTCTTCCTCTTTGAGATACATCATTTTGATTGCTAATGAGTCGTCCCTTGAGCACTTCTAAAGGCAATGCAGATCCCATTAGTGCAAAAAGATGGGAAGAGAAGCAAAGAAATTGCTTTTTGAAGGATGCTAAACAGCTTAGATATTTGCAAAAATATCTACTTTTTGCAAAAAGTAGATATTTGCAAAAAGCATTTCAAACAAGAATGGATGCATTTTCAAATATGTTGGGGCAGGATTGTCCCAACACACCATTAAACTAGCAGCTCTTCTTGATATGGTGATCAGTTTGTAAATCTAGAAGTTACTGTCAACTCAAAACAGCAAATTTGAGTAGTTAATTTAATTATTTAATTCCAGGATGAACTAAATCTATATGGAACCATAGCAATTATAAATTAGAATCCCAGTTAATAATGTCAAAAATTGATTAGAATTTATACACAAAGCAATCTTATACTTCCTATCAACCTCTGCTTTTCAGGGTAAGAATTGAAATTAATAGACTTCTATTAAATTTTATACAGGAAGACTTTTTTTTTTTTTAAAAAGGGGAATTATTCTAAACAAACTCTTCATCATCCAATTCAAGTTATGTATCGCGGAAAGCCTGCCTAGAAACACACCCCCCCACACCCCTGAAGGAACTTCTCATTGAATAATTTTCCTAGGAAAAATGCTTTGGTTTGTACTACATCATGCTTTTGCATGTTTGAGCCAGCTTTTTTTCCTTAGCAGCATTCCAGGAAGCAACCATTGGAATAAATCATCACATACTAGATGTGTCAAGAGTGCCTATTTGGCTTGTGTTATGCTGTAGTGTAGGCAAGTCCTAAAAAAGATTTAAATATCCATCATCTAAAATTGTGTATCATTGCAAATCAACTGATTTGTAATATTTTAGCAGCACTATTTGAATACTCTTCACATCTGTACAGCTTCATCATAGAAAGTTTTTAACCTAGTTTTAAAAACCTCACTCAATTAAACAAAAATATGCAGCAATAGGCTACCCTCTTCCCACATTCTGGAAAGACAGCATCTGATTCAAAAACCCTCATTCACAATAAAATAGGCAATAAAAAAATAAACTCTTAATTTTCATCATCTCTTGGCACACAAAAACATAGTAATGATTAAGATCTAGGTCTTGGTTTCTTCTTTATGCTAATATCAGGGATGGGAGGGAGCAATGGATACCCGTGAAACACAATTTCATTATTTAAAAAATTATCCTTTTTAAAAATAAAAAAGAACCTTAAAGACAAACCACAATTTTACACCTGCTTTTTTTTTTAAATGGAAGAATAAATATCCTACACATTTACGTCTGTTGCTACTTTACATAGTGAACTGGAATTTCAAGGCTGTATGTGCTTTAAGAAACACGGTGTGACATGCATTCAAGCACTTCAAATATTTTGGATAGTTGTAGTGAATTTCTTGAAGCTACAGCTAATGTTTCTTGTGCTTTATTGCATGTGTTTCCAAGCATAGAATAATTTGATTGGCTTATTATTATTGTCGTATTTTGCAAGCTATTGACATTAGCCAAGACACTACCCTGAATAACCGATCTGGAGTATTGCAAACCCTGTGGTCTGTATTTTAGCACTCCATGCTCATGCAGTCGTTTGTGAGAGAATAAGGGTTCATACTGCTGTAGGTGGAACATCAGGTTGAAGGTCTGATCAACAGCAGTTCTGGATTGTGCGTCAATATTCCGCAGAATTCACTATTGCCAAGGGTTCATCAAAAGTTGCCAGCATGATTTGTTTTGTGGAAGGCATAGAAATGATGTCTCCGCTTTCTGTTGGAGAGTGAATTCCGTTGTCTAAAGAATCATCTATAAGGTTTGAGCCCTCTTCTTCATGATCTTCATACAGTGTATTGATGTGCAGAAGAGGATGCACAGGGTGGCAATTCAGGGCAGGCCCTGACTCTATGACCTTATTAGTCTGGGGCAAAGCGACCTTTGTTGCAGCACCAGAAGTTGCTATATGATTATGGGCACAGGTGAGGAAAACCCCCGTTGCAGGCACAGTCCTGCAGATGTCACGGGAATAAAGGGACTCTTTTCCAGGAAGGGAAGAATCTGAAAGAGAAGGAAAACCCTTATTTATTTCACTAATTTACATCTTTTTTCCAAATTCGAGGGAAAAAATGATTATGTGGGATCTCTTAAATTTATTTCCACAATAGCAATTCAGCTTGCTAGATTGGATGAGAACAACGGATGAGCCCAAAGGCACCTAATGAGATTGGAGGATAAGGAAGAGCCTGAATGTGGATGTCTTTCTTCCCTCCAAGTTCTATTTCAAAAGAGGCTTATTTTAGAAAGGAGCCACTGTAGTATAATAGTGTAAGTTTTGAACGATGAATGCCATTCAGGTTTTATTCTACCTTCAGTCATTAGGTGACTTTGAAACGGACATTCTCTCTCAGCCCAGTCTGTTTTATGACTGATGCTTGTAATATGCATGTAGAATGCATACCATTTTTTAAAAAAACCTTACAATTATTGAATTCTTTTACTCAAGACCATACTATAAAGGTAAAGGTAAAGGTTCCCCTTGCACATACGTGCTAGTCATTCCCGACTCTAGGGGGTGGTACTCATCTCCGTTTCAAAGCCAAAGAGCCAGAGCTGTCCGAAGATGTCTCCGTGGTCATATGGCTAGCATGACTAAATGCCAAAGGCACACGGAACACTGTTACCTTCCCACCAAAGGTGGTCCCTATTTTTCTACTCTCATTTTTTACGTGCTTTCGAACTGCTAGGTTGGCAGAAGCTGGGACAAGTAATGGGAGCTCACCCCGTTATGCAGCCCTAGTGATTCAAACCGCTGAATTGCCGACCTTTTGATCGACAAGCTCAGTGTCTTACCCACTAAGCCACTGCATCTCTCAATACATAGTTTTAAATGTGATTCTGTGCTTGTTATGTACAGTTTTATACAATCCCGATGAGAGAGAGATCAAAATGAACCACAAAACATCTTAATTCAAAATTGAAATTCCTGACCTGTTACAAAAATATATAATTTGTCCTCAAATCAGGCTCTAACATGAACAACAATTTTTAAAAGGCTCCATGGCGTAAATCCTGGAAGCTATAGGATAGTCCAGGGATCTGCAAGCTTGGCTCTTTTAAGACTTGTGGACTTCAACTCCCAGAGTTTCTCAGCCAAGTTTGCAGACCCTGGGATAGTCAGTTTAGAATGTATTCAATGGAAATTTATTTTTTTTAAAAAAAAAGGTAACCAAAGGGGGAAGTGAATTAACAAGCCTACGAAAAGTAAACATGAAGGTCTCTCCAAACCTTTCATATTTTTGAGAATATAAAGTTGCTTGTAGGTGGAGGCGATCCTGTTAACAATTGAATATTTGGATTTTCAGTTGCGCCGGCATAGCTAAATGTGTCTTTATTGCAAGCCACAATGAAGCCATCTTGATGTGTTAATTGCTCTCAATTAGCATGAGAATGGGCATTTTTATAGCCAAACAGTTTAAACTTGCTTCTTACTTTCAGCTTCATGGCCTTGAAATTGAGCAGTTATTCGAGATGATAAAAATCAAAAATAATTTTGAAGAGCTGCAGAAGGATATCTGTAAATAGCCACGTTTCCTGCTTGAGAGCTCCCCAGAAGGATCTGAATGCCCAATATGAGGTGGGGGGGGGGGAGACTCCATGAAGGACAAAAAGTTTTCCTCTAAAGCTCATATCTGTATTGGGAAGTAAGTTCTATAAACATTAATGAAGAATCACTTCCATACACATGTACACCTCACAGTCAAAGAAAAGTGACGTAGCATTATTTTAAAAAGGTCCAGAAAATAAAACTTTTAAGAGAAGAAGGCAGCATAAATTACTTACCAAAGTAGCTTCATTGAGTTAATGAGGTTACTTAACATTCTGTGATTCAACTATAAGGACAAAACTTCAGGGAAGCTTCAAAATTATATTATTTTACAGAGTCAAATTGCTTTTAGTATGTACAGTACTTCAGAAGACATTTAAGGGAAGTCATGGATTATTCTTAAGTTTCCTATGAGTATTTAATATAGCGTCACTATATTTGAGTGTGGGTGTTTATTGAAATCCTACAGAGGAAGGAAATATCAATAATAATTCAAGTTATCAGAAAATTAGATCAATAGAAGCCAGAGGTCAAATTTCTTCTTTGTTCCAGGTTCCTATGATGTTCTCAGTGCACTCAACTTGTCTCCTAGGGATGCTGCTGTAGGGCATTACATGCCAAAACAACTAGACACAGGGAGTTATTTTCCCCTCATGCCATCATTCTGCTGAACACCTAATTCTCACAGTACTGTCTTATGTCTCTATATGGGGCTACCCCTGAAGTGCACTCGGAGGCTTCAGTTAGTCCAGAATGCAGCTGCGCGGGTGATTGAGGGAGCCACACGTTGCTCCCGGGTAACACCGCTCTTGCGCAGTCTGCACTGGCTACCTGTGGTCTTTCGGGTGCGCTTCAAGGTATTGGTTACCACCTTTAAAGCGCTCCATGGCTTAGGGCCCGGGTACTTACGGGACCGCCTGCTGTTACCTTATGCCTCCCACCGACCCGTACGCTCACACAGAGAGGGTCTTCTCAGGGTGCCGTCCGCCAAGCAATGTCGGCTGGCGGCCCCCAGGGGAAGGGCCTTCTCTGTAGGAGCACCTACCCTCTGGAACGAACTTCCCCCTGGTTTGCGTCAACTACCTGACCTTCGGACCTTTCGCCGTGAATTGAAAACGTACTTATTTATTCAAGCGGGACTGGCTTAACTTTTTAAATTTTTTGAATTTTAATAATTTTAACTGGGGTATTTTATTTTTGGGGTCAAATTTGATGGTTTTAATTTTTGGCCAATTATATAATATGTTATTTTAACTGTTGTCTTAATTTGTATATTGCACTGTTTTAATCTGGCTGTACACCGCCCTGAGTCCTTCGGGAGAAGGGCGGTATAAAAATCTAAATAATAAATAAATAAATAAATAAATAAATAAATAAATAAATGTCTAAGTATATTTACCCATGTTGTATACCCATGGCTACAGTATTATTATCCTTCTCATCTTCTCTACTACTCCCTCTTATTGTTTTCATTATTATGATTATTACTATCCTGTTGCTTTGCGTGCACATTGAGAGCTTCTGCACTGGAGACAAATTCCTTGTGTATCTAATCACACTTGGCCAAATAAAGCTATTCTATTCTATTCTATTCTATTCTATTCTATTCTATTCTACGCTACCCTACTCTATTCTACCCTGTTTTGCCCAAAATAAGAACCAACTGGAAAATAAGTCCTAGCATGATTTTCAGGATGCTCATATATAAGCCCTACCCCCAAAATAAGCTTGTTAAGATTGTCAGGCAAATGGGTGCATTTAGTGCTGTATTTCCCCAAAAATAAGACCTAACCAGAAAATAAGCCCTAATGTGTCTTTGGACGCAAAAATTAATATAAGACCTGGTCATATTTTTGGGTATTCTATTCTATTCTATTCTATTCTATTCTATTCTATTCTATTCTATTCTATTCTATTCTACTCTACTCCTATTCTATTCTAATCCATTCCCTCCCCATAGTCCCTATTAATATCTGGCATTTATTGTAATTTTGTTCCAACTCTTAAGATGTTTTAAATTGCAAGAAACTGTCCCCAAGAAGTTCAGATATCATGAGAAAGATTTTATGAGGAAAAAAATGAAACCAGAACTGAGTCACTGATTAAGTGGCACAAGGACACTTTTTTCCTGCACAACACCAATGCTAGAAATATACTGATAAGAATTGAAGATTCACAAATGGCTCATAGAGTCTAAGCTTAAAAACACGATTCCTGCTGATAAATTTCAAGTTAGCAAATATCCCATTTATTGTGTGGCTGCCATACTATGTGATCAATATTTCAGTTTGTATGAGTCACATTTTCCAGGGCTCTGGATCTGCCTGATGAATGATTTCCAGCAGAGGTTACAGCTATCATGCAAGATTGCAACACTATGGAAAAAGGAATCCCAATCAGCCCAACCACATTTCAAACATTGCAAAATAAGGAGCAGTTATGTTAGCTGCAACTGCAATGGAAAAGTAGCTAAAAATATCTCCATACCTTTAAGAGAAGAAGTAACACGAACTATGGCTTTATCTTCTTGGTTTAAAAATCCACTCTCTTGACTTTTGGATATCGCCATAGAGTTACTGGATGGAATTTCTTGCTTGGGTTTCTTATTACTCAATATATATGGATGAACATCTAAGGAAAAGTGACGTGTATGCTTCTTTTCATTACCTGTGCTGGACAGAGTACTAGGTTCAGTTTTGTGAATGGGGGATGGTTGGATAGGTTTTGAGTTGTTTTCCAGCAAAGGTGCAATCAGACTATCGGCTGCTGTCTTCCGACGCACTGGCTTTGGCTTCTCAGGTTTGCTGTTCTCAACCTTCATGGTAGCTAGCTGCTCCTTGAATGGCTGAGGAAGGGGATTGGAACTCGGGATCCACTTCATTTTCTTTCGAGGACGCTTGATGATTAGTGGCTCATTAGGATCAAGGTCTGTAGGGTTAATGCTGGGGTCTATTGTTTGTATTCCAGAATCACGTACAGTTGGGGTAACATCATGATTAGACTGGGCTAGAGCTGCAAGCAACTGACGCACAACATTGTCATACATCAGATCGCTTTCGTTGGTAATGAAATCCAAGCGGTTTAGAGACTTGATGTGATCACGATTTTCATTGCAAAACATGGCCAGGATATTAATATCACAGAACTGAGATTTCTGCCACTGTTTCTTAGTCTTTATGCCAACCTTGTTCAGCTTGTCAAATATGAAATTGGACTTGCGGAAAATGAAAAGGTGGATTAAATTGATGAGGATGATCAAGTTCATGAAACAAAGGAGGACAATGTCCACTCCAGCAATTATGCGTTGCAGCTGAACAGAGGGCAGTTTGCAATTCACCCGTATGAGCAATTTGGAATTGCTGGTTTTGTCAGGAGGTTCTCCTAGAGCGCACGTAAATTCATTTTGTTTCTGCGTAGCATAATAGGTGGACAAGTATGTGATAGGGATGATGCTTAAAAATATGATGAAGAGGTGCCTTGCCAAGTAAAGTTTGGCTAGGAAATTGCTACGCCCTCTGCGTTCCAGATATTTCTCAAACAGGTTTTGCTCAGGGCTTTTTTCCTTCTCCGCATTCTCAATGATTTCTCTTCTTTCGCGTTCTGTTATCCCTGGGCCTTTTGACTGGATTTGTTTTTCGATTTTTGGTGCCCGGCCTTCAGCTGCTCGGTGATAGCAGTTATCTATCTCCTGCAGCAAAAAGTTAAGTTCAGAAGTCAGTCTGGTGGAAGCCAAGAATTCCCACCCAAGGGCTGGAACGTACATAATGCCGGCAAAAGCCAGCAAAGCATATGGAAGAAATTTATGCTCAAACAAGGAAGGCCAGTGGCTGGCATTTACCCCTGGCAATGCATCTCTCAGCTCTGTCCAACAGTATCCTCTGGCATACAAGGCTTGATCCCGGGTGAAGTTGTGTGGTGTGTAACAGTATATGGGCTCCTCTGTATAACAGAGAGAAAAGTCACTGCTGTGCATTTAACGTACAAAAGGAGCTCTGCAAAATAAATATGTTTATAAGCTACTGTATATCAGTTTTTGTTTACAGTATATTCAGCATGACATTAAACTACCCTGTTCTCTTAAGAGTTAAAAACTGTCCCCCACCTCCCAAGGCATTAGATCAATGCAAAAAAATCTATACAGTCAACATACAGCCACACCTGAAGTGGGAATGACAAATTACATTTGGAAAAATGGTTTTGGAGGTATTTTTTATACTAATCAATCAAATTTGGGCAGCAGAATCAACAGGAAAGTGCCACAATGTAATAACTGGGGGCTCATCATCCTACAAAACAAGTATTTTGCATAAGGCCCTCAAGTTCATCTCTGCACATTGAACATTGAAAAGAACAGCTACCCTTTTAAAAACTCTGTTTTGTCATTTCTTTTTAAGAGAAAGGAAGCAATCTAAAAGTGAGTTGGTGGAGACCTTTTTTTTCCTCATACCACTGAAACTTGGAAGGGATTAGCTGTGAATGTGTTATATTTTCTGCTGAGCTCTTGAGAAACTTCGGCTTCATGACAGTATATTTAAAAAGTGCAAAAATTGCATTTGCGTAGGTTCAACATTCCTCAGGGTTTGTTTGATTTTTTGGGTTTTTTTTTACTGCAAGGAGATAGTTACAGAACAAAATGGATGCTTTAAACTCTGAACCCTCCACCCCATAATGATAGTGACCAGAATTCTCTTGAAATTGCAAGCTTCAATTAAATTTCCGATAAATGGGGGCAAAGAAATGAAGCAGGTCATCTCAACAGAAAATCCTGTAACTATGATTATCAGTAGGAGTCCCTACATTTCCTAGATCCCTTCTCTTAAATGTTGTCATCTAGTGCAGGGTCTTCAACCTTGGCAACTTTAAGACTTATGGACTTCAACTCCCAGAATTCTTCAGCCAGCAAAGCAAAGCTGGCTGAGGAATTCTGGCAGTTGAAATCCACAAGTCTTAAAGTTGCCAAGGTTGGAGACCCCTGATCTAGTGGGACATAGGACAAATGTCTTCTCCATAGTGACACCTGCCTTATGGAACCACCTCTTTTCGGAGATCTACACTCTCAGCTTTCCAGAAGGTTGTGAAGACCTGGCATTGGATCAGATGGGGATTGTCCGAAAAAATGCAGAATTATTAGCAATCGTATATACAGGTTCATAGTGTTTTACAGCCCTCTCTAAGTGGTTTACCATTTTGCCCCCAACAGTCTGGGTCCTCCTTTTATCAACCTCAGAAGCATGGAAGGCTGAGTCAATCTTGAGCTGCTCAGAATCGATCTCCTGGAGTGAGCAGTGAGTTAACCTGCAGTACTGTATTCTAACCACTGTGTCACCACGGTTCAGTGATGATCTTAGGATGCCATGATGGAAAGTCTGATTTTTTAAAAATAATTTTTAACTTTGTAATGTTTTTATTTCTTATTGTTGTGAGCCACCCAGGACTTTTGTGTTTAATATATAAATATTTTTATAAATATGTAAAATATTTTAAATAATCAAATATTTAATTTTCTAAAGCATATCTCAATATAAGACCATTTCTGTATTAGGGATTCATATCCAAATATATGAATAACAAATATGTTACCATCTTAAATACAGGGGGAATATTCAATTCCCATCTCATAGATATACTCAAAAACAATTGAATACACATTGTTTCTTCAATGTTTATAGAATAAAATAACAGACCTTGGAGGTCTTCTAGTCCAACCCCCGTTTAGCCAGGAAATCCTACACCACTTCAGACAAATGGTTATTCAACATCTTCTTAAAAATTTCCAGTGTTATTAATAATTGCAACTAGGGGTGGGTATTTTGAGACAGAAAATCGCTGCTCTGAGTTTGAGAACATTATTTCCTATTCAGTACCGGTTGTTTTGATCATTTTGGAAGTGTTTTAAACTCAAAACCGAACTGTAATAAGCTTAAAATGCTCTCCAAGCGATTGGAGCCGCTAACGAAACAGGCATTTTAAATTCAAAAGTAATTGAATTCAGAATGTTTTATAGACCATTAAACTGCTTCCAATCAATAGGGAAAGATGAAATATTGTGGACTTCAAAGGTACAGTTGAAAATATCTCCTCATAATCAATGCCCCATATTACAATGAAAAGAATATTGCAGGGTTTAATCAAAATCCTGTCATCATAAAGGCAGTTTTGAGACCCTGCAAAATTACTGCTTAGCATGGAAATAATAAAAATGGAATCAGGAGACTGAAATTTAATTTGCCCCAAAAGTCTATAGGATATGCTACTAAATGAATGTTTTGCATCTGAATGTTGCCAGTTACAATTTTGCAAATATTTTCTTTTAAATTTTCTAAAGAAAAAAAATTACTGCCAAAGTATGTACAGTGCCATCATTTGGGGGCCAGACATCTATTTAGTTGAGTCTGTTTTGAATTGAAGGATATTCCTTAATCGACTAAATTTTCAGTGTGCTGAAAAGAAACTTCAAATAATAACACTATCACTAGTAATCTTTGGAAATGCAGTGAAACTGCTCATTGTCTATATATGGTATTGATCACACATCCATGAAATGGCATCTTATGAAAATCAATAAAATGACATCTTATAAAACTCGATACTTTCCTTTTATAAAAATACAGTCAAAAGCATTATAAATACATTCTATGTATCTATACCACAAAATACTTTTTGGGATTGAGTGTGTTAATGGCTAATGGCATATACATATTCATTGCTCCCTGAAAATATCAATTCCGCATAATCTAAATAGATTTAAGCATCATCTTCAAGATTATTATTCAACACTAAGTCATAGCAAGCCTTTGCAAAACCTATCGTAGGTAAAGGAATGCAATCTATAGAAACAGATCTTGTACCTTACAATAATTCACTTGTATTCAAAATACCATCAAATGGGTCGAAGTCAGGTCTAATATAGCACAGAATAATTTTTTTTAATGCCATAGGGATATGGTAGCCATTACTAATTTGCCTCATTAAGTTTTATGGTTTTACTCTTAAGCTTGATTAAAATGGAGAGCAGATTCTTATTGACCAGTTGTCCACACTTTAAAACTTTTGTGAAAATGATAAAAATGGCATATTGTCATGATGCAAGTTTGTTCTTTTTGATACAGGTTGCCATGATAAGGGCAAGGGACTTCGACTGTAATGGCACAATGCTGCCATTTATCCCTCTCCTGCAAGTATCTTTAATCTATGTAGTGTTACTCCTCATCTTTTTAAACAGCATTATTTATTAATAGAATTAAAAATTAAACAAGAAAAGCAAAACTTGAGAGACTGAAACAGCAATAAACCCAATAAAATAAAAACATCTGGCATATCTGATAAATGCCATATGAGTAAATTCTAACTGTAAAGCAAATCTCCTCTTTAGAATTTCTGTTAAATAGTGAAAAGCGGGCTAATTTTTTTTAAAAAACAATGAATAAAGAGCTTTGGCTTTCAACCATTCGTTGTTTTTGATACGGAACAGCCCACTTACCTGGGTTCTAAAGAGTATTTTAATTTAAACAGCAAATTTCAATTAGAAATGTTAATGAGTGGTGGTGGTGAACTTCTGCCAAAAGAACAACCTCCATGCCTGACACTTGCACAAAAATAAAATATATTCTTCACTGCTCCAATAAAATTTACTTGAGCAAAATTGACATCAATACATCAGATTTTGTCGGGGCAATTTTAGATATAAAATGAGACCGCAGTCTACAGATGTCAACCTATCCCTGCTTTGTGAATGCAGCAAGGACATTGTGCAGTAAGTATCCATACAATATTTAAAGTACAAAGTTAGAAATTCAAAACTTATACAGGTTCCATGTACAACAATCACACTGATTCAAATCCATTTTCAACTGTTACTATTTTTGCTAAGTTTTGGCACCATCCTCTAGTTCCCTGGATTGAGTACTAAAGTTATCTGTAAATCAAAGCACATGCAACTGAAACAACAGCTCATTTAATTATTGGTTGGCCCTACTCGGACTTCTCTCTTCCTGTTAGTGTTTTCTGAGATTGTAAGCTCCTCACTCTTTGCACACAGATACCATAAAATACCACACTGATCTTCATAATTCCCAAATATTAACAGAACATGACCTATCAAAGTCGTGAGGCAGAAAATTGTGAACAGTCTGGATTTTTATTCATGCATGAACAAACTGTATACACAATCTTACTAACCTAAATTACGTTTGCTGCAAATAAAACAATGAATAGGTAAATAAAAAAAATATAGCATGCTAAGCAACGCCAAGGTATTTTACTGATGATTTCTATTATTCAGAATTGTCTCATTCCTTATTTTTAATTCATTGACTCAATATATTTCCCCTCCCCCTTTTTTTTGTAAAACCATGCTCTCTATTCTCACTGTTTATACTTCTGTACATTTGTACATCCAGGGATGTCTGCAGGAAGAGTCAAAGAAGTCAATATGATGGTTGGGTCACAAAGGGATGGGAATTTGACCACACAGTCACAGTCACCATGGTTGGTTGGTTTTTTGGACACCCTCCTCCCAAAAAGATGCCTTTGTGCTGATCCCACTCTAGTTGTCTTAGAATTCTTAGAAGGGTTACCAAGTTCTCTTGCATAGGTACTGTTGTTTGTGAGTTATTCTTACAGTTTTATTTCCTTTTCTCTCTCTCTCTCTCTCTGTAGCTTTTAAGTAACGTTACATTAATTTACATACGAATGTTGTCTTTTCTTTCTTCCTTCTGATTATCTTCCTTAATATGTTTTAATGTGGAAATGATAGCTGGCTTTTGATTGTAAATAAATGTTATATTTAATATGATTACACCTTTGGGATAAAGCTTACAAGCACACCAGGAAAAGCAAGAATCAATTAGGATATATTTGCAAGCAATTAAAATGGGCATAGTTTTTTTTTTTTACCATTGCAGAAAAAAACTGGATTGATCTCATGTTGCCTGAAACAGGATCTACTACAATATAGTCAAGAGTTTTATAGTTTTTATGGCTTATGTTGCAGCAGCTGGCAGCACTGAGGCTGCCTTGGCCAATTCTTTTTTTTTAAAAAAAGAAGCTAAATTGGGTTTCTCCTGATTAGTATTTGGATGAGAATCAAGGAAGTTCCCTGATTGAACAAAATATTGGAATGATTTGACAACATACTTCTGTATTGCTGAAAATAAAACTACGCCTAGCATAGCCATGAAGTCTCACTGAGAGATGAAATTGATTTTTAAAAAAGAGATAAGATTTATAGGTAAAAATCCAGAGTAAACATGCATTTACTGAGTTTAAACATATAGTCTAGCACAGGGCTCTACAACCTTGGCAACTTTAAGCCTGGCAGACTTCAACTCCCAGAATCCCCCAGCCAGCAAAGCTGGCTGGGGAATTCTGGGAGTTGAAGTTCACCAGGCTTAAAGTTGCCAAGGTTGGAGACCCCTGCTCTAGCAATAATACTGAACTTGACCATGATTTGATCTTTGCAGTAGAAGACATGAGTATGAACATAAAGGTTTTGCATGCAAATAAGAGACCTCACATATGCCCCCATTGCTCCCTGCAATAATGCTCTGTTGTTTATCATCTAGTGGTCATGCAGAAATGTTCCTGTTAAATGATGTAATATACCACATGGTTACTGCAATCACAAGCCTCCCAGAAATCTTAGACAAATGCAGTTCACAAAAATAAGAATACAACCCGGCACATGAATTATTATTTTTTATTTAATGAAAAGTAGCTATTCCTTTGTTACTGAAAATATTTTTAAATTCCAAGATCCTCTTCTTTCTGAAAAATAAATTAAAAGTTGGTTAATACAGTTTAAATAATGTTTGCATTGGTTTGCTCCAAAACTTATCTCTGAAAAAAATGTGAACTCATGACTTATATATCAAAGAGCAGATTCTCTTACATGGTTGTTATTAAATAAGTAGATAAAGTGAAGGATTTTAATGATCATACTCTGATGGTATAAACATAATTAACAGTAGTTAATTTTTTGGGGGGATAAACAATGATGTGGTTAGTCCCTTGTACTTCAGAATCACTCCCTGGATTCAGCCATGAAACTGTCTGAGTGAATATTGGTGCTCTGAATTGCTTGATACCTTCCCAGTTAGAACCAGAGAGTTTAAGAAACAGAAGGGATGCTGGACACTATGTAGTCCAACTCCCCACCTACTGCAGGAATCCGTATTACAGCATTCCTAACTGATGGACCTATAGCTTTTGTCAGGGCTGGGCTTCAAAAATTTTAGCAAGGAGTTCTCTATCCAGTTGCTGGGTAGGCGTGGCTATGCTGGGCGTGGCCTACATGGCCTCCTGCACCACGGTGGTGGGGGATTTGCTCTCCCCGGGCTCTGGAGGCTTTCCTCGAGCCTCTAGAAGGGCAAAAACAGCCTCCCAGGCTGTGGAGGCCCTCTGGAGGCCAGAAACGGGCCTGCCTCCCGAACTTCCAGTAGGCCCATTTTTCGCCCTCCCCAAGCCTCCACGTGCGTGCCCTGCAGTTACCTGCATTCAAAACGGGCCACATGGGACTCCTGGGAGGCGAGGGCCGGGCTGGCTGCGGCTGTCCAGGAATGGGATTTGGGGGTTCTCCGAACTGCACAGAATCTTAGCTGGAAGTTCCCCTGAACCCCTGTGAACCCCCAGCAGCCCACCCCTGGCTTTTTTAAAAACATCTTCAGGAAAGAAGAATCTATTACCTCTCAAAGAAGTCCATTTCATTTTAGAAGAGTTATAAGGATTTTTTCCCCCTGGAGGTTTAATTGAAAGTCACTATGATAGAATATCTAACAGACCTTAGGAAAACACAGGAAAAAGACTGTTACAGAGACCCTCAGCAAGGAAGGGCAAGGAAGAAGTATAAGAAAGACTCAGATCAACTCTATCTTAATTATGCCAGATCAAAGTTAAGCAGAAAACTGTACTCATGGGCTTTCCAGATTCTATTGGAACACCCTAAAAGCAATAAAAATATTTTGAGAAATCTAGGACATTCTTGTTTCCTAAGTTGGCCAGCCTTACACAGCTTGAAATCAGATTTACTGTACTTTAAATACATTGTTTCTTGCCCTATTTTCTAGAATAATTCTGAACAGTTATGTCCTGTCTTTTACCTACAGTTATTTGAAGGCAATTGTATCTCTTTATAGTCTTTTCTCCTGCAGTTTATCATACCCAGTGCCTCCAACTATTCCTCTTAGGTTTTTCTGCAAGGACCAAAAACAATTGTGTATATTTTTCTTTGGACATGCTTCAATTAATTGTTCTTTCTAAAGTAGGGGTTGCCAACCTTGGCAACTTTAAGACTTGTGGACTTCAACTCCCAGAGTTCCTCAGTCAGCAAAAGACCCCTGTTCTAAAGTACAATGCTCAGAATTGAATGCACCACTCAATGCACTAAAGAGGCAATTAAACAGAGAGGAACTATGACTTTTCATAATCTTATTGAACTATGACCTTTTCTTGTTATCTTAGGATTCTTGTAGAATCTACCACCAACTTTTTCCTAAGCTTCTAAGAAGCCAATAGCTTGTTTTTCCATGCCACTTGTAGAAAAGAAGAAAAATACTTTTGTCTATGGTCAAAATGGAACTAACTCTTAGCAGGCTAGTAAGAAAGTCTACTTTTTACCAAGTGAGATGGGTTCTACTCACTCAACAATCCTCATCCTTGTCCCTTATAGTAGCAAGGCAAGTTATCAAATGCCACTGACATGCCTGCATTGCTTGTTTATCCTATGTCCCTAGCTAAAATATTCTGAATCATCTTTTGTCTACTGATTTAAATATGAATTATGATTAACCACTCTGATCTTATGGTCTGTAGTATTGATTGTTCTCTTCTTCTAGGCTTTCCCTAGAAATTGGCCAAATTCACACATTATTAAAAACTAGAGTTGCTTGTTAATTGTGAAGAAGCAATGTGCTAGAACATGCAGCCTACCTACGCTGCTTCTCCATGGACAGGTATTAGTAATTCAGACATCATAGTCTAGTATGGCACCTACCTTTGAAATCCTAGTTGGTTACTCTCCAAACAATAGAGGAGTATAAATTAGAACTTACTGGGTTGAGCATGCTTATGGTTTTGGCAAGTTTAGAAAAAAAATACACATATTTCTGGATTTGGCAATTATAAATTATCACTTCCTAGTTAGTTTTACCCACTGTATGAAATGAGAATAAATGCCTACGTATGTAAACAGGCAGCCCATTCATTGGTAAATAATGTGCAAAGTCTGTCAATATCTGGTCCAATTCCAATAATGTCTATGGTTCGGAACTGGCAGTACTCCATACTCCAAAGACTTCCTTATGCGAGTTAGACTCACAGAGCCAATCCAGTTTCCAGAGACAGGCAGTCTGCCTCTATTCTTATAACTGCATCCTACCCTACAATCCCTAGTCTGTAGAGCCATGGCTGGAGGATACCCAAACTGAGAAAAGCTGCTTTACTGTATTGAGACACAGTGCAAAAACATAGAGTTGGGTTATATAATTAGTACAAAAAGCAAATACTCAGAATGGAAGATTCAAGATTTTTTAACTGCTAGGAATGCAAATGAAACCCCTTCAAATATTAAGAGGCTACCACATTTTTCTCCTTTCAACATACCTATCCCATAGCACACGGGTGTCAAACTCAAGGCCCAGGGCTGGATATGGCCTATGGGGTGTTTAGATCTGGCCCGCATGGCCACCCGGAAACAGCGAAGGACTGTCCCCCCCCCATGCCTCTGCCAGTGAAAACTGAGCTAGGAAGGGCCGCAGGTGGCCCTCCTGAGCTCCATTTTCGCTGGCAGAAGGTTGCAGGACGCCGTCGCAGCAAAAAAAACGGAGCTTGGGAGCCCATTTTCTCTGGCAGAGCGCTCGCGCCATCATGTGTCGACATAAGTGATGTCGAGCTGGCCACGCCCACTCTGGCCACACACCCCGAGGTCAAACACAACCCTGATGGGGCCCTGAATGAAATAGAATTTGACATCCCTGCCATACTACACCAGAGCCCTGGATGGTATGAGATGCTCTTAAAGTTGGAGAGTGGGAGGTGGAGATATTTTTTTCTGACTGGGGCCTGCCTTGAAAAAATCCTGCCACTGAAATCAGTGAATGTTGTAATAGGGAGGAATCAGCCCCATCTGACATTTTTAATTTAAATCACTTGTTTTTCCCCTTTCAAGTTACCCTACCCACCAAGATTGTAAATGTTGGTTTTGCCTAAGCTTCAGATGGGTTAATGGAAGCCATACAGTCTGCAGGTTGCCATAAAGAATCCAATAAAAGCACAACAGAGTTTTTGCAATATTCTTAGCATTAACTAGGATTCCAACTGCTGTTAATTAAAAGAAACCAAAGTTACAAGAATCCACAGATCTTCTGAACAGATTTGGAATTTGGCATGCAAATTTCCTAATTCTATGCATTGTCTATGGGGAGGATTTGGGCTGTTCTTTCAGTCTGTTTTCTCCATCCTCTTGCCTCCTCACTGATTAAACAAATCCACAAATTATGAAAACTATTCCATCTTTCAATCACACAAGTAGTACTTATTAATGAATAAAAGGTTTGTTTCCTTTCAGGTCTGCTTCAGTTTCGTGATTCCATTAGCAATTCTATGTACTTTATTGGCTGCAATATGCATGTATATGTATGTATATATGCATGTATGTAGAACCACAAAAGTAGACAGAAAGTGGACAAAGATCCAATCTCATGTATTTTTCTTTCCATATGTTAGTGGAAAGGTAGTCTAAAGTGGGTACTCCATAACAAAGTTAAGCAAAAGAGACTTTAGAGGATCCTGTTGAGCTAGAATTCTAGAGTCTAAGATTTCTATAAGCTAATATTGTGGCTACTCTGAGACAATGCCTCCAAACACCAGAAAAATAAGTAATTTCTATTTGGAATTCAATAACCTAAAAGAGCAGCAGATGGAATAACACTTTGGAAATGTGTTTATCATAGTATCTGGGGTAGCCACCAACAGGTGGGGATTAGTCATTCTTTCTTCGGCTGGAGCCAAGGGGAAGGGAAGAGTGAGATCTGTAGAGCACAAAGACAGATTGTTCTTACACCAGAAAAAGGGACAGAAAGTAGGCCCTGCAAAAATCCAATAGAATTAAGACACAACAGCTAAACCTACTGCCTCCATAAAACCTCCCCTCCATACCCAATATCACTATTGCAGCCCATGTTGTTGTTAATTGCAAAGTCGTGTCCGACCCATCGCGACCCCATGGACAATGTTCCTCCAGGCCTTCCTCTGGAGTCCATTTAAGCTCACAGCGACTGCTTCAGTGACTCCATCCAACCATCTCATTCTGTCGTCCCTTTCTTCTTTTGCCCTCAATCGTTCCCAGCATTAGGCTCTTCTGAAGCCCCTAGAGACCCCCAGATTGTATGAGGCTGAATATTTCAGGCCTTTTTTTTAGCTTGGGAGATTTTGAAAAGCCTTTTGAAAAGATAAAAATAAATTCTACAAGACTAGCAAGACCCTAAGACACCCACAGTACCTGTAAAATCCAAATCTCACCAAATTGGGCTGATTTTTTTTCTTTCCTTCTTCAGGGTGTTTAAGAAATAATATACCTCACAAATTTCAACTTTTTTCCATGAGAACAACAAAAACAAACCCCTGGGTTTTTAAACATTAGTCCTACCCACTCTGGTGGCTTCCTAACATCATTGGCCACACTTCCTCTTGACAACAAGGGAAGGAGAAGGAATATGGTCCTTCAGGCCAAAGCAAATCTTACCCAGATCTTCCTTGGGAAGGGGCGTTGGTCCTACCTGATACGCTCCTTCTCGGGGTTCGGGGAAGATCATCCAGGCACGGGTAATACTCTGCTTCACTACTTGGAGAGTCAATTTTTTCTTTGGCCACGCCTCCTCTGCCCGGGACCTCCCCAGTTCGACGAGGGCGTGGCAATGATGAGGCTCAGAAAAAGAGGAATCCTGCGAAAACATAAGCCCCTCCCAAACAAGGACCAGACAGACAATAGGGTGGGGCTGGATGATCTTCCCCGAACTCCGAGAAGGAACGTATCAGGTAGGACCAACGCCCCTTCTCCATTGTGTCGGGGAAGATCATCCAGGCACGGGACGTACCAAAGCTGGCTAGTCATATGGGAGGGCAAAGTCTGGTCCCATTGCTCACCCAGCGCGAGATTACTTGGGAACTCCCTGCCCCAAGCTGACCCTTCCAAGTGAGAAATCCCAACGATTCTCCAACCTGCCTGACGGAGCATCGAGAGATGCTACAGGAAGAGTCCTCTAGACAATGTCGATACAGGTGAATGGAAAACAAACGGAGGAACGAACCTCCTTGACAAATCCATGTGTACCTAACTGCTGAATATCGGCAGAATCTGAAATGATCCGGAAGTTGTCTGCTCCACGTAGCCCGGCTGCTGTCAAGAGATGTACCATGATACCACAGGTGGTCTGAAAAAAACAGAAATGAAGACCATGCCCTCCAAGGAGAAAGATCCCTGGAAGAAATGAAAAGAGCACGATGTCTGACCTAATTAATTACTGGCGGGGATTGCAAACCGGGCCTTGAAATCCGGAAACGACCCCATTGGACTCATTCCAACCGAGAGACCCTCGATAGGCCCCCCCCGAAATGATGAACTAGTCATCCGTAGGCCATGCCGGAATCAACAGTCAATCGGTGCTGTAACCGTTCTCCAGAACGAGGTGTGTAAAATTACCTGAAGACTGTATGGTGAGAAAAAAACTGAACGGAAGGCGAATCCTTCCACCATGCCAAGGACGAACCGTATCCCTTTCCAATACCGGAAAACATGCCGAAGCTAGAAGGAAAAAAACATGGGCCTGCAAGGCCAAATCTGAAAACCCCATGGGACCGTTCGGGAATCCTTGTTACCTATTGACCAGACGGCCCTGTAAGGGAGGAATATCTGAAAACCCCCCAAAGAGTACTGCGCCTCCCAGGGTCCACATGATGTACAGGTGGCAGAATACGCCCATCCCATGAATGGATAAGGCCTCCCGTGGCTCCTATCGATGGAGAGGGGCCCTAACAGTCAAGTGACAGGAGTAGAGTCTTATGATGCGTCACTATGACTGCCTCTCCCTGCGTAGCCCCAGGAAGTTGTGATATGCCTAGGGCATCAAAGGTTAAATTGGTTATCTCAATATAATTTAGATAAATAAATTTATTTATTTATTTAGATAGATAGATAGATAGATAAGTAGATAGATAAATAATAAATAAATAAATAAATAAATAAATAAATAAATAAATAAATAAATAAATAAGAAAGAAAGATGTTCTTGCTGGTAACCACAAGGTTAGGTATGTTTCCTCATGCGTCAGAACAGTGGATCCCAACTATATCAGGATGGTATCGGGCCAAAGGAAGGCTGCCCCTCAAGGATACCAGAATCTGGCCCTCACCTAGAGAATGGAACAATAGAGAAAGAAAGGACCCTCCTGAAACTGAGGAAGTTCTCAGACCAAGGATTCTGCGGAATAACAAGTCCTCCGGTCCTGTAGGGACACGGGATGACCACCTGTGATAGTGATGTCTAACTGGCCAATTCAATCAAGAGCCGACCTCGGAAGGCATGGTCCTAGTCCTAGGGAGTAAATTGAATGCCTGTTAACCCAAGCAGTTGGCTGAAATGGAAATATCATCGTACCCCTGAAGATTGGCCATTAGAGTTCCCTAAAAGAACGGTAACCGATACCTCTGTCAAGCCTAGGAAGGAAAGTACCACGTAACCGCAGTAAATACACCCCGGGCAGTTACACTGGCTACTAGCATCCCAAACCAGAACAAACTACTTGAGCTAGTATATATTGCTGGATGATTTTAATAACAGTGAAAACCTAAATCAGTCTTAAGATTATGTCCTGACTTGACTCTGGAACCAAAGCTATGCTACTCCCATAGTCACTGGGAAGGGAAGGTAAAGGAACGGAGCGTGGATCGTTCACAGATGAAGAATCTCATTTGTACTGTTTCAAGAACCTATGAAGTGAAATCACTGGGAACAACAGAGGAAGGGATTGATGCTGACAAGGAATAAATCAGCAGTTTCCAGTTTATTTATTTATTTATTTATTTGATTTTTATACCGCCCTTCTCCCGAAGGACTCAGGGCGGTGTACAGGCAAAATAAAAACAGACAAGAAAATATACAGTTTAAAATGCAAGATTAAAAAACTTATTATAATTAGCCTAAAAATTTAAAATATATAAAAACTAAAACCCATTTAAAATTAATAATAAAGATTTTAAAATCGATAAAATCTAAGCCAGCCCCATAAACCAATAATGTCTCTGTCCTACCCATGTAAAGGTGGATGAGTAGGGTGGATGACTTAGTCCCTGACGCCGTGGGCAACCTGAGAGCTGCCCGGATGCCAATAGTCTGTCGGAACCCATTTGGATACAGACACAGGGATCCCTAAACCAAACTGGATAGAGTAGAGGCAAACTCCTACCTCTGGAACTTAGAAGCCCTGAAGATGGTGACTAAGTGTGCCGTAAAATTTTTTACCCTACTGGAGCCACCTTCCCCAACAGGCAAGTGGTGCAAGCATTTTCCAAGAGCCACGGAAACCCTAGAGCCTAGTGGTAATTGAAGGACTGAGACCCCTTGGAGCCGACAAATCTAACATGGTAGGGAACAGATCGATTTTAACAATGACTGCTAATGGGAAGGACAGGCTCGCCAGGCAATTAATCCTTGCATCCATGAAGGATGCCAGGATGTCAAGTACATTCCTCTCCAAGATGGAGAATTCCTCCTATCAAGGACTGCCAGGCCCGCTACCACTTACCCCCGCTTTCCGGCGAAAGCCAGAGGTGGAACTATTGGAGAGTAATGGTCTTTCCTGGATACCCAATGAAAGGAGACCAAATGCAAGTAGTATTGATGCCAAACAAGCCCTTATAGAATGATGGTTTAAATCATCGGGTCAATGCAGCCCTACCGTGACAACAAAGACCAGTAGGTCGGGTACTCCCCATCGTATGGATACATCACCTGTCGAAGATGGATCTGATCAGGGAATGGAAGGGACGTACCAGGAGCAGAACCTCTGTCTTGGAGCCAAACAATAAGACCAAGGGGCATGTACAAGCAGCCCACCTGTGCGTGACAGAGCGAATGTTTGAATGAACCCTGCGGTCCAGAGGATAATGGCCTTACCTGCCCTTGAGTGTAATCACAGTTGAGCACATCTATCGCTGCGTCCTCTGTTGGCATGCCGGACTGACTGAAGACCCCACTGGTGTGGTCTGCTACTACAAAAACTAAAATGTGATTAAAGGTTTGTGCAAAGGCCAACGGCTCCCACATGCGGCTAGTGAAAGGGTTCTTGTATATCTACCAGAAGGTTGGTTTAGTGTCCAGGCCAGAGGAAGTAGGCCCCTTAGAGACTAGGCCTATATGATACAATGACTGACTCCAGCAGTCACATGGTCCTTATCCTCTTTGCACTTAACAGTAAATGGACCCAGGAGGTCTCTAGTCAAACCCGTAGTCCTGACAGAGAACCTGTCCCAGATATCCAACCACCAAACAGTTGTCCCATCCGAGTAACCAGTTCCTGTCCAGTCTATGAGCTAAATAGTGAGGCAGATGCGAAACCTTCCAGTAAGTGGGAAAGAGAATCTGATCTATTGAGCCAAACCATATTAAGTGAGGGTAAAATATCATAAGGCCGCTAAGGCTGTACATCGAGTTACTTTGAAGGAGTCTCTCCTTTGGCTAGACAGGTGTGAAAAAGGGTTGCAAGTTCTGTATTGCAAAACTTCCAATAGAGGTCGGATTACTGATGAGATACCCGATAACTGCTTCGCAAGTGCAGGGAATAAAATCCCCGTAATTAATGATATTCTGCTGCCCAATTACAAATGCACGAAGTCCATGTGTCCAGGTAATTTAGTATACTGTTAACTGCCTTGAGTCTCTTGGGAGAAGGACGGTATGGAAATTAAATAAATCCTAATTCTAAGTCCACTGTCCAATAAAGAAAAACGGAACCCCCTGGATGGGAGAGGTTCTTAAAACTATCCCTGATCATCATGTCAGGACCCCTATATGATCTTATCTTCTCCTATCTTATCTTATCTTATATCTTATTCTAATCTATTCTAACTAAGAACGTATGCACCAAGACAAATTCCTTTGTGTCCAATCACATTTGGCCAATAAAATTCTATTCTATTTTAATTATTCAATTTTATGCTATTTAATATATTATATTCTATCATATTAATATACATTATGTTACATTATATTAAAGTTATTTAAAGTTATTATATTAAAGTTCATTGACATATAATTATTATTATTTTATTGAATTCTATATAAATGTCCCTTGTATTCCTCGGCAATCATTGCTAGAGGTCAACCACAACTTGGCTGGAGACAGAAGAAAAAATATAGTAAAATAAAAATACTTAGGACTCTAAATATGCCTTGCAGAAAAAAACCCACCGGAAGTTGCGATATCAATAAGATAGCTAAAGGAATTAAATTAGCTGTTATTAACGATCGCTGTCTTGCTGATAGAGTTAAATTTAATAAGTGGGTATAGAATAGCCACTAAAATCTCAAAGAACCAAGGACAGTTGGAAATGAGTTAAAATAATCGTCGAATGACGTATAAGACTAGCCCCAGATCTGAGGAGGCACCGCCTACGAAACCGTTAAGGAAAGGGCGGCACAATTCCCGCCATTTTCCTGTCTTGGCGGGCAATTTGGTTTAAATCCAGCCAAGTGGCTTCTGCCATACCTTGCAACGTTGAAACAGCGATGTATAAAATAATATTAGCCCCATAAGTTCCACAGCGATGTAGCTCTGCGGAAAGAGCTGCCTGAAGAGAGGCAGACTGGCTCAAGGAGCTACTGCCGATGCCGAATGGCGTTGGGTGCTGTGAGTCCCTCCCCAGTTGT
This sequence comes from Ahaetulla prasina, assembly GCF_028640845.1. NCBI lineage: Eukaryota > Metazoa > Chordata > Lepidosauria > Squamata > Colubridae > Ahaetulla > Ahaetulla prasina. The sequence continues at coordinate 24,398,686 of NC_080545.1, read as the reverse complement.
CTAGGCAGGACGGCTTTAAAAGCTCTCCTGCCGCCGCTGTTGGAGCGGGAATGACAGCCTTGGAATGCTTAGCGATTCACTTAAAGGGCCATTCAGCCTCGATATTCGAAGGGGAGCTCAGCGATTAAGGCTGCAATGGGGCGTTCACGCAGTAATTACCAGAAACCCTCGAATTTCATAGCCCTCCTAAACGAACTATCCAGTCGCTTTAGCAATACGTACCGGCCGCCCCTTTACCTGTATAGTTCCATTCGCTGAGCGTTGACGCCAATGAGATGGAGGAAATAGGCAGACCGGCTCGAACAGAGCGTTCCTGCCATGGGCGTTAGATTGCCGAGCGTCGACGCCCTGAGGTGGCGGACTTAGGCAGAGTAGCTCGAATAGGGCATTCCTGCCTCAGCTGAAAGACTCTGAACTCTCCCTTGCTCATTGAAAAGGGAGGTACTGGCTGCAAGGAGACGCTCGTTGATGCCGCTTCAATCAGAAGAAATGGGCGTTCTGACTCTCAAGGAACTCCTGCAGCGGCAATAATGGCGCCAATCTCCTCAGCCGCTCTCCTCTGTAATTTAGGCAGACTGGCTCGTTCAAAACAGTCCTGCCGTGGCTCTTTATTGCGCTCGCGCGCTTGCCGCTCTCTGTTTGCTCGGATAATACCGGCAGGGACTGAATCCCACTTGGCCTTCGCAAAGTATGCCAGGGGTCGCCCATTAAGGGGCAAACCCCCTCCGCTAAGTGCGGGACCAGCCGGGACTTCGGCCAATCTGAGGCCGGTAAAGAGGAGTAACAGCGACCAGTACCTCCAATATCGCTTCCTGCGATCATCGAGTCTCGCTCGGTAAAATATATCCATTAAAATGATGAAGTATCTGAGCCTCATTTTTCTCAGTCTCACTCGTTGGAAGACCGAGTCGAACTGGGGAGGTCCCGGGCAGAGGAGGCGTGGCCAAAGAAAAAATTGACTCGGTCTCCAAGTAGTGAAGCAGAGTATTTCCCGTGCCTGGATGATCTTCCCTGACACAATGGAGAATAGGAATCCACTACAAAGTTAATGCTATGAAACTTGTGTATTTATAAAAACACTTTATGTCATGGAAATACCATAGTCTCCACTATCATAGAATTTAGCCCCTGCTGTGCAATCCCCTATGTTCAATACAGAAACTCAAATTAAAGCATTACAGAGAAATAACTGCCCAGCCTCTGCTTGAGCATGTCCAGGAAAGGGTTTCATCACCACTTCTACTGCTGAACAGATTCTACAGTTTAACTGCTTTTATACATTGAGATTAGCGTTTGATCTCCCATGGTTCAATTTTCAGAGTTATTCTCTGATTAAGAGACAGGGCAGATTCCTGGTCTCCTCTGCATTATCTCTTTCCAAATTAATTAAGTTGGAAAGAAGATCAAGATGGGAATGTATGAGGAACATGGCTTTTAGAATTATTTCTAACCCCGTTACTTGCAACAGCCCTAGCGGCTTCTCTGTTTTCTTCTGTGTAATGAATATATGTCCTCAATTTTTCCTAGGACTTAATTTATAATTTTGTGTAGTTACAGCATATTGTTGAATTTAGATATAATTTGTGATGAAATAAAATTCCAAAACATTCTTCTCATATACTATTATCATGTCAGGAATACTGCAAATTTGATTTCTCTTTCCTAACATAATCATTTTTCATAGCTATCTATCAGCCCATCAAAATAATCTTCAATCTTGTTTTTTAGGAACTTTCATTCATTTTTTATTCTTCTTTTTTATTAGCTTCATTCAATTTTATTTATTATTGGTGTGAGAAATAATTGTGAGTTACTGAAACCTGCTTTTTTTTTTTTTTAGTAAAAAAGTTTTATTTCCATTTTCCAACAACCTATTCAATATACAGTCTCTTATTCAACATTAGTCATTAACTTTCATTTGTTACTTATTCGGACCTGCCCAGCTACCACTTCCTTCCTTAACAAACCTTTCCTCCTCCCTTCTCTACTTTCTTCATCCTTCCTCTCCTTCGCTTTTCTACATCCTCTCCTCCTTCCCTACTCTTCTCTTCCACCCTTTCTAACCCTCTCTCTTTCCTACCTTCTTTCTTCCTTCACTCTCTCCTCTCCTTTCCCCCTTTCTACCTCTCTCTTTCCTACCTTCTTTCTTCCTTCACTCTCTCCTCTCCCTTTCCATTCCCTTCTGAAATGGCAGCTGAGCAGTCCCGATTTCATTTCAAATTATTTCTATTTCTTAATTACATATCTTCAATCATTCCTTTACATTGATCCTTCATCTCCCCCCCTCTCCCCCCTTCCCCTCCCTCCCCCCTCCCATCCCCCGAGACTTCCCAGAATCTGTGCCAAGATTTATTTTTAAAGAGAACTCAACACAGACAGAACAAAGTAGGAGGACTAGCAAGAATTTGCAAGTAATAAATCTTAACTTCAGCTCTTAAATAGCTTTCCTTTGAACTAACTTTCAAGTTGAGTGGATTTAAAATGGCGTTTGCAATATACAAAGGAAAGTGAAACTATAAAAGGACAAAGGAAGAGAAGAACATAACAAGCTACTTTTTAAATGGAATGAATAAGAACTGTTAATGATTTTTTTCTTTTACCTTTTCTTTATCACAATGTTTAAGAAGAAAAGTTTTATTGAATTTTTTTCTTTTTGGTAGATTTTACAGTTTAAGAATGGCTCTTAAGCAAACAGAGCTAACTACTAAAATCTTGAAAACTTCTTCACTTCAAATATGGAATTATTATTTTTTTATAGGAACTTTTGGAGCCTTATCTTTACTTAATAAGTTTTTAAACAAGAGATTTTTACACCAATATATTAAAGATTGGAAATTCATTATTGTTAGATGTTACGCTGATTGGTGAGCAGATGGTGGAAAATGTAAGATAGAAGACAAGGCGAAGGAGAATGCTTAAGATGTGATTTTGATGGTATTTTTAAAAAATATATATATAGGGTTTAATTTTCACAACTGACTTATTTTGGGTATAAGGTGTTACTATTTGATATATGTGAGGTATAAAGGAATGGGAAGATGGAATATTGTTTAACTTTTGGAGGACAGATAGAAAAATTTATGGATGTAATGTTGGTATTTGGTTAAATAGAATTTAATTGTTATAATTGATATATTTTGGATATAAGTTATAATTTTAATAATGTTATTTGACAGATGTAAGGTAAATTGAAGAAATATTAATATTAGCAATGTTATTTGATTTATGTAAGTGATATTAAAGATATGAGAAGATAGAATATTGTTTATTTTTGGAGATTGGATAAAAATTTAAGAATTTAAGCTGGAAATATGAATTATATTTGGGAGACTGTTTAAGGAAGAAAGGTATATTATAAAAGAATTTCTGATGAATACTGGAAGATGGAATATCGTCTTGGTCTTGATCGATGAAGATTGGATATTAAAAACTATAAGATTCTGAAGACTTCAGGAGTGGAATGGATTGATATATATTTGGTGTTAATTGATGAAGATTGGATATTACAAACTATGTATTTCACTGATGAACTGGAAATACCAATTTAATTGGAAGATTCTGAAGATTTTAGGAGTGGAATGGACTGATATATAATGGACTGGAAGAAGAATGTACTTTTTTGTTTCTGGAAGGGGAGTTAAGGTCTTAGAGAGAGGAGTGACTATGGATTATGACTTATGTTGTATTTTAATTTATGATTGTTAATCTTATACCCTGTACTTTGTTCTGGAAACCTGCTTTTTTTGAAGCCCCAGGTATATATTTGACTACCTTCAACTTTCCCTCACCTTTTGTTTTGCTGGGCAGTCTATAGTAGACACCACCAACATTACTGCTTTTATTAATTTTCTAATTTTATTTTAACCCAGGAGCACCAAGTCTATATTGAACTTTTGTACACATGTAACTTTTTAAACATAAAACAATTCTTTCTTTGTATTCCTTTAGACAAGTGATATCCTATTATTTTATTCCAACCATGAAGATCATCTGACCACATTATGCTTCTCAAATATTTGTCTTTCAGCAATCAGCATTTAATCTTATCTTCAAGCATCCTCATATTCACATGTTCAAAATTCAAGTGTTTGGCAACTGATAATTACTTACAATAGTTGCAGTAGCATAGGCTCGCTATTTGTGACCTTCCCAGAGGGCTTCCATTAGGCAAAGTCAATGGGAAAAGTCAGATTCACTTAATGACCATGGCAAAAAAGCCATAAAATTGAGCACGACTCGCTTAATGATTGAATCGCTTAGTGATGGAAGTTTTGTTCCCAACTGTGGTTGTAAGTTAAGTACTATCAATATTTAGGTATGTTTAGGTAAGGCAGCAGAATTTTGGATTTAACCAAAAGAACTTCCTACATTTATGTTCCTCCAGAATAAAGTGCTTTAAAGATTTTTTAAATATTAATTAATATTTGCCACACTGTTTCAAAACTAGAACTTCAAGTAAAAGAAGCTGAAAGAACTACCTTTCAGGTATGCACTAAACTGAGGTAGTTTTGCCATACTTCTGTCGATGCTGTTATTGTCCAAAGAGGCATGATTATAGAAAATTTAAATTGTGTGGAAAATGTTTGGAATGCAAACTACCATGGCTACATGACAGTAGTTTTTAGAATGAACTGAGTTCTTTTGATCACTTTTTTGAAATTTTTCAATAATTCAAAACAGACTTTTCAAACCTCAAAATTAGGAGTACTAAACTAGAAACAATATGAACTTGAGTTTTTTTAATCAATATTTTAATTTTGAATGAGAGTTTTGGACCTTTTCAGATTTATTCGTTGAGAAAAATAAACACAAGATTTAAGAACCATAAATATAGGCAGATTAAGTATGTTCAAGTTATAATCTTCCTGAATTTTTCTTTGTATGACAAGTAGGTTGGCTGTGGTTTCCTATCCCTTTTTTGGAGCAAACAAAACAAGCCAGCAGTTGCATAGATCCACAATCTAATTTTAGCATATCAAAGCTACAGCTTTCATTTGGTGTGGCATCAGCTCACTCTGATCATGTCGCTATCCTTTCTCTTCTTTCATCATTTCAGACTAAATTGATGCTGCACCATTAACCACAACCTTCCTCTTGTTCAAACAGCAAATCATCTCAACCAAGACTGAGAAGGAACATTGCATGATACTTGAAGATATTTTACAAATAGGCATAGGTTACTAGAGCTCACTTAAACGAATGTTGAAAAGCAGTCTGTGGGATCCAATAATATCAAAGTCAGTATAGTATACATGACTGATAAACACTGAAGCGGCAACAATAAATCTATCTATGTTTGGAACAGTCGCTCAATTAGACAATTATTAACCAAGGACCACCTATAAAAGAAAACCAATAATGTTGACTGATCAGACGTATCACTTACTGGTTGTCTCCACTATTTCCTTCATGAGAATGGAAGAGGGCTGAATTAGGAAACTGCTAAGAGATACAAAAACACAGCATTCATGAGCTTTCTTTAATGCAATTAGCCATTTCAAATACAGGTAGCCCTCGAGTTACGACTACAGTGGAGCCCAAAATTTCTGTTGTTAACGTGAGGCATTTGAGTTTTGCCCCATTTTATGACCTTTATTGCCGAAGTTGTTAAGAGAATCATTGCAGTTGTTAAATTAATAACCTGGTTGATAAGTGAATCTGACTTTGCTTGTCAGAAGACTGGGACACAGCCAACAGTCATAAATATGAACCAGATGTCAAGTGTCTGAATTTTGATCACATGACCATGGGGATGCTGCAAAGGTCATAACTTTAAAAAATGGTCAGAAGTCACTTTTTTCAGTGTCGTCGTAACTTTGAACAGTCACTAAATGAACGGTTGTAATTCGAGGACTACCTGTATATGCAATAGGAAAAAAGAAGCAAAAGATGCAGACTGGCCTAAGTACAGTTTATTTAGTTTGTCCACCTTGTAGAAAAAGACAAAACTAGAACACATTTGGGGAAAATGATCTATATTAAAAAAGCGGCATGCTTATGCAATCTTTTCTGGATATCAAACACAAGATTGCAACTTAACATGTAAGTCGTTTTGTTTTAATATCTATCCTTCTGTTTCTTTGAATGCTGTAATTCCACAATTACTTACCAATGGCAGAAATAATAACAATCCTTTCACTTGGATGATGCAGCTGCTAGGAAATGAAACCTTGCTTTAAAGCATGATGAATAATTTACCATAATAAGCCCTAGAAGTCCAGACAATATTGGACAGAAATGGAAGTAAGTAGCTAAAGTGTGAGGTTTTAACAGTCTCATGCAGGGGTGAAATCTACTTGCCTTCCCTACCGGTTCGGAAGTGAGCGCTCTGACCCTCTGCGCATGCGCTAAGCCTTCTGTGCATGCACAGAGGGTAAAAAACAGGTTACTTCCTGGTTAAAACCAGGAAGTAATGCTATCCGGGCGAAGCCTTGCGCTGCCGCCGCTACCCGTTCTCCAAACCATGCACTGCTGCTACCGGTTCAGCTGAACTGGTCTGAACCGCTAGCATTTCACCCCAGTCTCATGCCCAAGCTCAACTATTTTCTTTTCTTTTTTCCAAGGAAAAATGGTAAAAGTCTGGCAAAGTTGCCAAATCTCATGAGATTTCAACTGAGAACTGTAACATCTTGTGACAATAGGCAGTTGTGGACTCTATATGCCTTTTCTACACCAGGAAAAGAAAAATCCTTTTTTGTTGATTTGGAGAGTAATTATTTTTTTAAAACCAATTATTAAAGTTGCTTCATAAGGCCTAATGTTTTGTTGCTACTTTAACATCCCCTGATTCTGGAAAGGGTACTTAAGAGTTGGGTTTTCTCTGCATCAAAGTAAAAAACAAAAACAAAAAACACCTCTTTCTCTAAAGCAGGGGTCACCAACCTTGGCAACTTTAAGACTTGTGGACTTCAACTCCCAGAGTTGAATTCTGGGAGTTGAAGTCCACAAGTCTTAACGTTGCCAAGATTGGAGACCCTGCTCTAAAGCATGTTGCCAACATGTTAAAGTTGTAGCTGTGCCAGAACTGCATTTCCCCAAATTCCCAGTTGCGTTTGTCCACAAGTGACCGAAATAACTATTAAGTTTAATGAGAGATAAAGGCAACTTGTAAGAGGCTCTCTAATCAAAATTTGAGGGGCTTTAGGATGCTTAACTTGTTCTGGATTGTGCCTTTGTTTTCTCTTTTCTTGTTAAAAAACTCTACAAACAAAAATTGGCACATTATATCTGACATCAAAAAAACAAACAAACAACAGCAACCAGCTATCAGCACTTACACAATCCTACCTATTGCCCTCTGCAAAAGAATTCACCAATAAAACAGAATATTACAATAAGCTAATTGAGCAATTAAATGTCAGCTCCATAAGATATTAGGAACTTTTACTCAATCATTCCAGTATTTAAGGAATACTGGAATAAAACCCCAATTTTTCTACCAATCTTTTAACTATTCACTAATTTTAAGGATTTTATCTTTAATTTGAATATTTTACTAGTTTTATTATCAGGCTTTATAGCTTCTGTTTTAATTGTAAATTCCTTTGGGTACTTATGAAAGAAGATAGGTTATAGACTCAACATTGATTGATTGATTGATTGATTAAATTAATCAATCAATCTGCTGGTGGCCTGTTTGTAGTCTGACAATCTTAGCATTATTTATTATTTTTATCCTGCTTTTTATCCTTTTTTATCCTGCCACCCAACTCTGATGACAGTTTTGGCTGACGTCAAAAACACAAGCAACAATCAACTTGATCATTAAAATGAAAAAAAAAAACCCTCACAAAAACCAATTAGATGAAAGCAATGTTAAACTATTTCCATAATGTTGCCAAGGCAGCAGCATCTATGCATCCAGGTTTTCTCAACAAGCTGTTCTTGGTTAAAAGGTTCTTTAATTCATGGCAATCTTGTAAATAGGATATAAGAAACGTACTTGCCCAATGGGTTTTTTTACTGTTAGACAGAAACAAAGCATGGATGTTTTTATTTTTATTTTTATTTTATTTATTTTGTCACAACAATATATATAAGTATCATACAAAAAGATTATATAGTATATAAACATATATATGAGTAAATATTAGGAGGTATAAGCATATATATATATAGGAAGAAGAAAAGAAAAACAATAGGACAGGAACGGTAGGCACGTTTGTGCGCTTATGCACGCCCCTTATGGTCCTCTTAGGAATGGGGTGAGGTCAATGGTAGAAAGTTTTTGGATAAAGCATTTAGGATTATGGGAAGAGACCACAGAGTCAGGTAAAGTATTCCAAGCACTGATGATTCTGTTACAGAAGTCATATTTTCTGCAATCTAGATTAAAGCGGTTGACATTAAGTTTAAATCTATTGGTTGCTCTTATATTATTGCAATTAAAGCTGAAGTAGTCTTTAACAGGAAGGACATTACAATAGATGATTCTATGAGTTAAACTTAGGTCTTGTCGAAGGCGACAGACTAGGATTTCAAGTCTAGTGGGATAAGGTATTTTGTTGTTTTCAGAGAAATGGAGAACTCTTCTTGTAAAATATTTCTGGACATCAATTGTATTGATGTCAGAGATGTGGTGAGGGTTCCAAACAGGCGAGCTGTATTCTAGAATTGATCCAGCAAATGTTTTATATGCTCTGGTTAGTAGTGTAGTGTTTTTGGAAAAGAAGCTACGCAAGATTAGGTTTATAACTCTTAGAGCCTTTTTTGCTATGTAGTTGCAGTGGGCTTTGGCACTTAGATCATTTGACATGAAAACTCTAAGGTCTTTCACCAACTCAAACACTCTATTCATTACTTATTAGTTTCTCTTTCCCCATTTATACTTATTATCCAGAAACATTAACTGAAATATCATTAGCTGCCCTAATCTCTGAGGGTTTAGTTAGCATTGTTGAAAGCTAGGATTGTTTTCTCCTTGGTTATCTGACACTGCAGCCCTAAATATGCCCACCCAAGAAGCCCATCAAGAATAATGCTATCTATTCCCAGTGATATTGCTAGATGATTTAAGCTTCTATAAGCACCATGTTCTTATAGAAAAGGTGTAGATAAGAACGTTTGTAACTATGCACCTCTCTATACAGAAGGCAATTTGTAAGCAATATTTTCTTCTTAAGCTAGATCAGGGGTCAGCAACCTTAAACACTCAAAGAGCCACAAAGGTCCTAACTTGAAGCGCCCCATTCAATTCTGATGCCGATCGGAAGTCCGGTTCCCCCACCATAGAGTCTCCTCCTAGTGTGGCGTCCTTTTTCCTCTACCTGTCCTAACCAAAAACCCTATCAATTGTGGAGCTGAACGGCGACAGGGAGCCGCAGCAGAGGGATGAAAAAGCCACATACGGCTCCAGAGCCGCAGGTTGCTGACTCCTGAGCTAGATGAAGAGAATGTTAGAGTAGCAATGACTGTCTAGTGGAAGTGCTTCTGCTTAAGCCGTTTGAATAATAGAATCTTAAAAAGCCAGAAACCCCACTTAATCAGTCAGGCATATTCCAAAATAAATACATATAATATTTCACTTATTTTAATGGATGTATGGAGAAACAGTTCTGAATTTGTAACTCATTTTTTTTCTCCAGTCAGCTTTTTTCTCTTTTATCTCTGAAGTGCAGAGAATGGGCTTCATGACTCCCAAGGTTCCTCTCAAACAGACAGAGCAAAAAGTGGAGATGTTTGCTCTGTAGGCGGTTGCGGCAGATTTATGGGGCAAAACTGTGTGATTTCAGTCACTGTAAGAGCTCAGGCATCCATTTCCTTCCTTAACAACACTGAAATCCCCAATTTCAAAACTGGACCCTGCCCTGGCATGTTTTGAATGCGGCTTTCAACATCCAAACTGCCATCCAACCATCTATACAACCATCTGTTGTACACAACCCCCAACCTACTAACATCCAAAACTAGGTATGCACGCCCCTTACCTCTTCAACACCAATCACTTCAGATCTCAAATGCAAATTGATAAATGCAAGAAGCATTGTCAACAAATTACCTGAATTTATTCTCTTGTTAAACAATGGCACATTTGATATCATTTTTGTTTGTGAAACATGGCTGAACTCATCCTTTCCTGACTCCATTATCTCAAACAAAGAATATCAAGTCTATCGATCAGATCGTGAAAACCGAAGAGGTGGTGGAGTGGCTATCTTTTATAAAAAGTCACTGAATCTAAAAAATATCCAAGTAGCACATAAACTTTCTCTTCCTGAAACTATTGTATGCGACCTATCTCTTGACACTACTCTTCGATTCTTACTATGCTACAGAGCCCCTGACTATGACATTACCCATGCAAATATGCTAACCTCAATGCTAACATGGGCTACCTCTTGCCCATATCCTCTCATCTTCCTGGGTGACCTAAATCTACCTCTCATTAACTGGACAACTAATGAATGTTCAACTGACCCAATCCATACTACACTATACAACGCTGTTACAAACCTAGGTCTTGAACAACTTGTAACTAACAATACAAGACTCAACAACTGCCTTGATCTCATCTTCTGCAACAATTCAAACTCAATTTATGGACTACAAATTAAAGAACCTTTTTCCAACAGTGACCACTGCATGATTGATTTTCGTCTCAATATACGTCCATACTTAAATCGTCATAACAACAGTATTCCCAACTACAACTTCAAAAAAGCCAATTACGACCTTATAAACAACAATCTTTCATTTCTGGACTGGCAAAATCTGTTTGCAACCTGCATAACCACTGAAGACCACTACAGAGTCTTCCTACTTGAAATCAATAGAGTCATTAAACTATATGTACCACAAATGACTACCATGATCAGGAAAAACAAACTACCCATATCAATAAAAAAGCTTCAATCAAAAAAAAAATCCCTCTGGAAAAGAAACAAAAAAGGCTATGTTGCAAATTTCAAAAACCGCTACAGAAATATATGCAACCAAATAAAAACTGAATGCACAAATTACCACACCAAGCAAGAAGAGAACCTTCTGCGCACAAATTCCAATCGTGCCTTTTATAATTTTGTTAACAATAAACTTAAAGACTCAAGATCCATCCCACCACTAAAAGATTCTAACAACAAAGAATGCAATGACAAAACAGTTAAAGCAAACCTCTTCAACATTTTCTTTGGCTCAGTTTTTGTTAACTCCGATAACACATATCCGACATTCCACAAACGTACCAGCAATGATTATGATGACTTAACTCATATAGATTTCACAGAAGATAACGTTGGAAAAGCTCTTCATAACCTAAAACCATCGCTATCTATTGGACCCGATGGACTATGTGCATACTTCTTAAAAAAACTTTCCACTAATATAGCAGAACCCGTAAGTATTATCTTTGATAAAGCTTTCACTACCAGTTCCTTCCCAAACTTTGGTCACTAGCCACAGTCATCCCTATCTTCAAAAAAGGAGACCCCAGCTTAGTCGAAAATTACAGACCGATCTCTCTTTGCTGCGTCACCTGCAAAGTCATGGAATCAATCATCAACCAATCCATTACCTCACACTTAGAAACTAACAACCTACTCTCCAATAAACAATTTGGTTTCAGGAAAAAATTATCATGTAACTTACAACTTCTCCACTGTAAAAACATATGGACTACAAATCTTGATCAAGGCAAATCAATAGATGCAATCTACATAGACTTCTGCAAAGCTTTTGACTCAGTAGTACACGATAAACTTCTCCTAAAACTAATATCCTATGGCATCTCAGGACCCCTTCACAAATGGATATCTGCTTTTCTGTCTAACAGACAACAAGTGGTCAAAATTGGCAATGCTTTATCAAATCCTGTTCCTGTCAAGAGTGGCGTTCCTCAAGGCAGCGTCCTTGGACCAACACTCTTTATACTATACATTAATGATCTTTGTGACCATATCTCAAGTAATTGTGTTCTCTTTGCTGATGATGTCAAACTATTTAACACCACAGACAATACTTCTATCATTCAAAACGACCTTGATCATCTAACCGCTTGGTCTAAAAATTGGCAGCTCCAAATTTCAACCAGCAAATGCTCAGTCTTACATATAGGAAAAAAGAACCCAAACACTAAGTACATACTAGATGGACATTACCTTACAGACGACTCCCATCCCGTTAAAGACCTTGGAGTTTTCATGTCAAATGATCTAAGTGCCAAAGCCCACTGCAACTACATAGCAAAAAAAGCTCTAAGAGTTGTAAACCTAATCTTGCGTAGCTTCTTTTCCAAAAACACCACACTACTAACCAGAGCATATAAAACATTTGCTAGACCAATTCTAGAATACAGCTCACCTGTTTGGAACCCTCACCACATCTCTGACATCAATACAATTGAACGTGTCCAGAAATATTTTACAAGAAGAGTTCTCCATTCCTCTGAAAACAATAAAATACCTTATCCCACCAGGCTTGAAATCCTAGGCTTAGAAAACTTGGAACTCCGTTGCCTTTGACAAGACCTAAGCTTAACTCACAGAATCATCTATTGTAATGTCCTTCCTGTCAAAGACTACTTCAGCTTTAATTGCAATAATACTAGAGCAACTAATAGATTTAAACTTAATGTCAACCGCTTTAATCTAGATTGCAGAAAATATGACTTCTGTAACAGAATCATCAGTGCTTGAAATACTTTACCTGACTCTGTGGTCTCTTCCCATAATCCTAAGTTTTATCCAAAAACTTTCTACTATTGACCTCACCCCATTCCTAAGAGGACCATAAGGGGTGTGCATAAGCGCACAAACGTGCCTACCGTTCCTGTCCTATTGTTTTTCTTTTCTTCTTCCTATATATATATATATATATATATATATATATGCTTATACCTCCTTATATTTACTCATATAAGTGTTTATATACTATATAATCTTTTTGTATGATACCTACATATATTGTTGTGACAAAATAAAATAAATAAAAATAAATAAATAAATAAATAAATCCATTGTTAAGCCTAATGTGACCCTCAGGCCAACATAAGTAGTAGATTTCTGTCTTGTCATGGTTCTTCACTGATTTGGCACTATGGAAACAAATGAATAAACAAAAGTTGAGCCACTGAGTTCAAATTATAGTCTTTTGTAGACAGCCAGTCAATCACCATCTGGGCCTCTATTTCAACTACCTTTGGGTGGCAGGCTGGCTGACACTTTTTTTTAAACAGCTTGCAGCCTAGATTTCACCTCAGTTACATGCCTGCAAGTGATGAAAATGAGAAAGAAATAGGAGGGAGGGAGAGAGAGAGAGAAGGGACACTGGAATGCTATAAATGAACAGTTTCATTGTGCAGTAACTTCAGACTCACTTCAGTAGATTAATCACACATATCCATCCAATCTAAGTTCAAATATGCAAATGTATAACCCTAGAATAAAACTTAGGTAAAAACTGTGGTTGTTTAGCCTATGGTCTAAGTTTGGACATTGTACAAAATTTAATCACAGCCCATCAAGAGGTTTATATAAAAAATGTATCTATAGCTCACAGTAATGTAGATCAGGTAGTGTGATTGCAAGAGTTATTGCTTAGCAATAAATATGGGATAACTACATGTTAGCTGCTAATATAAAAGTAACAAGCATTCACAATTTCTATACTGCTATACTTATGTCAAAAACCAAGGCACTTCCTGGTTGAAAGCATTAATCGGTAACATCACAATTGTCCAGGGGATGCTTGAGAGGGCTCCTTTCATGTCCCTGGTATTTTCTCACCAAAGTGGTACCTATTTGTCTGCTTGCATTTGCATGCTTTCAAACTGTTTGATATGGCATAGGGCAGTGATGGCTAACCTTTTCCGGATTGAGTGCTCAAAGGGTGCGCGTGTGACCTCCCCCCCTGCGCATATATGGCAGAGACCTGAAGACCAGCTGGCCGGCAGGAGGCATGCACGCATGTGTGACGGAGCTGAACTGGGACGACGGCTCATGTGCCCACAGAGAGGGTGCTGCGTGCCACCTCTGGCATGCGCGCCATAGGTTCACCATCACGGGTATAGGGTCTCCTGCTTGAGCAGGGATTGGACTAGAAGATCTCCAAAATCCCTTCCAGCTCTATTTTGATTGATTGATTGCTAGATGAGCAGGAGCCGGGACAAATTGGTGGGAAATCATTCCTTTGGGATATTGGGTTTTGCTCTTGGGTTTTGAACTGCCAACCTCTCAATGGTCTTCTGACTCAGCGCTGTCTTGGTGACTGTGTGCCCCCCTAATTTCTATAGATAACGTTCTTTTTACATCCAAATTTTGTTAGATCAGATGTGAACTGATTACATTAACCTATAGAACCCCCTGAGAAATTCACGAAAATAAAAAATACTACCGTATATACTCGAGTATAAGCCGAGTTTTTCAGCACGTTTTTTGTGCTGAAAAACGTCCCCTCGGCTTATACTCGGGTCTATACGGCTTATACTCGAGTTTTTTTTTTTAAGCCCTCGGCTTATACTCGAGTATATCGGCTTATACTCGAGTTTTTTTTTCTTTTTCACATTTTACGGACGGGAAGCCCTGCCGGTGCAGTGAGAGGCGGGCGGGGGCCGCCAGCCTCTCAGCTGAGGGAGGAGGTTTCCCCAACCGTAGGTGCCTCATTTCCCACCCTCGGCTTATACTCGAGTCCCCAGTTTACCCCAGTTTTGGGGTAAAATTACTCCGTCGGATAAAAAATTCGGTATAATAATTCAAGAACATCACATGAAAATAGGTATCTGTTCTTGAAATAATAGCAATAGTAATTAGATCAGCATGGAGGGGGACATGATAACTATCTTCCAGTACTTAAGGATCTGTCACAGAGAAAAGGGGATTAACTTATTATTCCAAGCATCAGGGGCAGGATAAGAAGTAATGGGTGGAAACTTGTTAAAGAGAGATTGAATCTAGAAATAAAGAGAATTTTTCTGACAGAGAGAACAATTAATCAATGGAATAGATTGCCTCCCAGTGTGGTGGGTGCTCCATCATTGGAGGTTTTCAAGACTATACTATACAACCATTTGACTGGGATTGTATAAAATCTCCTGACTTGAGCACAGGGTTGGACTAGAAGACTTCTAAGGTCCCTTCCATACCTATGATTCCATGTTCTATTCACATCAACAGAAATTACCCCTAGAACTTACTTTTGGCTATTACACAGTCCAGTAAAAATACCCCCAGGAAGTTAAGGTTACTAAACTAAATGGCTTCACAACACAGTGGTTAGGCAGATTTCAACAGCCAATATGATTTATTTTCTAACGACTGTGAAATAGATGAAACAAATAGGTCGATCAAGCTAAAATCATAAAGTATTTAAATGCCTCATACTGATTTATGTAACATCTACTTAGAACATTCTTATAAAACCTTATTTTTTTTTAAATGAAAGTTCACCACACATAGAATTCGTCTGAGATTTTATACAACCAGTTCAATATGAGAAAGTCAGTACAGAATTAGACACTTCTCATTTATTTAACAGACCAAACACGTTATCCTTCTGCTGGCCTTACGTCAATCCCCAGGGGAAATTGTATATGGAAGATACAGCTAAGGCAGAGACTGTTATACAGTAATGACTTCAAAGAAAAAGCAAGACTCATACCAACACTCAACTTCTCATGTGTATTTTTCTTTAGGCTACTACAAGTAAACATGTCTATCCCTCTTGGAAAAGAAATCATGCCAGATGCCTGGAGCAACAGACTAATATATAAATGTAATACATGGCCCTATCTTCTGCTCAAGATATAAAAACAGTATCTTCTACTGCTGTAGAGCTACTACTGTATTACAAATGAAAAGCATCAGAATACCTGGGCAACTATCTAACTATCAACCATCTATCTATCTATCTATCTATCTATCTATCTATCTATCTATCTATCTATCTGTCTGTCTGTCTGTCTGTCTGTCTGTCTGTCTGTCTGTCTGTCTGTCTGTCTGTCTGTTTTGCCAAGTCAAAACTGAAAGCACCCTTGAATGCCTTTAAGCACTCGTTCCAAACCAGACAGCTTCCAGAATTCCAAGTGTGAGAATTATCAGAACTCTTAGTCTCTTATTTACGAGACCGCCTTCTGCAACCGATAGCCTCCCAACGACCTGTGCGCTCCCACAGAGTGGGCCTTCTCAGGGTGCCGTCGACTAAACAATGTCGGTTGGTGGCCCCTAGGGGGAGAGCCTTCTCTGTGGCAGCACCGGCCCTTTGGAATGAGCTGCCTCCGGGGTTACGCCAACTCCCCGACCTCCGGACCTTCAAACGTGAACTGAAGACCTTATTATTTCATCTTGCGGGACTAGCCTAAGTGTAATTTTCAATTGTAATTTTAAAGATCTTCTTTACGCATGCACGGGAATGGCGGCGTCCTAGCAGTCATGCAGGCGGTGGGGCGGCGTTTTTTCCCGGCCGCGATGCCTGGATGCGGTTTTTGAGCCATCTGTGCTCACCGCTTTGCAGAACATCTCCCCGGCAGCCGAAGGAGATCTTTTAGGGTCGTTCTAGACCCTCGGCTGCCGGGAACGAGGCTGATGATATGGGCGAGCGGTGTCGAGCGGCGGACGGCTGCCGGCGGCCATTTTGGTGGGCGTGGAGTGCGGCGCCCGCTGGAAAGGCCCGCTGGAAAGGCCGGTTTGCATTTTTGCGGCCCGGTGGCCCGGCGGCCTAGCAGCCGCTCAGGACATTGGCGGCCGCCCAGGACATTGGCGGGCGACGTTTTCGAGCGGTGGACGGCTACCAGCGGTCATTTTGGTGGGCGCTGAGTGCGGCGCCCGCTGGAAAGACCGGATTGCGTTTTTTGCGGCCCGGCGGCCTGGTAGCCGCTTAGGACATGGGCGGCAGCTCCGACACAGGCGGGCGACGTTGGCCAGCGACGGTTATCGCATAGCGGCATTGACATCAGCCGCTTAGATACCCCTGGTGGCATTGATACCATCGGCGGCAATTGGCAGATGGTGGATGGCACCGGCCATTTGGGTGGGCGCTGAGTGCGGCGCCCGCTGGAAAGACGGATTGGATCGTGGTTTACTGCGGCCGGCCGCACTTGTCATCAGCGGCTGGAAGTTTGCCGCTCTGTCTTCTAGCGGCACTGTTCAGCGGTATGGTCACCTACGTCTCCTTCCATCTGTCGGCGGTTATGGCCGCATTTGTCATCAGTAGCTGGCGGCTAGACTATCTCCCATATCTGTACCAGCGGCACTGATACTAGCGGTGTTGGACACGGATAGCTCATGCAGGTGGAATTTTTGACTTCTAGCTGACTTTTATGTATACCATCATTTAACATCTGCGGCTGAAACTTTTTTTTCCTGCTTCCAATATTTATGGCATCAACTTTGGACGGCCCGGACCGGATCATGGGCGACATCGGTGGGCAAAAACTTTTGCTGCACCCATTAGGGGCGGCATTAAATGGCAGAATCCATCAGCCGAATTCCATCTTGACTATTGCCCCCACCGGCCTATGGCCTTGGTACTGCGAATGTCCTGACTTGTCCGTAGGCCGCGATACCATCAAACGGCTAGGGAATCACCTTTTCCCACTGTTATTTATTTATTTTCTTGCATGAAATATTCGTCGGCTGACCTTCTCCGACTGCGAGGTTCCCCCGCCTCGCAGGAATGGCCCTCTGTGTTATCGAGGGCCTGCCTTAACTAGGAGTCTTGGGACCCGGAGAGGTGGCATGCGAGGAAGAAGAATCTTTGGGGTTTTGTAGATAGGTTTTTTAATAAGGGTTTTTTAAAGGGGGGGAGGCAAGCGACGGGTGGGGGGGGTAAACCCGTCGGGGAGGGTAAGTCCAGTCCCGGGAGTTGTCCACGGCGTTTTATCCGGTCCGAAGGAGGGGAGTGAGGGATTCGTTCCAGGCGTAGATGTTGGTTCCATCTGTACGGTAAGTGGGAGGGGCAGATATGGCGGAAGCAAGGGACCGTATCACTTTTCGGGAGCACGGACTCGCTGTTTAAAAGCGATAACGTGCTCCGGTCCCTCAGTTCTTACCCGTTCCCCGGAAGGTCAGGATCCTCAGGGCCCGGGCCTGCGGCTGATGTTGTGCAATGCCCGGTCCGTGGTTAACAAGGCCCCCCTGATTTGTGATCATATTCGGGGGGAGTCCGCGGACTTCATGGGCATTACGGAGACCTGGTTGGGCGCAGAAGGGGGTGTGCCCCTGGTTGAACTGTGCCCACCAGGTTTCCGAGCATTCCATCAGCCGAGGGCCCAGGGTAGGGGTGGCGGGGTGGCGGTTGTGATGAGAGAGAGTCTTGAGCCGAGAGAGTCCACTGTGCCTCAGATAGCCGGTTGTGAATCCCTTCTTGTGAAGTGGGGCCATAAGAATCAGATGGGTCTGTTGATCGCGTACCTGGCTCCTTGCTACGTGACTACAGCCCTGCCTGAGCTGCTTGAGGTGCTTGCCGGGGTGGCGATTGAGATCCCCAGACTTTTGGTCATGGGGGACTTCAATCTGCCATCAGCCGGCTTGTCATCGACGGTGGTTCAGGAGTTCCAGGCTTCCATGACGGCCTTGGACCTGATCCAAGTAACTGATGGGCCTACACACACGGGGGGGTCCACACTGGACTTGATTTATATCTCTGGACAGTGGTTTAATGATCTGGTATTAGGGGATTTAGTGACGACACCGGTGTCATGGACAGATCATTTTCTCCTCCGCCTAGACTTTCAGACCGCCGCTCACCACCGCAGGGAGACGGAACCAATGCGTTGGTTCCATCCCAGGCGCCTGATGGACCCCGAGAGGTTCCTGACGGAGCTTGAGCCGTTTCCTGATGATCTTGCCCACGGCACGACTGAAGAACTAGTTGCGGCCTGGGAACGGGCCGCGGCTGGGGCTTTGGACCGTGTCGTGCCTTTGCGGCCTCTGACCCGGCGTAGATCTCAATTGGCTCCTTGGTTCTCTGAGGAGCTGAGAGAGATGAAACGCCGGAGAAGACGCCTAGAGAGTACCTGGAGGTCCAGCCGTTCCGAGGCTGATCGGACACTAGTTAGGTCTTTTTCGAAGGCCTACCTAGTGGCAATGAGGGTTGCGAAGCGTTCCTATGTTTCCACCCTCATTGCGTCAGCAGATAACCGCCTGGCTCCCCTGTTTGGTGACCCGTTCCTTTACACTAGGGGGACGGGATGACCCTCTACAGGGACGTGCTGAGGAGTTTAACGGTTATCTATACGATAAAATCGCTCAGCTTCGGGATAGTTTGGACCAAGATTGTGATGATCCGGATGGGATGACTGAGACACGTCTTGTTGATGTTGTTTGGGATGAGTTTGATTTTGTGGCTCCCGAGGACGTGGACAGGCTGCTTTGGAGGTTACATGCCACTACATGTTTACTGGAGCCGTGTCCCTCCTGGCTGGTGCTGGCCACTCAGGAGGTGACACGAGGCTGGCTCCGGGGAATTATAAATGCTTCTTTGTTGGAAGGGGTTTTCCCCGCTGCCTTGAAAGAGGCGGTGGTGAGACCCCTCCTCAAGAAGCCTTCCCTGGACCCAGCTATTTTGGGTAACTACCGTCCAGTCTCCAACCTTCGCTTTGTGGCGAAGGTTGTAGAGAGTGTGGTGGCATGGCAGCTTCCCCAGTACCTGGATGAAGCCGTCTATCTGGACCCGTTCAGTCCGGCTTCGGTCCGGGTAGAGCACGGAGACAGCTTTGGCCGCGTTGGTGGAGGACCCCTGGAGGGCCAGGGATAGGGGTTGTTCCTCTGCCCTGGTCCTGCTGGATCTTTCATCGGCTTTTGATACCATCGACCATGGTATCCTGCTGCGCCGGTTGGAGATTGGGAGTGGGAGGCACCGTTTATCGGTGGTTCTCCTCCTATCTCTCTGACGGACGCAGACAGTGTTGACAGGGGCAGAGATCGACCGCGGGCGCCTTACTTGTGGGGTGCCTCAGGGGTCGATTCTCTCGCCTCTCCTGTTCAACATCTACATGAAACCGTTGTGCGAGGTCATCAGTGGCTTGGGGTGAGTTATCAGCTGTCGCTGATGACACTCAGCTGTACTTTTCCACCCGGGCCACCCCAACGAAGCTGTTGAACTGCTGTCTCGTTGCCTGGAGGCCGACGGGTCTGGATGGGGAGAAACAGACTCAGACTCAATCCATCCAAGACGGAGTGGCTGTGGATGCGGCACCCGGTACAGTCAGCTGCAACCGCAGCTGTCTGTTGAGGCGAGTCACTGGCCCCAACAGAGAGGGTACGCAACTTGGGTGTTCTCCTGGATGGACGGCTGTCGTTTGAAGATCATTTGGCGGCCGTCTCCAGGAGAGCTTTTACCAGGTTCGCCTGGTCCGCCAGTTCGTCCCTTTCTGGACCGGGATGCCTTATGCACGGTCACTCATGCTCTCGTCACTTCCGCCTGGATTATTGCAATGCTCTCTACATGGGGCTACCCTGAAGTGCACTCGGAGACTCAGTTAGTCCAAAATGCAGCTGCGCGGGTGATCGAGGAGCTCCTCGTTGCTCCCGGGTAACACCGCTCCTGCGCAGTTGCACTGGCTACCTGTGGTCTTCGGTGCGCTTCAAGGTTTTGGTTACCACTTTTAAAGCGCTCCATGGCTTAGGGCCCGGGTACTTACGGGACCGCCTGCTGTTACCTTATGCCTCCCATCGACCCGTACACTCTCACAGAGAGTCTCCTCAGGGTGCCGTCCGCCAAGCAATGCCGGCTGGCGGCCCCCTGGAGCACCTACGCTCTGGAACGACCTTCCCCCCCCCCGGTCTGCGCCAAATATCTGACCTTCGGACCTTTCGCCGGGAATTAAAAACTCATTTATTTATTCAAGCGGGATTGGACTGATTTCTTAAATTCTAAATTTTAAAGTTTTAATTCTTTGTAATTTTATATGGGGTATTTTAGGTTAGGTCAATTTGACGGTTTTAATTCGGCCATTGTGGAATAAGTATTTTAAATTGATATTTTAACTTTGTATACTTGCTGTTTTTATCTTTGGCTGTACACCGCCCTGAGTCCTTCGGGAGAAGGGCGGTATAAAAATTTAAATAAAATAAATAAATAAATAAATAAATAAATAAATAAATAAAATATGGGTTTTATGTCGGTCTATGACCGTTTTAATTAATTCGGCCTACTAAATATTTGTTTTTAACTTTGTTTTAAATTTGTTATTTGTATTTTGTGTTTTAATATGGCTGTAAACCGCCCTGAGTCCTTCGGGAGAAGGGCGGTATAGAAATTAAATTATAAATAAATAAATAAGTCAAAGACCTTTCTTGCTGGGGAATGCTGAGCACTGCAGTCCTCACACATCTGGAAAGCAGCCAGGTTGGGGAAAGATACCTTTGGCTATGCAAGAAGACATCTCCTAGCAAGTCTTACAAATGTCAACAGCAGGCCAATTATAAATACCGCAACCTCCATGGAAACAATAACTACCGTAAATCACTGTGTTAAATCAGATCTTAAGGAAATGGTTTGTGGCAACCTATGTAGAGTTTCCATCACTCCTGTCTACGTTGCCAAAACGCTATACATATATAATAAAATTAAATTTCCTTCTCACCCTTATGTGTGTTCTTTGTACATAAAAATAGATAAATGAAGAGAATTAGACTAGCATTCTAACAGGCCAAATCCAAGACACCAATGAATACAGCAAGAAATGAAATAAACAACAGAATTAATTTGCATTTGCTTCCTTCAGAGGTCAGACTGATACCATCTTCCTGTGAATTCTCATATAGCCTTAGCATGAAAGCCAGCTGGATAATTTATGGGCCAGTCATCTCCTTCAGCCCTACTCATCTCACAGGATTGCTGCTGTAGGGAAAATAGAAGAAGGAAGGAGTACTAGGGATATTTGCTCCCTGAGTTACCTATACAGTAATAAAGGTGAGATAAAAATATAATAAATAAATAAAATAACCTTGAGTGCCTTCCCCAAAAGCTGCCAAGGTGGTATTGTTCTGCAGAGCTCTGTAGGTTGAAGTTGTACAAAAGGGGTTGAGATCACTGAATTCCAAAGTTTTAATCTTGCTTACCGTATATACTCGAGTATAAGCCGAGTTTTTCAGCACGTTTTTTGTGCTGAAAAACGTCCCCTCAGCTTATACTCGAGTATATCTGACTTATCTCAGTTTTTTTTCTTCTTTTTTTCACATTATACCGGATGGCGCAAACTTGGCGGGCTTTTGCATTAGCGCGGGGAAGCCCTGCCGGTGCAGTGAGAGGGCGGGGCGGGGGAGCCGCCAGCCTTCTCGGCTGAGGGAGGGAGGGTTTCCCTGACCGGTAGCTGCCTCATTTCCCTCCCTCGGCTTATACTCGAGTCCCCAGTTTACCCCAGTTTTTGGGGGTAAAATTGGGGACCTCGGCTTATACTCGGATCGGCTTATATTCGAGTATATACGGTAATTTATTTTTTATGTCGAATCTATAATGTTGTGTTTATAAAAAATGTGTGTGTGTGCGTGCAGCCATTTTTTATTGATTTTGGCTCCCTGTTCCTATGGACAACCCTGGCTAATGTGATCCTTTGACAAAACTATTTAAGAAAGATTATTTAAAAACAGAGGGACAAATAAATATTGGTGTTCTAGGGAGCAGAATTCTTCTTCTTCCCTCCAATATCTCACCATCACATATAACGTGTGACACACACAAGCACATGATAGCAGTTTTCTCTGCCATTCCCACACTCTGGCCATGTATCTCTCTGCATCCTATCATGGGACAAACAGGTCTCAGCAACCTCTCTCTCTCCCTCCCTCTCTCTGTCTCCCACCCACCCACACTCTCCCGTCCCTCTCTCTCTGCCTGCCTGTCTGTCTGTGTGTCTTTCTGCCCGTGTCTTCATGAAGTTAACTTCATATCAGTTCCAGTCATGAGTGAAACAGACATAAGCCATTCTTAACTGTACAGGTTGTCATTAAATATTGTTCTTCCTCTTATTCCAACACTGCCTAAAGGCACCCTTAAGGTGAATAAAATATGTTCTGTCCCCTATTATCTTGGAGGAAAGTCAGTAACTAGAAGTGGCTTGAAAGACAGCAATAAGAATAGGGTAGGAATTGGCAAGAGAGACAGTTCCATGCTGACACCCTACCAAGGAGAGGTAGAGGCTCATAATGCAAGAGAAAGGAACTTTTTTCTAAACACATCCGCTTTGCCATTCTATCCTCCACCTCCATCATTGGGTATCAAAAAAGTTACGATGGTAGCCACAATCATGTAATCAAATCCCACCCCTTTTTTACAAGCGCCATCTTGACTTTTTGATGGCCACCATGTTGATTTTTGGCACTTCTGAGCCCCCCCCAAACCCCAATTTTCTCATCTTGCCTTTTCAGTTGCAACTTTACCCTAACCATTATCCTTACTGTCAATCCAAATATAATGTTCACACGTGGCTTTTGCTTGTCCAAGGCATTTCATACACCACAGTAGTCAGTCATCTTGATAAAACAAGTTTGTAAGTAGGGCACCCTTATTGTTCCTGAAGTATTGGCCCCAAAGGATAGGGTGCGCAACTTAGGTGTCCTCCTGGATGAACGGCTGTCGTTTGAAGATCATTTGACGGCCGTCTCCAGGAGGGCCTTCCACCAGGTTCGCCTGGTTCGGCAGTTGCGCCCCTTCCTTGATCGGGATGCCTTGTGCACAGTCACTCATGCGCTCGTTACCTCTCGCTTGGATTATTGTAATGCTCTCTACATGGGGCTCCCCTTGAAGTGCACTCGGAGGCTTCAGTTAGTCCAGAATGCAGCTGCGCGGGTGATAGAGGGAGCTACGCGTAGCTCCCACGTAACACCGCTCCTGCGCAGACTGCACTGGCTACCTGTGGCCTTTCGAGTGCACTTTAATTCTGACCTTTAAAGCGCTCCATGGCTTAGGTCCTGGATACTTACGGGACCGCCTGCTGTTACCTTATGCCTCCCACCCGTACGCTCTCACAGAGAGGGACTTCTCAGGGTGCCGTCCGCCAAACAATGTCGGCTGGCGGCCCCCAGGGGAAGGGCCTTCTCTGTGGGGGGTCCCACACTCTGGAATGAGCTTCCCCCGGGTTTACGCCAAATACCTGACCTTCGGACATTCCGTCGCGAACTGAAGACACATCTTTTCATTCGCGCGGGGCTGGCTTGAATTGAATTTTATTAATTTTAAATTTTTATTAATTAATTTAAATGGGGTTTTTAGTTTATGTTATATTTTAACTTCTCAGGCTAATTTTAAAATAAGTTTTTTAATTTGCATTTTAAATTGTATATTGTATTATCTGTTTTATTTTTGCCTGTACACCGCCCTGAGTCCTTCGGGAGAAGGGCGGTATAAAAATCGAATAAATAAATAAATAAATAAAAGTACAGATGAGGGGCTGGGAGGCCAAAGATTGTGACCGTATTGAATTCAAGACTGGTGCAATTCAATCAAGGGAGGACCTTCTCATATGCAACACGGAGTAGGTCTAGAATAGATGTTGTGTGTACTCTTCTTTCCTCACTCACTGATTTACAAGCCATCCAGACTCTCCCGTCCCTCTCTCTCTGCCTGCCTGTCTGTCTGTGTGTCTTTCTGCCCGTGTCTTCATGAAGTTAACTTCATATCAGTTCCAGTCATGAGTGAAACAGACATAAGCCATTCTTAACTGTACAGGTTGTCATTAAATATTGTTCTTCCTCTTATTCCAACACTGCCTAAAGGCACCCTTAAGGTGAATAAAATATGTTCTGTCCCCTATTATCTTGGAGGAAAGTCAGTAACTAGAAGTGGCTTGAAAGACAGCAATAAGAATAGGGTAGGAATTGGCAAGAGAGATAGTTCCATGCTGACACCCTACCAAGGAGAGGTGGAGGCTCATAATGCAAGAGAAAGGAACTTTTTCCTAAACACGTCCTTCGCTTTGCCATTCTATCCTCCACCTCCATCATTGGGTATCAAAAAAGTTACGATGGTAGCCACAACCATGTAATCAAATCCCACCCCTTTTTTACAAGCGCCATCTTGACTTTTTTGATGGCCACCATGTTGATTTTTGGCACTTTTGAGCCCCCCCCCAAACCCCAATTTTCTCGTCTTGCCTTTTCAGTTGCAACTTTACCCTAACCATTATCCTTACTGTCAATCCAAATATAATGTTCACACGTGGCTTTTGCTTGTCCAAGGCATTGCATACACCACAGTAGCCAGTCATCTTGATAAAACAAGTTTGTAAGTAGGGCACCCTTATTGTTCCTGAAGTATTGGCCCCAAAGGATAGGGTGCGCAACTTAGGTGTCCTCCTGGATGAACGGCTGTCGTTTGAAGATCATTTGACGGCCGTCTCCAGGAGGGCCTTCCACCAGGTTCGCCTGGTTCGGCAGTTCGCCTTCCTTGATCGGGATGCCTTGTGCACAGTCACTCATCGCTCGTTACCTCTCGCTTGGATTATTGTAATGCTCTCTACATGGGGCTCCCCTTGAAGTGCACTCGGAGGCTTCAGTTAGTCCAGAATGCAGCTGCGCGGGTGATAGAGGGAGCTTCGCGTAGCTCCCACGTAACACCGCTCCTGCGCAGACTGCACTGGCTACCTGTGGCCTTTCGAGTGCACTTTAATGTTAATTCTGACCTTTAAAGCGCTCCATGGCTTAGGGCCTGGATACTTACGGGACCGCCTGCTGTTACCATATGCCTCCCACCGACCCGTACGCTCTCACAGAGAGGGACTTCTCAGGTGCCGTCCGCCAAACAATGTCGGCTGGCGGCCCCCAGGGGAAGGGCCTTCTCTGTGGGGGCTCCCACACTCTGGAATGAGCTTCCCCCGGGTTTACGCCAAATACCTGACCTTCGGACATTCCGTCGCGAACTGAAGACACATCTTTTCATTCGCGCGGGGCTGGCTTGAATTGAATTTTATTAATTTTAAATTTTTATTAATTAATTTAAATGGGGTTTTTAGTTTATGTTATATTTTAACTTCTCAGGCTAATTTTAAAATAAGTTTTTTAATTTGCATTTTAAATTGTATATTGTATTATCTGTTTTATTTTTGCCTGTACACCGCCCTGAGTCCTTCGGGAGAAGGGCGGTATAAAAATCGAATAAATAAATAAATAAATAAAAGTACAGATGAGGGACTGGGAGGCCAAAAATTGTGACCGTATTGAATTCAAGACTGATGCAATTCAATCAAGGGAGGACCTTCTCATATACAAGACGGAGTAGGTCTAGAATAGATGTTGTGTGTACCCTTCTTTCCTCACTCACTGATTTACAAGCCATCCAGACAATATAAAATCATCCACCTGTGTCCCCTTCTGTCTTTTGCCACCTTTTCTTCCTTCTGACTGACATACAAGGGGGAAAGAGCATTAAGGAAGGAACTGGCCCCATCAACACACAATCATTTTTCTTCTATAGCAGGGGTCTCCAACCTTGGCAACTTTAAGCCTGGAGGACTTCAACTCCCAGAATTCCCCAGCCAGCAAAGCTTGGAGACCCCTGTTCTATAGGGCCAGGATTTGCCTGTCTGAAGGCAGCCCTTTCTACCACAGGCCATTTGGACTTGACCCTTCTTTTTTCAACCCCATGGATAGACAGTTGGTGCTCGACTTGCAACCATTTGTTTAATGACCGTTCTGTCATGTCCCACTCCTCCGCTGACGGCCGGGTCAGGGAAATCCGAATCAGGCGTGCCTCTGCAGCTCTGCCAAAGTCCTAGCAAAGTTCTCAAGGCAGGCAGGAGACCAGAAAGTGACTTCAGCAAGATATGTTAGACTTTGCCTGACTCAGAGAATGCCAGAAAGCAGATCCTTTATATAGGCCATGGGGTGTGACTCCATGACTCAGCACTTATCCAGGCCTGCCCCTCCCTTCCTTCTGTCGCCTGAAGGTAAGCTGAAGTCTGCAGCTGTTGGTAATTGACCTCCCTCAGGCTCACATGCTGTGGGGGAGGGGGAGGGGTCTAGTTGCTCCGTTTGCCTGGGCATGGAGCCAGAGCTGGGGGCTGGAGGTACTTCTTCCTCCTCAGCCTGTCTGGGCATGGAGCCAGGGCTGGGGCCGGGAGGCATACTAGGACATTCCTCAGCGTTCGGAAGCAGATAAGAAGGCCCCGGCTGCGGTGAAAGCGGACGAGACACAACACTTTCAAAGTTACAACAGCAATGAAAAAAAGTGCCTTATGGTTATTTATCACACACTTATGACCACTGCAGCATCCTCATGGTCACGTGATCAAAATTCAGATGCCTGATATTTGTTCCATCTTTATGAGGGTTGCAGTGTCCCAGGGTTATGTGGCCGCCTTTTGTGACCTTCTGACATGCAAAATCAATGGGGAAGCCAGATTCATTTAACAACCGTCTTACTAACTTAGCAACTGCAGTGATTCACTTAACAACTGTGGCAAGAAAGGTCGTAAAATGGGGCAAAACTCCCTGTTTCGCTTAGCAATAGAAGTTTTGAGCTCAGTTGTGGTTGTAAGTCAAGGACTACCTGTAGTGTTTGTTGTATAGCAGGGGTCCCCAACCCCGGGCCGTGGACTGGTACTGGTCCATGGCCCGTTGGGAACCAGGCTGTGGAAGCAGCAAGCGAGCGCATGAAGCTTTGTTTGCACATTCATCCTATCTCGTCTGTGCAGGCGAAACCATCCCTTCCCCCTTGCTACCTCCGCTGCTGGTCCATAGAACCAGAAAGTTTGTGGACCGTTGCTCTACCGGCTTGACCCCTTGTTACTGGAAAGCCAATTGGACCTTGTTTTATTTGCAGTGCTTTTGCTGCAGCGCCAGCTCACAACTCTGGATGGGAACAGTTATGCCCACCGCCTCTTTATGGGTTTCCTTCTGCTTAGGACCCCCCACTTTAAATGGCTGTCTGGCAGGCAGAATTTCAACAGGTGAAGCCGGTCCCGGTCCTGTGATCCTAACGCCTGTTGAATTTCCGCCTGCTACCGGTCCTGGAAACCAGCCCGTTCCCCAGCCTGCCCTTACCGGCAAAGTTCTTGGTGAAGACTAGCGTGACGAGGAGAATCGGGATGAGGACGGTGCCGATGGTGACCACGCGGTCAAAAGGCAGCTCGAGCTTCAGCTGCACGAGGAGCGCGGCCAACGAACCCGTCTTATCGTCTTGCTGCCCAGGCAGGATCAACTCCTTCAGTTTCTCCCCAGCCAGCAGCGCCGTTGCCATGTCCGGATGGTTTTCGATGATGTGTTGCATAAGCGGCGGCGGGTCGGAGGGCACTCACCGGGCTCCAGTAAGCCGGAGCAACGGCGTCGTCGCCTCACCGGAGAAGATCCGGAGCCCGGGATGGGCTCAGCCTGCGGGGAGGAGACCAATGAATGAGCCCGGGCAGGGCAGGGCAGGGCAGGGCCGAGGCGGGAGGACGTGGGCCGAGGAGGTACCATATTCTTTGAAGAGACAGCACGGTCTCTACCGAGGCTGCCCGCGCGCGATCGGGAAGCCTGCTACACCCCCCACCCCGCCGCCTTTCCCGCTTTCCCTTCCGGAACCCGGACCGGAGAGGCGACGGCGAGGCTGGAGCCAAACGGCAGCTGCAAAGCGTTGGTTGAGGCAGGGTCGGTCTGCCTCAACCAACGCGAGCATATGGGACCGACGGGGGAAACGCCACCCTCCCCCTCACAACTGAGAGGAAGAGATTTCAAGCAAAGCACAAGCGGGTGTTTTGCTGGGTCGTAAAAAAGAGCAACGGGGCGCGAGCGCTAAGAAAGGAGGTGCGGGGGGGAAAAGTGGGGGGGGGCTTACTGCGGAACGAGAGTCGTCCTTAGTTACCTTGTGAAGTTTGGGAGGGGGGCAGGGAGGCTCTCCCGATCCACGGAGGGAGCGAAAGGCTGGCGCGCGAAAGCCAAGGTAGGCATGAAATTTCCTGATGCTGCTGCGGCAAGGATGAGAAAAGACGCCGGCCTGGAATTTCCTCTTGGTCCAAAAGGGAGCCTGTCCCACCACCCAGCGTGGATTCGCTTTTCCCTCCTCAGGTTAAATAAACAAACAACAACCACAACCACCACCACCACAACCCTATAAGGACGACCGGTTTCTTTTGGGCTCAAGTTAGGTCGGCGGAGACGCGGGATTTCCCCTCGGAGGCAGCAGCTGCAGCAGCGCGCGGAGCCCAGGCAGGCGAAGGGAGGCTGTTGCCGCAGCGCTCGTGGCGGAAGGATGCCCGGAGGCGCGGAAGCCCCGGCAGACGGTGGTGAGAGGTCCTTTAAGGTCTTCGCGTCCACATCTGGAACTCGCATCGCCTGGCAGCCGCGGGAGGCGGGGCTGGCGGCTTTGCACCGGGCCGGGCGAGAGAACCGGGAGGGGGCGGCAGTGGTCGCCGGCATCACACGGCAGAAGGTGCCGAGTCACTCGGCGCACCCCCCGCTGCGGCTGGCAGGACGGCAAGGGAAAGTCGGGCGGGCCCCCTCCTCCCTCTGGGGCTGCGGCTAACGGCGGTGCCCAAGCGCTTTCCTCAAAAGCCTTCATTGCCATTCCCGCGACCTGCCTCCCGCCCACACCCCGATTTTGGAAGCTGGGGGTGGGAAAGGCGGGGGTGCGGGGGAAGGAAGGAAAATGCAGCGACCGGCGGCGGTGAAACATCGCTATAGCAAACCCAGCTGTCGACTTGTTTTTTTTTTCCTTTTCCTCCCTCAGGTTGCATGGTTCTCTCCCCCCGCCCCCAACTCCGAGTTCCTCTCATTAGTAGCTCGCCGCTTCAGTTCTTCTGCAGGTTCACCTAGAAATTAATTTCAGCGTTCGATGGCATTTACGCGCATGCGTCAAATCAGCGGATCGAAGCTCTAGGGCTGGGGCTTCTTGGAATGGATTAAAATTCCTGGTTCCAAAAGCATTGCTCTCTGGCAAACGATACCTTAAACTTGGGCAGAATCCAAGAACCGTAGGCAGACGGGCCAGCGCTGAGGATTGAAAGGAATGGGCAGGATTAAGTTACAATACAACCAAAATGGTTTTAAACTCTTTATTATCTCTAGAATGGATTTGCCCATCCATTAAACCAGGACAGTTAGGTTGGGATATGGGTTAGTGTGAATCCAGCCACTATGGTTAAATCAAGCAATAGCTTAAGGCAGGGGTCACCAACCTTTCGGACCTCAGGGACCACTAAATTTATAATTTTAAACCTCACGGACCACTAATATGATCTGCCTAATGACCGGCTGGGCAGGCGTGGCTAGGTGGTCATGTGACTGGATGGGCATGGTCAACTCAATGTCATTCACATCAAGGGGTGCCTCGCCGGCCTCTACTTGCCCCTCCCCTCCCAGATGCTCCTCCCCTCCCCACCCGGGCTCCTTAGGGCCCCAACAGGAATTAGTTGTTGGAGTTAAGCAGCCACCACGAGAAAGAGTTGGCAAAACAGCTCAGTTCAAATTGGGTCTGACCGAGAAGGAGGCTCAGCAGAAGAACCTCACCGAGGACTATGAGCATAGGCTTTCCAAGCACAGAGAAGACCTCCGGGAGTGTAAGGCCAGGTACTGGTGACTGGAAGCTCAGCGGGCTGAGATGGTCAGCCAGTTCCAGGCCATGAGGCAGTCCCACTGGAACAAGGCCCTCCGGCTCTTCGCCACCAGCAGCACTTCCCTCCAGCCTTCACCCAAAGCCCCACACCAGGAGGCTGAAACAGACCCCAAGTTGGAATTTCTGCCCCCCTCCAACCCACACAAAAAGACCCTGAAGGAGGAGACTCTCTGCAGCAATACAAATGTTCATTGCACATATCTGTCCCAGGGGCTGTAGTTTGAGGACCCCTGATTTAGTGCAATATAAAAAATGCAAATAATTTTTCTGCGGACCACCAAAATTTTCTCGTGGACCACCAGTGATCCACGGACCACCAGTTGGTGACCGCTGGCTTAAGGAACCAAATCAATGCTTAAATTGTCTATTAGACTCTTACTTGCAATGACATAAGTTACAAACTTTGCTCTAAAACATAGATGTCTTTAACATTTTGGCTTGCCTGGACTGCACAGAGTGAATGGGAATTTTCCTGGGCCATATATAAAATATATGATAGTTTTATAATATAAAATCACATAATGTTAAAAATTTATGATCTTGCGGGCTGCAGGTTGGACATGCCTGGTCTAAAACAAAAGAGTTCAGGAATAAATAATTTGTTCTTTTTGAGTTATATCTGAGGCTTTGCATATCTTTGCCACTGAATATTATGTGTGGGTCCTAGGGGATATATACAAAAAAGGAACCCGAAAAACAATTGATGCTTGGTGTTTATTCATAAAAGGATGTAACTATGAAACACTATAATCTTCCCATCCAGTTCAGTCAATTGAAGTAAAGGAATAACTAGAACCAGTTTGTATGAGTACACCTTCATAAATGTAAATAAATAAAATAAATAAATAAATTATAAATAAATAAATAAATAAATAAATAAATAACAAGATTGATTTGAGCCAACCACACCTTATAAAATCTGACAAACCTGGCTCTCTCACTACAATGAAGTTTGGGCCGAGGGCTTGTCTGCGATTGGTGTGTGTGCATTAAAAAAAAACTTAAGATGGGCCTCATGACCCTTAATTTAAGATCGGAATTATGACCACAACGGGGACTGGAATATCAGTCTCTAAGAATTATGGATATTCCATAACGGCATTGTTTAGTGACCCCCATTCCCAGAAATCCCCATTATCATTAATACGTGAATTATACTGGTTGTTAGCAGAGTACCCACCCCAATCCAAGCCATTCTAGCCTTGGTCCCTCCCACCCCAAAGCCTCAGTAAGGTAAGGAATTCTCCAATTCCTCTCTCTTCCCGTCTTACCCCTCAACTCTGCCATTTGGGCCACCTTGTCCCTTACCTTGTGGAGCAGCGGGCAGCACCAAAACCGTGGAGCTCTGGGATTACTTGCTGTGCTCTGGGAAGTTGAAGTCAGCTCAGCCCAGTCCCAGTCCTCCTTGCCACCCAGCACTCCGAGACCACTGCTGTCTTGTGCTCCACCATCCTAGCTGGCCATCACCGCTGTCTTTTTGCTTCTGCTGCTGCTGAGGTGTGCCTAGGCTCTGAGGCTGTGTCTTGAAAAAGGGAAGAAAAAACACAAAGCAGCTTAAAGTTGCCTGAGTATGCAAAAACATTTCTTCATAGTTTTGCAGAGCCATGTGGGGCTGGCTTTGCATTGCAAAAAAATAAAAATAAGGGGGGGGGGGAAAGATGAAAGCAACTTTCCCCCCCACAATGCAAAGCCAGCCCCAGCCCTGCCCAGGAGATCTTTGCAAAATAAAGAATGGGATGTGGCTGCTTTGTGGTTTTTTTCTCCCTTTTTCTCCATGCAAATCCAGACCCATACAGCTCAAGAGCATGGCACAAAGTGGTGTCTTGGCATACTCCAGCTCTTTTAAGCTGTTTTAGTCACTTGTTCACAATGCAAATCCAGCTCCATGTAGCCCACTAGTGACATGCCTCAACAGTGGGAGGAAAAACACAGCCGGGGTGCAGGGTGGCGCA
Source organism: Ahaetulla prasina (assembly GCF_028640845.1). Lineage (NCBI taxonomy): Eukaryota > Metazoa > Chordata > Lepidosauria > Squamata > Colubridae > Ahaetulla > Ahaetulla prasina. The sequence goes on along the minus strand of NC_080545.1, from coordinate 24,366,278 downwards.
CAGCTAGCAGGGACCAAAAGGACAAATGGGGGATAAGCCAGTGGGAGGGATTGCAGCACTGTGAGATGGTAAATGCAGGTGGGCTGCAAGCGCCTGAATTTTGATCACAAGACTGTGGGGACCTTGCAATAGCTGTAACTTTGGGCATGGGTCAAAGATCCCTTTGACCATCACCACTGTAAATTTGAAGAGTTGCTGAACGAATGTTGTAAGGTGAGGACTACCTGTACATCAGGGATGGGATTCAGCCGGTTCTGTCTGATTTGGTGAATCGGTAGTAGTGATTGTTGGAGGCTCTGCCCACCCGCCCAGACATAATGCGTGAGTACTGTGCATGCTCGCGCTCACGTTTGTGAACTGGTAGGAAACATAAGTGAATCCCACCTCTGCTGTTCATGTATTGTTAAAGGGGGTCTGCTGGCCTGATTTTGGCTACCTTCTTGATGTTATTGATCCGCTTCCTGTGGACATCTCTGTTTGTACCACAAACACTTAAGAGGCTGTTATGACCCACTCAGAATAAATTTCTGAATATTTCAGTTAAAAATGCATTGATGGCTATAACTTCAGGAAGCTTAGCAAGCCACTTCAAGAGCTCTGGAGCTACACCCACCTTCAGTTTGAAGCAGTCTTAAAACAAGATCTGGGACATTCAAGCAGGTGAATGAGAAAATGGATGAAGGACAGCTTTGTGGATTTTGAGCAGCTGAGATATTCAAACCCCTTAGAAATTATGTGACAGGATTGGAAATAAGCAGTTAATATGAGGAGACTCTCAAATATTATTGAGTTAAATGGGCCAAAATTCTTTTTTTTTTTTTTTTTGCAAACATTTTTTTTTTCCATAATAATTCCCACAATTTGACCAGTGTACAATACAATCACTTATCCAACAATCAGTCCTATACTCAAATTATACTCAGTCAGGGCTGCTCGACTGCCACTCCCCCCTTTAATCCTTTCTTCCCTTCTCATCCTTCTTAAACTTCCCCCACCACCTTCTCCTCGCTTTCCTACTTCCCCTCCTCTTTCCCACTTCTCACTACCATCCTTTCTAACCCTCTATCTTCTCCTTCTTCTCCTCCTCCTATCCTTTCTTCTCCCTCCCTTCTTTCCTCCCTACCCACCTACCTACCTACTTTCTTCCTTCTTTACTCCTCTTTCCTTACCCTTTCCCTTCGGGAGTGTTTGCCGAGCAGTCCCGACATTACACCATTCCAACTTGTTTAATTCTACCATTATTCCTGTACAATGGCAACCAATCAATTTATAGTCTTCCCTTCCCGCCTCCTTCCCCGAGACTTCCCAGAACAGAATACAGGGTATTGTAACTAACAAACATAATCTAAAATATAACATAAAACATATTCCATTTCACACCATCACACTATCAATTCCTTCTTTCTTAAACTAATACATAATAATTCCTAACTTCACTCAAAAACTAATTGATATTTTTAATCTGATACTTATTTTGAATATAATCAATCCACTTCCTCCATTCCAATATATATTTTTCTTGTGTACAGTCTTTCAAGTAGGCAGAAATTTTGCCATTTCTGCTAAATTTGATACTTTACTAATCCATTCTCCAATTGTAGGTAAGTCTTCTTTCTTCCAATATTGTGCAATCAATAATCTTGCAGCAGTTATTAAATTCAGAATCAGTTTTGTCTCTGTAACAGTGCAATCTGAGATTATTCCTAATAAAAGAACTGTGGAACAAACTTGATCTTCTTTTTCAAAATGTTCTGCATAATCCACCATATTTTAATCCAAAAGGCTTTAACTTTTTTGCAAGTCCACCATATATGATAATAGGTAGCATCCTCACAATCACATCTCCAACATTTTGCTTTCACATTTGGATACATACATGACAGTTTTTTAGGATCTAAATGCCATCTATAAAACATTTTATAAAAATTTTCTCTTAAATTTTGTGCTTATGAATTTAACATTCCTCACCCAAATTTTTTCCCATGTTTCTAACATTATAGGTTGTTGAAAATTTTGTGCCCATTTTACCATACAATCTTTAACCAACTCCATTTCTGAATCAATTTCAACCAATACATTATATAATCTCTTTATATGCTGTTGACCTTGATCTTTTATTTGTTTTACCAGATTATCATCACTTTGCCTTATACCAATTTTCTGATCTATTTTCCATCTAGATTGCAATTGTCCATACTGGAACCATGTATAATTTCTTCCTTCATCCTCAATTTCTCCCTAGATTTCAACTGTAATTCCCCTTTTTCCATAGTCAAAAGCTCTTTGTAAGTGATAACTTCCATTTTTTGTAATATATTTATATTCTCTATCATATGTCTGGGGATGGTCCATATTGGTATCTTTCCATCTAACTTATATTGATATTTTTTCCAAATCCTCAACAACGCACTTCTGACCATATTATTCTTAAATGTCTTATCAATTTTCTTGTCATATATTACATATGCGTGCCATCCATATAACAAACCATAACCTTCTATATTCAAAATCCTTTCCTCTGTTAAATTAATCCAATCAGAAATTAAAGTTAAAACAACTGCATCATAGTACAATTTCAAATTAGGCATTTTTAAACCCCCTCTTTCCCTAACGTCTTGCATTATTTTTAACTTTATCCTCGGTTTTTTACCCTTCCATACAAATTTATTAATCCCTTTTTGCCATTCTTGTAAATTTGCATCTTTCTTCAAAATTGGAATCATTTGAAACAAAAATAAAAATCTAGGCAAAACATTCATTTTTATAGCTGCCACTCTTCCCAACAATGATAATTGTAACTTCTTCCATTTCTCCATTTCTTTAATTACTTTTCCCCACAATACCTCATAATTGTCTTTATATAATTTTACATTCGATGCTGTAATGTATACTCCTAAGTATTTAACCTTTTTAACTGCTTCATATCCAGTTATTCTTTCTAATTCTTCCCTCTGATGTGTATTCATATTTTTAATTATCTTTTTTGTCTTCTGTTGATTCACTTTAAACCCAGATACCTTACTATACTGATCAATTGTCTCCATCAAATATACAGCTGAATGTATTGGTTGAGATAAAGAAACAACCAAATCATCTGCAAACGCTCTTAATTTATAATCTTGATTTTTAATTCTAATTCCTTTTATTCGATCTAAACCACGTATCTTACTCAATAATATTTCCAAAGTTAGAATGAATAATAATGGTGACAAGGGACATCCTTGTCTAGTCCCTTTCTCAATCTTGAAAGATTCTGTTAATCCACCATTTACTATTATTTGAGCTGTTTGCTTTTGATATATAGCCTTAATTGCTTGAATAAAATAATCCCCAAATTGCATTTTTCTATTACTTTAAACAAAACTGCCAATCCAATCTATCAAAAGCTTTTCGGCATCCAAAAAGAGGAATGCTGCTGAAACCTGGCTGTTTCCTTCCAAATATTCAAGTAAATTTACAATTTGTCTCATATTATATCTCATCTGTCTCCCCTTAATAAATCCTGATTGGTCATTATGAATTAATTGATTCATCAGTGGCATCAATCTATTCGCTAGTATCTTAGCAAATATCTTATAATCAGTATTTAAAAGCGATATTGGCCTATAATTCTCTGGTTTAACACCATCTCGATCTTCTTTAGGTATTAATGAAATAAAAGCTGTCCTCCATGAAGGAGGAGCTTCTCCTCCCCTTTGTATTCTGTTAAATAACTCCTTAAGTGGTACAATCATCTCATTTTGTAAATTTTTATAATAAGTAGTTGTCAAGCCATCTGTACCTGGTGCTTTATTCGCTTTAAGCTGCTTAATTGCAAACACTATTTCCTCTGAAGAAATTAATTGATTCAACTCTTCCCTTTGATCTACTGTAATTTCTAAAATACCGTGGTCCTGTAAATATCTATCTATATCTTTATCACTAATCACATCTCTAGAATATAACTTAGTATAATATTCTAAAAAAGCTTTTTTAATCAAATTTTGCTGATATACTTCCTTACCTCTATATTCTATTTTATCAATTATCGTCGTTTCTGTTTCTTTCTTAATAAATATGCTAACCACCTTCCAGGTTTATTAGAATTATTAAACAAATTATGTCTTACATATTGTAAATTAGTTGCCACCTGATCTGCCATTAACATATTAAATTGACCTCTTAATATATTTATTGACTCTTTTGTTTTACTATCTCCTGGATTGCCTACCAATAACTGCTCCTTCCTTTTAATTTCCTCTTCTAGTTCTTTTCGCCTTTTGTGCAGTCTATTTCTATATTTATTATTCATCTCTAATAAAATTCCCCTCATATAAGCTTTACTGGTGTCCCAAACTATCTCTATAGGTGTCCCTTTATCCATGTTCAAAGAAAAAAATTCCTTCATTAGAGTTTTACATTCATTTACATTTTGTTCATATTTAAACAAGTTCTCATTCATCCTCCACGACCTCCTGGCCTCTTTTTCCCGATCTAACTCAATCCATACCGGCTATGATCAGACAAGGTTCTAGAACAAATTTTGTCTTCTTCACTCTGAAAAACAAATCATTAGTAATTAAAATGAAATCAATCCTAGAAAAGATTGATGTCTGTCAGAAAAAATGTAAAATCTCTCTCTTTTCATTGCGTTCGCCATACATCTCTCAATTCTAAATCTTCCATCAAATCAAAGAATGCCTTTGGCAGTTTTACACGATTGGAAATATTTCTAAGACTTCTTTTATCTTTCTGGGTATCTATCACTCCATTCCAATCACCCATTAATATATAAGTTTTATAATCCCAAGATGTTATTCTTTTATGTAAAACTTATAAAATTTTTCTTGTTGTTGATTTGGTGCATAAACTCCTATTAAAAGTATTTTCTCCTTCCAATAAAAGTTCAATAGCAATATATCTTCCTTGATTATCCGCTTCAATTAATGTTGCAGATAAATTACTCTTTATATAAACAACTAGTCCATTCTTCTTTTCTGTAGCAGATGCAACAAAATGTATTCCCAATTTGAATTTATCAAATATTTCTGGTCTAATGTTCTAATATGTGTTTCTTGTAAACATACAATGTCATTTTAAATTGCTTCAAATAATGAAATATCTTTCTTCTCTTTTGTGGTGAGTTTAATCCATTGACATTCCAAGATAAAAGTCTAATTGCCATTATCAGCAATCGGAAACTTTTGAAGCACCAGCCGCAAATCATATCTTTCTTTGGGCCTTGCTCCTCCACTGTTTCCGTCTTGGTAATAGCAGATTGAGCCTGTTGAGCCTTTTCTTCTTGTTCCTTGCGTTTGACAGCTGCTCTTGTCATCCTTGGCTCTTTTGGAATCTCTGATCCCATCTTAGACACATCCAACGCTTGTAAACGGTCTTCTTCCATTACTATCACTTCTTTTTCTTTAATTTCACCTTCCTTTCTCCTACCATCCGGAGATGGTGGACTTCAGCCTTAAGCACATAAGCATAAAACTCTTGTGCTTTACTGACTGTATTAAGACGATGTGCTTTCCTTCATAGTAAACTATTATACCAATTGGGATGTCCCATCTATACTCAATCTGACGTTTTTAAGTTCGTTCACCAAAAAGCAAACTCCTTCCTACCTCTCAACATTTTGGGGAATTTCCTTTAGTATTAAAATATCTTGGCGGCTGCTTGAATCTTGTCTCCTTAAAAAAAGCTTGTAAAATCTCATTTCTCACTGTTCTAGTAGTAAAATAAATAACAATGTCTCTGGGAAGATTTCTTTGTCTTGCTATCCAGGAATTCACACGATAAATTTTATCAATATAAAATGCCACATCTACTGGCGAACTGCCAAAATCTCTGCAAAGGCCTCCGAAAAAATTTGCTTCAAATTCTCATTTTTACATTCTTTTAGTCCACGGATTCGTAAAGCAAGTTCCATTGCTCTATATTGTACCAAAACAATTTCATCATCAACTTTATCCATTTTACTTTGAACTGCCTCAATCTCATTTTCCAATTTTTAAATTAACTTTCTTTATTTCTTCTACTTCCTGCTCCAATAAAATCACATTTGATGCCAGACCCTGTACTGCTGACACCAAACCTTCTTTAACTTCTTTATTTCCAGTCTGAATTTCTAACATCTGTTTTTCATCTCTGACATTTCTTCTGTAATTAATTTAAACTTATCCTCTATCTGGGAAGTTTGCCAATTCATAGCATCGTTAAGAGATTCTTTCATAAATTCTTTCAGGTTATCCTGAAGTGCTTCCAAATTTAGTGATTTTGTATCTGCTGTATGTGCTGGAGAGACTCCCGGTGTTAATGTTCCTGGAGTTTTTGTAGCAGTTGACTTTAATTGTTTTGCTGCCATCTCTTAAAATTTCTCTTTAACTTAATATTACGTATAAACCTTTTAAGTCTTTTTTTTTTTCCAGTCTCAGTATCTCTTCTCCCTTCTCATTACAATGTTTAAAAAAAAAAAAATTTTCCAGCTGGCCTCAGCAATAAACAACAGACAGTGAGACTTGTAACACTTTCGTTTTCAACTGTGTAGCTCATTAAAGAACGATCGCCATTTTCACTTTGAAGTCAGATCCAAAACTTAAAAAAAAAAATAACAGGGAATTGATTGATTACTTGCTTTTATAATTAGAGCTCTCCTGTTTCTGTTCAGTCCGGTATTATCTTCTTTAAGTTAAAATTGGTCCCGGCTAAAATTCTCATACCTGGATATAAAACACCAGTTAATTTATAGTTATTGCAGCTAAAAGCTGTGCAGCTAGTTTAAGAATTCTAAGAGTGGAACTATTTTGTCAAACTCACATATTACAAATTGGGTGAAAGCATTTTTTTACGGTACTACAGTTGTATCATATATCATGCATTTGTATTTCCACTATGGTAATTTTGTCGGCTTCAGAATAAACTGTTTTGTGCAATCATTTGGGTTCAAAACACATTCATGTGTGATAAACTTCTTGTACTGATAAAAACATAATTCATGTACTGTATGGACTTATTGATCTTGTTTTCTTTGTGACAAATGTATTCTGAAATGTTTTCTCAGTATAATAGCTGCAATCTTGGGATTTCCCATGTAAAACCTGCTTCATTTTTTTGGAAATTAACTGAGATAGGCAAAGTGTTCACATATTGAGACATTATAGAGTTGAACACAATTTTTTAAATTTTACACAATCGGATCCACTTATTCTTCAAAGTGCATTTTTTAATTGTTCTGAAAAGCCATCAATCACATTCCACAGTGTGATATGTTAAGACAATTCCAGTGCAGGAGTTTCATTTGGTCCATCATCTCAGGGATTTTTGAAGATGGTTCTAGTTTTAGATAATTGCTTTTGTTCTCCCTAATGACTAGAGTAAATCTTTTTAATTATAGAAAACTATATTATGTTATTTGGTGTTTTTTTCCAAAATAATGATACACCAAAGTGCTGTATCTATCATATTTTGCATTATATATCTTTTATAGTGCACTAGATTAGGATTCTTCATACTTGTATGAAGTTCTACGAGAACTTGATGTGGTTCTACAAGAGACTAAGAGCAAAATAGAAAACTTCATTCAAACACAGCCAAATTCTCTACCAGGAAACTGCTCATTCCCAAGTTGTAGCAGCATCAGTGTTGATGGAAGTCATCACTTCAGAAGATCATCTTGTCAGGAAGCCTGGCAGCAGGACTGTAAGAGCAACGCAGGCCTGCAGCTGTTGGTCATGAGGTTCCCAGCCTGATGAGCCTGTGACTCTTCCTCAGAGGAAACAGCTGATTCAGAAGAACCAGGTCATACTGGCTAGGTGTCAGGTCTTCCATCTTCAGCATGCTTGCTTTGCTGGCATCCTGCCATAAAATGTGGCAGAAGTAGGAGTGGGACGGGAGAGATTAAGACTAGTCAAGGGTGGAGGGCCAGGGGGAAGAGTTAGAAACACAGGCTTTCTGAGGGAATATTCAGATCCAGCTTTGCTAATAACTGCTTGACTTTAGTAAACCTTTTACTTCAAAAACCAAGTTGAGGATCTTTCCTAAATGTTCAGGTTATGACAAGTGATTTGGGAAACTCCCTTGGATTCATACTTTTACCTTTCCTTTCTTTATGCTAACTGGAAAACCTGTATGGAAAATGCAGTGACATCTACTATTTATAATATTTTGCATAAGAGATTAGAATTCTACAATTCTAATTTAAAATTCTGATTTTTCTGTTGAACCTGTAATTTTCCAACATTTCTAGCAACATTAAGTAAGTTACTATAAGGTCATGATAGATTTTTCCCCCCTGTAAAATCTAAATCTCTTGATAATGTAATAAACACATTTCCAGTAAACCCATAGCAGAACATCTGCATCATTTTAAAATGATGGTAAACAGACAATATATTATCTTCTGAGGCACTGAATGACGCATATATGGTTGTTAAGAGGGAAGAATTGCCTTACGTAACATAAATAGACTTGCCCAAGAACAAAATCTGCACCATTTTGTATGAATGCTACATGAATAATTCAGAATGTAATCCAGAGTCTAGAATTTGTAGTGCTGGATCTTCATATATCCAGGACATTTCATTGCCACTCTTCAAATCTTTGAAACCATTCTTACAAGAAACCATAATTGTCCACACCACAACTGGCCAATGGGGGGAAACAAAAATCGGCTTCCAAACCCTATCTCTCCTCCTTGTTTGTTAATTTATATTGATGAAAAAAACAGACGACTGCAATTCCTACAGAGTGAGGAAACGGCCTGAATCCCAAGAGACACCATGAAGTTCCAAGTGTCACAAATAGCCAAACAGTAGCTTTCTGACTTGAGACTGGTCACTGAGGTCCCACATCAAGGGTGAAATCTACTTACTTTCCCTACCGGTTCGGAAGTGTGCGCTCCGCGTGCTCGGTCTGCTCGTGCGCGTCACATGTGATTTTGGACCCTCTGTGCATGCGCAAAGCCTGCACATGCGCAGAGGGTAAACAGGTTACTTCCGGCTTAAAAACAGGGTAACAGAGGGTAAAAAACAGGTTACATCCGGCTTAAAACCAGGAAGTAACTATGTCCGGGCGGGTGGGCGGCGTCTCCGAACCACTTGCCGTTGCTGCTACAGGTTTGTCCGAACCGGACTGAACTGATAGCATTTCACCCCAGTCCCACCTCTATAGTAGTAGTTCTCCTCTGGGTAGCTAGGAAGCAGTGGGTGTGGCTTCACTAACTACAGTCAATCAATGTTGGGAAAGTGTTTTGCATGGGTAAATCTAAATCTTGATTTTGGTGTTGCTTTATTTACTCCATAATTTTCTGGAAGAACCAGGAAGGCAAAGTTATTTGCTCCATTCACTTCTTCCCATAATATGGTTGAGTATTCTATTCTGGGTTGATAATTTCAGGCATTTAAAACGTAATTACCTTGAATTATCTTACAAGAGGACAATTATTGTCTTAAAAGAGGATAGTTGTGTGTGCTTGACTGCATTGCATGCAATACGGTGATGGCTAATCCACCCCAGGGCTTAGAAAAAATAACCATTGCAGGTAAGGCCATGATTACTGATTATAATGCCTCTATATTCCTTGCCAGATCTGAATACCAGTTGCTAAGGAACCTGGGATGGAAAGAGCTGTTGTATTCCTACCCTACTGTGGGTTTCCTGTAGACATCTGTTAGATGCTGTGGGAACCCCCTTTGTTAGTTTATCTTGAGTGTATTTTTAGATTCTAAGTCTCTTCAGCTGGAGGTCTTTCATGGCTGCGCTCTGAGTGCACCATGTACAAAGGCAGGCCTACAGAGGAAAGACACAAATAATTTAAAGAAAATTATTTCACTTGAGTTTTTTTCATATTTGGAAATAGATGGTAAAAGGGCAAAAAGCTTGTTATACAGAAAAGACATCAAATTATACAGGACTGATACTACATATGTGGTGACATCTCCTAAATGTATTTAATAAGCCTTTTCTACAATAAAATAGTAAAGCCTTTCATGCATATTATATTATATCCCTGTGATGGTGAACCTATGGCATTTGTGCCATAGCTGGCATGTGGAACCATCTCTGTGGGAATGCAAGCCATTGCCCTAGGTCAGCTCCACCATGCATGTGCGCGTGCCAGCCAGCTGATTTTCAGCTGGCCCCACCCACGACGCCCCTCCCCTCCCAGGAGTCTCCATGTGGCCCATTTTGGATGCCAGGTAAGTACAGGGCTCTGGGAGGGTGAAAAATGGGCCTCTTGGAAGTCCAGAAACGGGTTGTTTCTGGCCTACAGAGGGCCAGGTGAGGCAGTTTTCATCCTCCTGGAGGCTCTAGGAAAGCCTCAGGAGCCTGGGGAGGGCGAAAAATGATCCTATCAGGCCTACTGGAAGTTCGGAAATAGGCAATTTCTGGCCTCTGGAAGGCCTCTGGAGGGCTGTGGGAGGCCATTTTTGCCCTCCTGGAGGCTCCAGAAAAGCCACCAGAGCCTGGGAAGGGTGAAAAACAGTCCTACTGGAAGTCTGGAAATGGGCTATTTCCGGCCTCCAGATGCTTCTGGAAGTCCTGCTAGACCCAAACCAGGGCACAGGGGGGTCGCATGCAGAGGCGCAGGAGGGTGGGGAAGTGCAGGGGGTGGGGTTCGGATGCTTCTTGCTTATTTGACTGTTTCATATGTGGGAATTTACTAGGGAAAGCAATTATATTGGGAAGAATTAGCAATAAACCAGGCTGTCAAAAAATACAGTGGGTGGACACCATCAAAGTTGACACCAGCCACAGCATAGAAAAAAAAATCAAGTAGTGCAGGGTCAGAAGACGTGGATAGATTGGCCCACAGAATCACCAAGAATCAGATATGACTGAATGGGTAGCATCATCATCTTGCTTCCTGTTCTGCTGTTCTACTCTCTTCTTCAGAAACAACATGGAGAAGTGTTTCTTTAAATATAAAAACTATCCCAAGCCAAACTGAACTTGGACAATTCAATAATAGAAGTACGGGAGCAGTTTGCCACTAACTTGTTCCAAGTCGTTCCTTCCCCCATACTTTCTCTTTTAGACCACAGCACTCTCTATTTCCTTTTCTTCCCTTCAAGCACTAATCAAGTCAAGCAGTCCAACTCTGCTTCATTTAAACCCAAGTTGGCCATACATTTTTATCTAGCTGGGAAACTATTGCTGAGATATAGATCTGCCAGCAATATTTATATGAAGTTGAAGAATCTCAGAACAGGCTAGGGCTGGTTGCCATGAAGAATAAGATCTAGTACTTTATTGTTAATTCTTATTAACTACAAGAAAAAAGATACGCGCAAAATGCTTTAATAATATTTATTGTTACAGCATAAAAATCTAGCAGCAATGAAACTATAACTATAACACAATAAGCCCTCTGTTTTATAGCATATTCTTTTAAACAACCAAGAAAACAAATCTCCGTGTATTTTTTTTTTAAGGAAATAAAGTCATAGTCTGGAGAAATGGCCTGGTAGCACTTCTTCTATTTAACTGCACCTGTAGATTAACAAAATAAAACAAGAAATAAAAGAACAAGAATTGGAGAAACATTGTTTTGGTCAAAACAGTTAATCCAGTATGCTGGAAATGGTACCTATAACTAAAGGCAACATATGAAATATTTGTTTTACTAGCTTAAATTGATTTAATAATCATAAATGTCTAGATAGTATCATGCATTCCAAAGTAATTGTTTTCCTGCAACTTTGAGATCCCATCTATAAATGTGCACATAAGGGGTTGAAAGAGCTCTAGTTAACAGGGGGACTGCTAGGAAATAATAAAGGAAACAAAGACATTGTTTTAAGATTAAGGATGTATTCTAATGCCAGAACAAGAGCTTAGGCACTGATGGTTGTCCTGAAGTGCAAAGAGATTGATCTTGAGGTTGTCCACCACTTATGAAGAAAATCATGATTATTTAATGAAAGCCTGTATTTTGGAGTGGTGCAAATAGACTATCTGATCAAAGTAGTTATTTCCAGCAGATAGACTGCCAAATATGGCATAAATATGGAATGCCATATATGCAATATGAAAGGAAAAAAGTGGGATCTTATGTAACCGTATTGATCTACTAGATAACTATAGCATTGTCTGAAAGAATTTGGACAATGTGATATCAGAGGAAACCTTCAAAGACTCTGAATATCTTCCAACTATTCTAATAGTTGTAATTCTTGATATGCTGCAATAAATCAAATCCTTAGATATGAAGATGTGAAGCGATCAAAAGCGTACTCCTCATATGGCAATGAGGACCTGCACCAGGGAAAGCACAAAGTTACATCATCAATGAGAATTAACTATCCATGAAGAGACTCCACAAACTAAGTGGGATAGAAAGATGAGAGCTGTATGACATCTGAACCCAACGGGGCAATGCAAAGGTAGGTAGAGCAGGGGTCTCCAACCTTGGTAACTTTAAGACTTGTGGACTTCAACTCCCAGAATTCCTCAGCCAGCTCTGAGAGTTGAAGTCCACAAGTCTTAAAGTTGCCAAGGTTGGAGATCCCTGAGGTAGAGGATGACACAGGTCTTCTGTTCTTTCTGCCAGGAAGATACTATATTGAAGAATATCATACACTGTCTTGCAGTTTTAGTATCGATTTATTAATTTTTTAAAATCCTGCCTTCCTCTAATAACATTAAATAGTACCCTCAAAAACTAGAAGTAGTAAGTTTTTTTTTTTTTAAAAAATAGCTGACCTTGAATCTCATGTAAAGTGAGTTATTTGCTAAGAAAGCTAACTACAGTATGACCCATCTTGCCAAGAAAACTGTAGAGACAAGTCCAGGCAGTTGCCAGGAATCAACACTTGACCTGAAGTTATTTAAACAAGACTAAAATATATCAAAATAAAACAAAGGACGTGAAAGAAAAGTATTTAGGAAAATTGAAAACTCTTGAGAATGGATATATTATTGTTTCTTGCGGTCAAAACAGATTAAGGTGGCTCAGCATCAAGCAAGGCTACTCATGCATCATATGTACTCCTATCAAAAATTATAAAAGGCTAGAAAATTTTGAATGGATTGTGCATAGGTGCACTAGATACCCCAAGAAAACACAAAATCCTATATAAACATGTATAACACCATTACAAATCTGCAATCATGTATCTCAGTTCACATATGTAAGAACATTTGGGAGTGTAGACCACCTTCTCTGTAGACCGGGGTGTCAAACTCGCGTTGTCATGACATCATCACATGACGTATCATGACTTCCCCCCCCCTTCACTAAACTAGGCGTGGGTGTGGCCAGCATGTGACGCATCTGGCCTGCGAGTTTGACAGCCCTGTAATACAGCGTCACTCACTCTTTCTAATGGCTCCAATATAGATCTCTAGAGAACACAGAATAAAATCCTTACATTATTTAATGATTCATCCATGTCCACTTATTTCTTCAGCAATAATATTGAAAATACACTCACTTTTTCTGATTTTCAAATTCTTGAGGCAAGTCACAGCCAACGTAAGCGTCATTTATTAGACTGTACTCCAACAGAGCATTAAAGCAGGGATCCTGGCCAAAGGAAAGAGGATTATAAAAGCTGTACAAAATGCTACACCATAAAACAGCCATAGATATTTCTCTGGTTTATATTCCTTAATATTAGCGGCCCTAAATAAGAATATGTTTAGGACATTATATGCAGCTGATTTTCACATAACACTGTGTTGCCAGGATACCTAAGATGGCAGTGTGGGAACTGAGATGTAGCAAGCTTAGTCTAACTTCTTATAATTTATAATATACGTAACTAAAGCCTGCTAAAAGTTTTTACAGGCTTTTGGAACATTTATAGTTTCACCGAGACAAATTACATGTTTTCTGATTTTTTTTTGAAAGACTTGATTTGGCAACAATCCAAGATGTTCAGCAGAACAACACTTAATAAAGGTTGTTATAACTAGAAAGTAGTGTTTCAAGATCTGAATTAGCATCTGAAAGCCATAAAGGCAACATGAAGAGATTAACTGATTTGTTCACTTCTTCAGCACTATTGTTCTCTTAATTATGAAAAATTAAGTTAGAAGAAGTGAAATAAAATAAACCATACTATATTAGCTAAAATTATATTAGTGTGAATTAGCACTAAACAGACAAATGAGAATCATGGCATGGAAGACTGCTGCTGCAACTGACAGCTGAATATGTCAATTAGTATCCGTTGTACATACACAAAAATATTATTAATTAAATTTATATGCTGCCCATCTCACTGTTGCAACAACTAAATGCAATACAATCTACCAACAAAGTACCCCATTTAACAGTATGTTTGCTTTTTTGGGGGGGGGGAGGGACAGTTTGTTATTAAAAGTGGCATTAATTTTGATTAAATGCCATATAAACCATATATGACATATGTTGATGTCAACACTTAGTGACCACATAATTCTTTACAGGATGAGGCAAAACTTTACAAGATCATTTATGGTACATATGTTACCGTGTTTCCCCGAACAGTAAGACAGACCTTGTTATCAGGGGGTCTTATTATTTTGGGGGTGCTCATGGCTGTTCATCAGCTGTTCGACCGAGGCCGTGCCCGCATGCTCATGTCCCTGTGGCCAGCTCTTCGGGAGCCTGCTTGCCACGTGGTGCCCACTCCTCCCGGCACTCACAGCCCGGAGTCCGGCAGAGAGAGGCTCCTTCCACACGCCACGATCAAACCCTCCCCTCCCATGGGTGGTGGTGGAATGTGAGCAGCCCAAAGGTGCCAAGCCACACAAGTGACTATTGCCTCCCCCTTGCTTGCGTGCCTCCCAGGCCTCACGTTGATGTGGGCGAAGCCAGTGAGCACCTAGCTGGAAGCAAAGAAGAGGCTGGTCAGGCCAGCTGCCTGCTGTCAAGTCTTCTAGGAGTCGGGGCAGAGAGTCTTTTGGCAGCCGGGGCAGAGAGGTGGCGAAGGGAGCCGCATCCCCGCACTAAGGATGGCTTCCTCTGCTGCTTCTAAACCCTGGCTGGAAGCCGCTGGAAGTAAAGAAGTGGCCAGTCAGGCCAGCTGCCTGCTGCCGAGTCTTCTGGGAACCGGGGCAGTTGCATGGAGCTGGAACCACAGAGCGGGAAGTGCACTCACAGAGCAGCCACTGGTGACGCTTTTCCCACATCGTGATCCTGGGATACTGCTTGGTCGGTGAGTGGTGCTCTGCCTGGCTGGAGGGGGGGTGTCCACTGGGTGGACACCACGTGGCAAGAGGTGCTGGGCAGCTGCTCTATTGCGAGTGGGGTGGGAGCTTTCAGGCATGGGGGATGGATGGATGGAGGTGTGCGAGCGCCAAGAACGCTGGGGTGAAATAGAATGAGAGGCAGCTCCCAAACAGCTCAGCTGATCCGATTGCGATTAAGGGGCCCAGCTGCCATTAGCTGACGGGGGAAGGGAAGGGCTGCCTTCTGTGCTGGCCACGCCCAACCCTTCACTAGGGCTTATTTTGGGGGGAGGGCGTATATTTATGTCCACCCCAAAAATCAGGCTTGGCCTTATTTTCAGGACATGTCGTGTTTTTGGGGAAACACGGTACTACAAGTAAACGAGAGTCCATCTATTGACTTCATTTGGCTCCCTGCTATATTTTCATTTAATGAAGTTAAGACTGAGTTCATATTTCAGATATCTTTTTTGCACTTAAGGATTAATGTATTGCTAGGAAAGGCTGAGATAAATCACTAAGGCATAACTTTCTCCCGAACTTTAAATTAGAAATCGAGACAGGCAGCTGCCAATATCTCAATGATATTATTCTATTAGTGTAATTAGGGGAACATGAATTAGATAATAAATAAATTCTTACTTTGGCAAGAACATGAGGATTTCCCACAACAATGAGCAAAGCCTTGGCTCTGGTAATTGCTACATTAAAGCGCTTTGAATTAGCAAGAAAACCTAGAAAAGTTCTTTCATCAGTGAATGAAGTTTCATTTGACCGAACCTGAAAAATAAGCACCAACCATTTAATTCCTCCAAATATCCATAGTACTGCAAACGATTTTATAATCTGAAGTTGAATATAGCATAGTGGACCAGAATTAGCAGAGTTCAAGTTCAACTGGCATAATTTGTGTTGAATTTTAAATTGGGTATTCTTAATATTTTTAAATTTTTAAATCTAAATTTTAATAATCAGCCTTTAAAATTTGCTCTTTTTAAATGTTGTTTTAAATTGTATATATTTTGGTTTTATTCTGGCTGTACACCGCCCTGAGTCCTTCGGGAGAAGGGCGGTATAAAAATTTAATAAAATAAAATAAAAATACATTTAATAAAATAAAACTCTGTCGTCAGCCACAGAAACTCACTGGTGAATTTTGGCTGGTTACTCTTTCAGTCCATCCTTCTAACACCACGATGTTACTACAGGTAGTCACTGACTTACAACATTTAGTGACCATTTAGTAAACTGAAAAAAAAGTGACATGACTGATTTTTCAAGTTATGATCTTTGTAGCATCCCCATGATCATGTGATCAAAATTCAGATGCTTGGCAACTGGCTCATAATCATGATGGGCGCAGTGTCCCTGGGTCGTATGATCCCCTTTTGCGGCCTTCTCACAAGCAAGGTCAATGGGGAAGCCAGTCTCATTTAACAACCAGGTTACTGACTTATCAGCTGCGGCGATTCACTTAACCGCTGAGGCAAGAAAAGTCGTAAAACGGGGCAAAACTCACTTAACAAATGTCTTACTTAACAACAGAAATTTTGGGCTCAATTGTGGTGGTAAGTTGAGGACCACCAAAAGCAAGCAAAACATGCTGTCTGTGCTGCCTTGAACTCCTGAAGGAAAATGCAGGTATATTGCCATGATGTAATAATAGTGGTTGTGCAACCTCAGAAATGGCGACCATGTATTTTTGAAAAATGTCAAAGCCCAGAATGTATCATTCTCTTCCATCAAGTACTGCAAGTGAGTTAAAATGTAAGACCTCATATCAACCACAGAAGTCTTGGTGTAGCAGTTGCATGGGTGGTTGAACTGCATCCTAAACAGTCAAAGATTTAATAGTATTTCCCCACTTTAAAAAAGGTTCAAGGGAAATTTGATACAAAGTACCTAATAACTAAGTGACGCGGTGGTTCAGTCGCTAAGACGCTGAGCTTATCGATCGAAAGGTTGGTAGTTCAGTGGTTCAAATCCCTAGTGCCACGAAACAGGGTGAGCTCCTGTTACTTGTCCCAGCTTCTGCCAAACTAGCAGTTCAAAAGCACATAAAAAATGCAAGTAGAAAAATAGGGACCACTTTGGTGGGAAGGTAACAACGTTCCATGTGCCTTTGGCATTTAGTCATGTTTGTCACATGACCATGGAGACGTCTTTGGACAGTGCTGGCTCTTCGGTTTTGAAATGGAGATGAGCACCGCC
Organism: Ahaetulla prasina; assembly: GCF_028640845.1. NCBI lineage: Eukaryota > Metazoa > Chordata > Lepidosauria > Squamata > Colubridae > Ahaetulla > Ahaetulla prasina. The sequence goes on along the minus strand of NC_080545.1, from coordinate 24,348,929 downwards.
CCCTAGAGTCGGGAACGACTAGCACATATGTACGAGGGGAACCTTTACCTTTGCCTAATAACTGCAATTTCAAGGTTTCATATATTGGTATGGTACAACCAACATATACCAACTACCACATTTTGTACTAATACCCAGCTTGCAATCTTAAGCACACCCATCAGCTTCACTATGTACACTGAAAATTGCTAATGAATAATTATGCAGAGGATAGGACAATTAATTTCAAGTAATTGTGAGAGCAGCAGTCCAAAATATCTAGAGGACACCAGTTGCCTGTCCTGAGCTTTACTAGTCACTTACACATGTATTTTAATCCTACTTCAGTTTGCTAATTTGGGGAATGAGATTGGCCTCTGAATACCACAAACACAAATAGCACTTCACTACGTACTGTTGATATGATGATCACTGAGAATTCTTGTCCCTGAAATTCCTCTACTGAGCCAACTTTAATATCTGGTAGATCCACACTGCGTAAGAGAACTGTGATTTTTTCTACCTAAAATAAAGATGCACATTATTTCACAGACAGCATTGGATTCAAAAAAATAACACCATGATTTGATTAAAATGATTCAGGTATTGAAAAAGGTTAAACAAGTCAATTCTGAATTGTATTTTTGAAGGTTTTGAATAGTTTTCTCATTGATACTACTTTACTACCATTTGAGCTAGAAAATAAGAAAGTTTACTGAAAACAATTGAAATTTAAATCTATTTAAAACTAATAAATTAAATGCAGATCTTCAAATAAGGGCTATTTTTTCTGGTGGGAATTATCCACTATTTTTTCTGATTTTTCATGTTTACTGAATTATTTGAAAATTGGATAGAGTATTTTCTACCAACTCTCAAGAATTGTCTTGAATGGGGAAGCACACTTTTATAGACATGTTATTTTTCACTTTTTAGAAGACTATGCATATCTTGTATGAATGAGAAAAATTTATGAGCTACATAAAAACAGGTTGCACATTAGCAATGTTTCAGATCACTGTCTGCCATTACTATTTTCTATTTGAAACACTGGTATTATACTTCTAAAGAAAACAATTTTCTGAGACAATGATTGCTTGGGGGAGGAATTTTGGTCATGGGATAAATCTAGATGACTAGCAGAAATTGTGGATGTATAATTATAAAACGACGATGTCGACAGCATTTAAAGAGAATTTGTATAAGATGTTTTACAGGCGGCATCTACCCCCGACAAGAATTGCTAGAATGTCTAAGGACAAATCTGAAAAACGTTGGAAATGTCATCAGATACCTGGATCAAATTACCACATGTGGTGGACATGCATTGAAGCTAAAAGTTATTGGACTAAAATACACACGTGGCTGGAAAAAATGATTAAAAAGCATATTGACTTTAAGCCAAAAATCTTTCTGTTGGGAATTATACCGGAGATATATACTAGAGATATAAAATATTTGATTGTGAATATTACTACAGCAGCTAGGATTGTATTTGCAAAAAATTTAAAAAATGAAAAGTTACCTTTGCAAGATGAAACAATTAGAAAAACATTGGAATGTGCAGAGATGAGTAAATTAACATTTGAAATTAGAGAACAAGAAGATAAACAATATTATAAAATATGGGATTTATTCTATAATTGGTTAAATGGAAGATATGTTAGAAAAAGTGAGTATAAGATATATGTATGAAAGAGATGATTATTTTGTGAATGCACAGGAAGATATGTTAACACCCTTACAGCACGTTGTAATGGAATTGATTTGATGAGGGTTTTTTTAATTTTATGTTTAAAAATAAATACATTTTTTCAAAAAGAAAAGAAAGAAACAATTTTCTCAATATACTTTTCAAAACTATTTTTTTAGTTAGTTCAATAAAAAGAGAATTAGGCAATTCATTTTTGATATTATTTATTGATAAATGTATTTTTTTTTGTAAAAGTAAAATGTGAACCACATTGGTCATTCACCAACTTTAACTACTCTATGACACAATGTAAATTTTACATTGTTAATTAAACGACCGGGATAGGACCGGGATATTTACAAGACCGCCTTCTGCCACCGATAGCCTCCCAACGACCTGTGCGCTCCCACAGGGTGGGCCTTCTCAGGGTGCCGTCGACCAAACAATGTCGGTTGGTGGCCCCCAGGGGGAGAGCCTTCTCTGTGGCGGCACCGGCCCTTTGGAATGAGCTGCCTCCGGGGTTGCGACAACTCCCCGACCTCCGGGCCTTCAAACGTGAACTTAAGACTTTATTATTCTATTGTGCGGGACTGGCCTAAGTGTATTTTAAATTGTAATTTTAAACGGGTTTTACGTCGGTCTATGACCGTTTTAGTTCAATTCGGCCTATTAAATATTTGTTTTTAATTCTGTTTTTAAACTTGTTGTTTGTATTTGCATTTTTAAATATGGCTGTAAACCGCACTGAGTCCTTCGGGAGAAGGGCGATATAGAAATTAAATTATAAATAAAATAAATAAATTATAAATAAAAATAAAAAACAATCTGGGTTATACAGTACTACCCACCAGATGGATTTGCAACTGGCTGACCAACTGTACTCAGCAAATAGTACTCAATGGAACAATATCTACCTGGAGGGAAGCATGCAATGCAATACCTCAAGATTATGTCTTAGGTGCAATATTCTTCAAAATTTTCATAAATGATTTAGATGAGGGATAGAAGGGGGAATCATCAAATATGCCAATGACATCAAGCTGGCAGAAATAGCTAATGCTATTTTTTGCACTGGGCGCCTGCAAAGCTGAAAAATGGTTCATGGGAATTTCAAAATCCTTGGTTTATCAATGAAGAGATTCAAGAATACCATATCTCTTAATACCCTCCCCCCCCCAAAAAAAGTAATGTTTTTAGTATTCACATTTATAGTCCAATAATGTAACTTAGATAAACAAACAAACAAACATTAAAATATACTATGCAATTAAAAATACCCAAACAATTATAAAAAGCTGAAGCAGAAAGCTATACCTGCTTTCGATAAGGTGCAATTACTCCAATGTCCTTCCCTGATACTGAACAACTGATGCCTTTAACAAGAAGGCAACAGTAGCGCATCACTTGAACTGCTTCTGTAGGATTGAACCAAGAAGGATTGCAGCCTTCACGCATTTCCATACCCTAATGTTAGCAAGGCAAGAAATGAAAACCACAGAAAACAATATTATTTCAAATACTTAACTTTATTTGCATAGTGTTTGCGTTAATAATAAAAATAGTCAGAGCTGTTCCAGAAATATTATATTTATCATTCTGAGGAGACTCACCACAATAGTGCCTGAACATAACACTGTAGAGCTGGGGCAATTTAAAAATCCTTTTTACACCTGGTTTTTACATAATTCTTTTAAAGCATCTAGAAGCAACATTTAAAATGTTATTGTGCCATGCCTGACAGAGCACTCAGTGAGGTTTTCCTGAAGTGGAACAGCAGATTGCAAAATTCTCTTGCCAAGATAAATAACGATAATACATAAAATTATAAAGAAAAGAACATTTATGTTAAATCTCTTGTACTCAAGCTACATGAAATCACAGCAATCTAAATAATGTCGTTATGCTTATTGATCTACATACCTTTGTGTATATCTGAGATTTCTAAAATCAATCTACTTTTAAGTACAATGCAACAAATCCTGATTTGTTTACATACCCTCATTCCATGAAAAATCAGTGGGAAGCCTTTCTTTGGCAGCTTGTCCCACCCCAACAAAGAGTTTACCACTGAAGGGTCAGCACAGACCTCTAGTTCCTGATGATAAAATAGCTTGGATGGCAATGTAAGCAATGCGCCATGTGATCTGTAGTTCTTCACAAGCTTTGTAATCTGCAAGCACAGAACGAACACAACATGAAAGTGACATTTGGAAGCATTAACATTTTGATAGGTGAGTTGAGTTCTGTAAAGCGAGACAGACTACTGCTGCTGAAGAACTCTAAATGGCTCCCTACTAGGTTACATTTAGGACATCGGGAGGGTGTTGTGACTTGTCCTCCCTCCTCTCCTCAGCCGGGCCCCTCCCGTCTCCAACCGGGCCTGTTATCAGACTCCGAGTCTGATAATGAAGATGAACGGCCTGTCATGCCTCCAGCCCCCGGCCCTGGCCCCATGCCCGGAGACGATTCCAGGAGTGAAAGGAGTAGTCCAATAAATCTCACTCATACAGCGTGTGTTCCTTTGGCTCAGCCGTCAGAGCAGGAAGCCAGCCAGGTATTGGAATTTTTCGGGCCTACTCCTTCTGACCCTTCCCTTTCCCAAACAGCAGATCCAGCTGAAGACAATTTAAAGTGGAAGGATCCTTGCTTCCGGAGATCTGAGAGGCGACGCCAGCAGAAGGAAGGGAGGGGCAGGCCTGGATAAATGCTGAGTCATGGAGCCACACCCCACAGCCTATATAAAGGACCTGCTTTTGGCATTCCAATCTTGAGTCAAGCAAAGTCTTATCGAGTTTGCTGATACCGGACCCTATCGCTGAAGTCACAACTTAGAGTCCTGCCTGCCCTGAGAAACCTCGGAGGAACTTGGCAAGCTGCAGAGGCTTCGTTGCCACATTGGTTACGGACTTCCTTGACTCAAGGGGGTGGGACATGACAGAGGGCATTGTTTCAGTCACATTCTGAGGAACAGTCATATGTGGAATTAAAGGGAGCCACCATTCTCCTCTCTCACTCATCACATCAACACATGGATTCATCCATATCACTGACTTTCCTATACTAACATAAAGAAGTCAGCGGATTCAATTTTTTTTACTGCCGGTTCTGTGGGCGTGGCTTGGTGGGTGTGGCAGGGGAAGGATACTGTAAAATCTCCATTCCCACTCCACTCCAGGGGAAGGATAATGTAAAATCTCCATTCCCTCCCCATTCTAGGAGGAGGTTATTGCAAAATCCCCATTTCCTCCTGATCAGCTGGGCCTCAGGAGGCAGAGAAGAGATGGGGGCGGGGCCAGTCATAGGTGGTATTTACTGGTTCTCCGAACTATTCAAAATTTCTGCTACCAGTTCTCCAGAACTGGTCAGAACCAGCTGAATACCACCTCTGAAAAGAAGTCTATCCAATTGTGAACTCAACCTCCATATACTAATTAAGCTTGAAAAATATTTTTATTTATTTATTTTTCACATTTCTGAACCACCCACCTCTCTCAGAGAGGGACTCTGGGCAGTTTAAACGCTACAGAAAAGTTAAACATTTAAAAGGAAGGAAGGACAATTAAACACTCTTAGTTAAAAGATGAAGTGGGGGGCGTTCAGGGCACCAGCCAGGCCCATAGCTATGTGCTCCTCTGGATTACACTTGGCTTCAACCATATTAATCTTTGAAAGTATAGTAGTACATGGGGGTAGCAAAGGGAAGACAAGGTCTAACTACTGAAAGTTTTGTTGGCTGTTATCTTCTTCTCTATCTACAAGTAGGAGTCCCTGTGATTCAGCTGCACAACATGTTTTATATGGTACTAATTTTTGCTAACTTGTGTACAACATGAAACTGGATCACAAGTTGCTCAGGTCTGAGTAACAGAAACATTGCTTCCCAAAGGTGATTTAGTCAATGTCACCCGTTACATAATTTAGCGGTTTAAAGTTATAATGACAAACAGCCTGAAAATTGATCCGAAAATAAACGTATCTTAAATATTATATTTAAACTAGTCGATTATAGCCAAAGAATAACAATAGGATTTAGGCTTATATCTGCCCCATAGTGCTTTAGAGCACTTTCTGGGCAGTTTACAATGTAGAATCATTATTTGCATATTGCCCCCAACAATCTGTGTCCTCATGTTATTGACCTAAGGAGGATGGAAGCATGAGTCAACCTTGAGCCCCGTCATGATCAAACTCCAGGCTGGGGGCAGGCTGCATTTTAACCACTGTGTCATCTTCATACGGAAGTCCATATACTGCAGCTCTACATTTAATCAAAATTCATAAGAATATACACATATTCTTAAACACATATAAGAATATTTGCTATATTAACAGCAATTTGATACAAATGTCAGATTTAGGAAACTTCCACACAAAGTATCTGTCAATTTGAAAGCAGCTGGTGATCACTATATTCCCCAGTTTCACTTACCAATAGAGGATTGTATGATCCACAGGGACCAAAAGTATCTTCATCTCGTAGGTACAAAGGGCGATGCATCAGCCTCGCCAACAAAGAGATGTTTAATCCATAAAGCATTGCGACCATAGATTTTATTATTGGACCTAGTTGCATGGGATCCCCTGAAAGTATGATCTTCAGATACAGAACATTTTTTAACAATAGGACAACTTGCATTTCATATAATGCTCTTCATGAATTACATAACAAAAACTTGGAGATAGATGCTATCAATAACAGAATACTCATTTCTCTCCATTTTTAATCAAAAATTATCCATATCTCAAGTAGGACATTATATTTGAGTTACTGTTGCATTTGAATAAAAAGAAAGATAATCTCCTCAAGGCAGCACTTCCAGGTTTTCACTTAGGAGCAGTATTTCTACCAATACAGACAGACTGCTACTGACCAAGAGATACCCTGATCCAATTTTTACATTTTATCTATTTGTATTACTATAACATACAGTACACAAAAAGGAGAAGGATAATCCGGTTAGTCTACAAGTAGAAATATCTAGCAACTCATTCTCCAGGGGCCTCATCTGGCCCAGAAGCACTCCATACAAAAGACAAACACTCTCGGCAGAAGTTCTATCATCTGAGGCAAACTGAGATGAAGGTATTTAGTGTCTTCATGGGAAAAACAGGGGAAAACAAATCTCCCATGTAATTGTGCAACCAGAAGAGGAGAATGGTAACCTTGTCAATAGAGCTGTTGCAGGACCACTCTTTCCTATCTTGGTGAAAGGCTCTGTAAAAAGATAAAGGTTCCCCTCACACTTACGTGCTAGTCGTTCCTGACTCTAGGGGGCGGTGCTCATCTCCGTTTCAAAACTGAAGAGCCAGCACTGTCCGAAGACTTCTCCGTGGTCATGTGGCTGGCATTTCTAAATGCCAAAGGTGCACGGAACGCTGTTACCTTCCCACCAAAGGTGGTCCTTATTTAACTACTTGCATTTTTTAATATGCTTTCGAACTGCTAGTTGGCAGAAGCTGGGGCAAGTAACAGGAGCTCACCCCGTTACGCGGCACTAGGGATTCGAACCGCTGAACTGCCGACCTTTCGATCGACATGCTCAGCGTCCTAGCCACTGAGCCACTGCATCCCTACGAACTACTCTCTGCGAAAGGCTCTGTACCTCTTAGCTATTTCAGCTTTGATTGCCAGAGACCAGAATCTCACCACCAGCCAGTACTGCCTTGTATTTGCTTCGGTGTAGAGAAAGCCTAACTTCCTGGAATACCTTCCCACTTTGCTGATCTTCTTGCCTGTAGCTTCCCTTGCTTTCCACAATTCCTTCTTCTTCGCTTGTTTTTCTCTCTCTCCCTATAGTAAGTTGCAGATCCTTCCTTCTCCCATCATTACAACTTTCTTTACATCCTGGCCTCCCTCAACAACAGCAGCCATAGTTAACCCTTCCTCTGTGTTGCCCTGGGTGGGGCAATGACCCGCTAGTGCTGTTGGTACTAGCAGGGATGCTCTTCCACAAGAATGGAGGAGCAGGGAAGGGAGAAGAGGAAGGAAGATGAGGAATCCATATTATGCTTGGCCTGGTAGGAAGAGAAGCATGCAACAGGGATGGGAAATTCCTTTTACCTTCTCTTGATCTTTTGACAGAAAGAGAAGGAGACAGCAACTTTCTGGCCAAATCCTGAAGCATGGAGAGAGGAATGCTGTGGGATGATCAGCAGTTTTAGAAACAGCTTACTTTCCTCTTATCTCCAGAATGGAAGGAAAGCGCATTCTTAGGGATGTGGGATCAAGTCCTGCAATGGGCAATACAGGCAGTCCTTGACTCACAACCATTTGTTTAGTAACTATTTGATGTTATAGCAGCATTGAAAAAAAATAATTTATGACATGGATGATCATTGTAGCATTCCCGTGGTCATGTGATCAAAATTCCGATGCTTAGCAACTGGCATGCACTGATGATGGTTGCAGCGTCTCAGAGTCGTGTGATCACCTTTTGCAACCTTCTGACATGAGAAGCAGTCAGTGAGAAAGCCAGGTTCACTTAACAACCATGCTACTAATTTTAACAACTGCAGTGATTCATTTAACAACTGTGGCAAAGAAAGGCTATAAAACGGGGCAAAACTTACTTAACCGTTTTACTTAGCAACACAAAAGTTGGGCTCAATTGTGGTTGTATTTCTTTGCATCATTAGAAGTTGAGGTGATTAAAAGATTTGCTGAGGATTCAGTAGCATGAGCACCTCATGATGATATGAAGTTTTAATTAAATAAACTTTAAGATTTAAATGGCCTGTATTTTGTAAGCTAAATCCCCTTTTTCCCCAAGTGAACTTTCCCAGCAATCAAGATCATCCAAAGCCCTTGTTCATGAGTTAACTTAAGAATGGAGACCGTGATCTACTGTTATTGTGCATTAAAATCCTGCAAGAGACTATGGAATGACAATATGTGAGATTAATGCATGTATTGGCTATTGCATTTGCAATGTGCTTTATTTATATGGAGCCACATTTGAAGATTACTCAGAAACTCACAAGTAATGCAACATGTCACTTTGGTCATAGTGCACATAGATTGTGGGTCCTGTTCTGGTCACCAAGAGGTTCTGGGTGTAATTTTGAGTTTTAGTTTTGAATTTTAAAGCCCTGCATGGTTTGTGTCGCAGATCCTGCAGCATAGCCTTCTCCAGTTAAAACCATCCTACATGGTGAGCTAATCTGGTGGCAGAAGCTACCTATTCTTGGTGTGTAATAGGTTAGTTTGGTGGAAACCTGTTGCATGTCTGTTACAGAAACAGGCATTTCCTTATGAAACAGTTCTTTCTGATGTCAAGTCTTCTCTGGGCTTTGAATTTCTGTACAGGAGCAGTGGAGGCTATTTTGAAGGGGTTTTCAGAGCCATGCCAGCTACACTCACGGGTGCCTATGATTAATCTGTCTGGATAAAGATTACTGCTTTTATTTTATTCCTCCTGTTTGGCAGACCGCTGTATAGTTTTTCTTGTGTACTGGCTGCATTTATTGTTGTAAACTGGTGGGAGCTATAAGATTGGATTGCATATAGATAAAAGATGATGGAGGGGACACTAGAGAAAAGAAACAGATATGAAAGATAAAACTACCCCTAAACCAAATAAATGATATGGCCATGGGCAAGACCTTGACTATGAAAAACCACTGACATCCATACTCAATTAGGAGTTTCCCCTCTTCCTTTTTAAACAAAACTTAAGAGATATGGGATGAAAACTTGTGACAGTGCAGTCCATTACCAAGATATGGATGAATAATGTTTGAAACAGGCATGGCTTTTTTTCTAGTAATGGGCAGAGTTCCTATTAATATATCTTAGGTACATTAGATCAACAGCATGCAAGCGGTATCTAAAACCAGAATATTTTTCCTCCTTGGAGAACATAAAACAAGCTCCACACAACAGACACAAACAGTTAGGATACAATCAATTAGATATAATGAAAACTTACGTACTTGCCCAGTGACTTCTGAAATCAATCCCAGAGGAATTAGGCTTTCTGGTTCGTTTGCCTGCCCTGCTTCATCCACAAATACATGCGTGAAATGTCCAAACCTAATATTGTTGAATAAAAATCGGAAGTACTTGTTGTATGCTCTGCATTCTCAGACATCACTTTAAAAAATAATGAAAATTGTATCAAGGTAACTAATATTGGTAAAACAAAAGTATTTACCTTCAGTTAAGCCCATTATCGATTTTTGCAAGTTATTATGTTTCCAAGAACGCTGAGGTTCATAGTACAGTATTCTCAGTTGCCATATACCACTGTGCAACCACAATATGAAAATAACAAAGGATGGTAATTATCCAATTTTGATTGTGGGATTCTGAGAATGCCTTCGTATATCCAGATATATTGTGGTCTAATATAAATGTACAACTGAGCTACAGTACTAATGGATAAACATCTGTATTTAATCTCACAGTGGCAATTATTCTACTTGGAGGTTAATTGTGAACTTTTACTTGCAATGTATGCCTATTCCATATTTTTAATGATAACATGAATCTTGAAAGAAACTCCTCTCCCACTTGGAGTAATTCCAGCCATTTATCAGCTTTTGCTGAGGCAGTTTGTTGCCCATTTATCTAGTTCAGGTAATAGCTTCTTGCTTTCCATTTCTTTCTCTATAGGAAGTTGCTAATATTTTTATATCCTACTTTTCCTGGAATACTCAGAAAAGCTTATATAGTACCTTACTCCTATCTGGTAGAACATTCCTGCACTGCTGCAGGTCACAATAATTATTCGAAACCGAGATGCTTCGTGAAGATCTTCTCCAGCTTTGCAGTAACACTTTACTACCTCATTAAGATTCTGCCAATACAAAGAAGCACATGTTATTAATAGGCATACTACCAGTCTACACAATTTCAACTGCAGACACGAGTCATTCTTTCCAATGTATATTTATTACATTATATTTGGATCAATATAAAAGGGGTGAAAAATGGTATTGCCATAGGTCTATACTATAGGCCACCCAACCAAACATAAGAAGTAGATGAACTTTTTGCTAGTCAGCTAACTAAGGTATGTAGGAAGCATATCACAGTAGTAATGGGGGATTTTAACTACCCTGATATCAACTGGGAGACAAACTCTTCACCAAATGGAAGATCCAACAGGTTCCTAACAAACCTAGCAGACAACTTTGTTTCCCAAAAAATAGAGAAGGCAACAAGGGAATCAGCCATACTGGACTTAATTCTCACTAACAGAGATGAAATGATAGAAGGTGTTGAAGCTACAGGAACCTTGGGGGCAAGTGATCACGCAATATTGGAATTCGACATTAAGCAAATACAAGTAGTAGAACAAAGTCAAACTAGAGTCTTGGACTTTAAGAGAGCTAATTTCAATAAACTTAGAGAGAGCTTGAGAAGGATTCCATGGATGAGAATCCTCAAGGGGAAAACAACTCAAGAAGCTTGGGAAATCTTGAAAAGTGAGATTATAAAAGCACAGTCTACCACAATACCAATGAAGAAGAAAAATAATAGATCTCAAAAGAAACCAGCATGGATGCATAAAGAACTATCTGACTAATTGAAAGACAAAAAGGACAAGTATAAAAAGTGGAAAGAGGGGAAAATAACTAAGGCAAACTAACAGCAAATAGCCTGAGTCTGTAAAGATAAAGTGAGGAAAGCTAAGGCTCACAATGAACAAAGGCTAGCAACAAAAGTAAAAAATAACAAAAAAAGCTTCTTCCAACATGTTAAAAACAAGAAAAAAGTCAAGGAAACAATTGGCCCATTGCTGGGAGAAAGTGGCAAGAAGATGACAAGCAACAGGGAGAAAGCAGATCTACTTAACTCATTTTTTGTATCTGTCTTTACACAAAAGGAAAAAACAATCCAACCTATCAAAAACAGCACTACAAAAAACAGATTAGAAACACAAGTTAAAATAGGGAAGAAAATGGTAAGTGAACACCTGTCTACCCTAGACGAGTTCAAATCACCAGGACCGGATGGATTACACCCCAAGGTTCTGAAGGAACTGGCAGATCTGATCTCAGAACCACTGAACTATATCTTTCAAAGATCCTGGAGCACAGGGGAGCTGCCAGAGGACTGGAAAAGAGCTGATGTAGTTCCCATCTTCAAAAAAGGGAAAAAAACAGATCCAGGAAACTACAGACCTATCAGCCTGGCCTCAATACCGGGGAAGATTCTGGAAAAGTTAATCAAGCAACGAATCACCGAACACCTAGAAGCAAACAAAGTAATAACCAAAAGCCAACATGGGTTTGTCAAAAACAGATCATGCCAGACTAATCTTATCGCATTCTTTGACAAAATGACAAAATTAGTAGACCAGAGGAATGCTGTCGATATAATTTACTTGGACTTCAGTAAAGCATTTGATAAAGTAGACCATAACCTACTACTAGATAAAGTAGAAAAATGTGGGTTAGACAGCACCACCACCAGATGGATTCGTAACTGGCTGACCAACCGCACTCAACGTGTAGTCCTCAATGGAACTACATCCACATGGAGGGAAGTATGCAGTGGAGTACCCCAAGGCTCTGTTTTAGGCCCAGTACTCTTCAACATCTTCATCAATGACTTGGACAAGGGGATAGATGGGAAACTCATCAAATTTGCAGATGACACCAAGCTGGCAGGAATAGCCAACACTCCAGAAGATAGGCTCAAGTTACAGAAGGATCTTGACAGACTTGAACATTGGGCGCTATCTAACAAAATGAAATTCAACAGTGAAAAAAGTAAGGTTCTACATTTAGGCAAAAAAAAAATGCACAGGTACCGTATATGTGGTACCTTGCTCAATAGTAGTACCTGTGAGTACCTGAGGATCTTGGAGTCCTAGTGGGCAACCATTTAGATATGAGCCAGCATTGTGCAGCAGCTGCTAAAAAAGGCAACACAGTTCTGGGTTGCATAAACAGAGGGATAGAATCAAGATCACGTGAAGTGTTAGTGCCACTTTATAATGCCTTGGTAAGGCCACACTTGCAATACTGCATCCAGTTTTGGTCGCTGTGATGTGAAAAAGATGTTGAGACTCCAGAAAGGGTGCAGAGAAGAGCAACCAAGAGGATGAGGTGGGTGGAGGCTAAAATATATGAAGAACGGTTGCAGGAACTCGGTATGTCTAGTTTAATAAAAAGAAGGACTAGGGGAGACATGATAGCAGTGTTCCAATATCTCAGGGGTTGCCACAAAGAAGAGGGAGTCGGGCTGTTCTCCAAAGCACCTGAGGGTAGAACAAGAAGCAATGGGTGGAAACTGATCAAGGAAAGAAGCAACTTAGAACTAAGGATAAATTTCCTGACAGTTAGAACAATTAATAGGTGGAACGACTTGCCTGCAGAAGTTGTGAATGCTCCAACACTGGAAATTTTTAAGAAAATGTTGGATAACCATCTGAGATGGTGTAGGGTTTCCTGCCTGGCCAGGGGATTGGACTAGAAGGCCTCCAAGGTCCCTTCCAACTCTGTTGTTATATTATATTCTGAAAGGAAGGCAATGCCTCTCATACCAATGAAGCATCCCTAATTCAATTTGTACCTATCTTTCAATTTAATTTTGAAAACAGTGAACGAGATCCTCCTCTCAAATATTTTTGTTCTGAAGCACTATGTCCCTTCTTGAAAATCTGGGTTCTCAGTACATTTTTGTCTATGTTCTCTATTAATTTTGACCCCTTTGCATTCTGTTTTCTCTATTGTTTTCTTTCTACCTTTCATTGCTGAAATGCTTAGAGGACCTTCCAGCCTCTGCCCTCTGGAATACTTACACGCACGCTTGCACATATATAGACATGCGCACACACAGAGCCCAAAGAAGTTCAAATAGCTATCCTTTAAAATGGCCTTGAAGGAGAGGGAATTAGATGCTGTCAATGTGCTTCCCTATTTTGATCACCTTTTATTTGCTTTTATGTACTAGGTTTTGTACAAAATTGATTTATATATCAAGAAGCTACAATATTCCTCAGTATAAAATGACATAAGGAATCACTATGTAAAATTGTACCTTTACTCATTGATTCCTTATGTCATTGCTGTTGACATAAGGAATTTGTCAACAGCAAATTGCTGTTTTTAAAACTACAAAATTTTTTGTGTCTCTTTTCTGTTGTTCTTTGTAAATAGATTATGCAACAAAATTGCATAGATGTAATGCAATTATGAACTCGTTTTTGTACAGGGTTTATTTCATCTGGAAGTTCTATAAATATCCAAGTCAAAGAAAAATATGTATTTCTTCTATTAAACATTAGAACCTGATGTATCTTTCTGGCCTTGGAGAACTATTTCCTCAACCCTTTTTACATCTTGACTCCTACTTTTCTTATGCAGAAACTGACCTATTGAACCTATTATTTAAGGTTCAATCTTTCAGGAGGTATCATATTCAACAATTCAGGAGAGAGACATTAGCAAGTAACATTTTCAGATGGTAACAGAATAACTTGGAAAACCAAGCACTGTTCAGTTAAAACAAGTATAATTCCAAGCTTCAAATTACCATTTATGTAATGATGAGACAGAGTGAGTCAAAGAGCAAGCAAGTCTTTAGATACATTTTTACCTCTTCGTTTCTGTTGATTGCATTAACTCTGACCATAACTCCTGGTTTTAACAATTTGCTGTCATGAAGTCGTACACAAATAAGATCTGTAGCGCTGTTGGATGGTGCACAGACTAGTATTCGGCTGCTTGGTAAACTATAATATATCTATTTAGACAAAAACAAGCATTCATATGTTGTATTGTTAACTCATACTCTTAATACAGTGAACCGTTAAATGGTCATTTTTAAGAATTATATTGAACCAGTTAAATTTCAACATTATTTTCTTTCCATGCTAATGTGTATAGTACCGAAGACTGAGATAACATAACATTCAGAATATTTCAGTAAGCTAAAATTATGCACTGGTGCTTTTATTTCTCCATATTGATCCATCATAAAAAGTTACATTTCCTGTAGTATCCTCTTTCAAATATATACCAAAATAGCATTCAAAGCCACATTACTGTAATTAGTCTGTTATTTTAATGTAGACAGAAAGGGTCTTGTTATTTTCAAAGCATTCTCATGCATATTAAAACTCTGTTAATCCACAGATGAGAAAAATCCATCAGCAATTCCTATCTTCCACAGCAACAAGTATTCATTCACAAAATATACTCCCAAACAACACAGGTGAGTATTTTTTTTAACAAAGAGTTAACATTATTAAAAATAGCAGAGACAAGAGCCAGTTACAATTCACTGTTACCTGCAAAATTGCTTCAATAATTGTGACAGTTTTGCCAGTTCCTGGTGGCCCAAATAGGATATAAGGAGTTGGACGACATTCACCACTAAGAATCCTTTTAACTGCAGATTTCTGATGCTCATTCAGCAGAGGATTGAAAAAGTCACAGTCTTGTCTATTCCACGTTAGTATTCTATTAACTATATCGAAAATTATATAATTAAATGAACATCTTATTATAATGAACAGAATTTTAAAAAATGTGGAAATGTCTCCAAAATTATGGTAACCTCAAAATACATATCCATTTAAATAGGTAATAATCAAGTATACAATATTTGCCCTTTTGATATAGCAAAAATTAACAAGCATTTAAAATGCACACTCTAAACCAGGGCAACTTTAAGACTTGTGGACTTCAACTCCCAGAGTTCCTCAGCCAGCAAAGCTTCAACTCTGGGAGTTGAAGTCCACAAGTCTTAAAGTTGCCAAGGTTGGAGACCCCTGCTCTAAATCACTTTATCCCAACAAAATTATACCAACTCCTTTGTGTGGCAGTAGTAACCATATCAGAAGCAACAGCTGCTTTTTCATTTTTTGGCGTTCCTTCTTCCTTTTTTATTCTTTCTTCCTGAAAGCAGCAAAAGACGAAAATCACTATTTGTAACGTTTCATTCAATTCACTTTAATAAAGTGGCAATTTTAATGTAACCTAAAATATTCACAAGCAAATTCTAAAAAGTTATTGAAAGGCTTATCATTAGTTAACACTGTTAATGTACATAAATGCAGCATTCATATGAAGATACTGTAGTGCACATGTAATCATTCTGACATGGTTATTCATAATCATTCTGACATCACTAAGGTTTGCTATTGATACCACTACTTCCAAACCTAGGCAAACTAAATCTAATGCTATTGCTTGTCAAGATATATGTGCTATTAAGCTTTTACTTAAGAATTATTCAGTATGTAAGATTCTACTCTGCAAAAAAGGTCCTAACTATTCTGCTTCTGCTAAATACCGATTACCAGCAGATTGCAAGGTACAATTTAAAAAGCTGGCCACCACTTTTAAAACTTTGGGTTGTGCGCCAATTGCAGCTTCTCCTGGATCAGGAGTCCCTGCATTGTCATTCAAGCCCTAATCATCTCCCAGTCAATTGCAATGAGCTCTACATGGGGCTACCCTTGAAGAGCATTTGGAAGGTACAGCTGCTGCAGAGTGCAGTGGCACGGGTAGTTCTTGGAGCCCCAATGGTGGCCCATGTAACACCACTTGTCAAGGAGCTGCACTGGCTGCCTCTTTGCTTGTGGGTGCAATTCAAAATGTTGATAATCACTTTTAAAGCTCAACATGACATGGGTCCAGGTTACTTAAGGCAGGGGGTTCCCAATCCCCATCCCACTACTGGGTGTGGCCTATTTGCAATCAGACTGCAGGCTGGCGTGCACACATGCGCACAGCTCAACTCACATGTACACGCGCATGCAGCTTAACATGCTAAGAAGTTGAGCTACGCGTGCATACATGTGGACGCCAGCCCGCCACTTCCATTAGTCAAGCTGCGTGCATACACGGGTCTGGATGGGAGAAACAGACTCAGACTCAATCCATCCAAGACGGAGTGGCTGTGGATGCCGGCATCTCGGTACAGTCAGCTGCAACCGCAGCTGACTGTTGAAGCGATCACTGGCCCCAACGGAAAGGGTGCACAACTTGGGCATTCTCCTGGATCAGGAGTCCCTGCATTGTCATTTAAGCCCTAATCATCTCCCAGTCAATTGCAATGAGCTCTACATGGGGCTACCCTTGAAGAGCATTTGGAAGGTACAGCTGCTGCAGAGTGCAGTGGCACGGGTAGTTCTTGGAGCCCCAATGGTGGCCCATGTAACACCACTTGTCAAGGAGCTGCACTGGCTGCCTCTTTGCTTGTGGGTGCAATTCAACATGTTGATAATCACTTTTAAAGCTCAACATGACATGGGTCCAGGTTACTTAAGGCAGGGGGTTCCCAACCCCCGTCCCACTACTGGGTGTGGCCTATTTGCAATCAGACTGCAGGCTGGCGTGCACACATGCGCACAGCTCAACTCACATGAGTGCACGCATACACGAGCATGCAGCTTAACATGCTAAGAAGTTGAGCTATGCGTGCATACACGGGTCTGGATGGGGAGAAACAGACTCAGACTCAATCCATCCAAGACGGAGTGGCTGTGGATGCCGGCATCTCGGTACAGTCAGCTGCAACCGCAGCTGACTGTTGGGGGCGAGTCACTGGCCCCAACGGAAAGGGTGCACAACTTGGGCATTCTCCTGGATGGATGGCTGTCGTTCGAAGATCATTTGGCGGCCGTCTCCAGGACAGCTTTTTACCAGGTTCGCCTGGTCCGCCAGTTGCGCCCCTTTCTAGACCGGGATGCCTTATGCACGGTCACTCATGCTCTCGTCACTTCTCGCCTGGATTATTGCAATGCTCTCTACATGGGGCTACCCCTGAAGTGCACTCGGAGACTTCAGCTAGTCCAGAATGCAGCTGCGCGGGTGATTGAGGGAGCACCACATTGCTCCCGGGTAACACCACTCCTGCGCAGTCTGCACTGGCTACCTGTGGTCTTCCGGGTGCGCTTCAAGGTTTTGGTTACCACCTTCAAAGCACTCCATGGCTTAGGGCCCGGGTACTTACAGGACCGCCTGCTGTTACCACATGCCTCCCACCGACCCGTGCGCTCTCTCAGAGAGGGTCTTCTCAGGGTGCCGTCCGCCAGGCAGTGTCGGCTGGCGGCCCCCAGGGGAAGGGCCTTCTCTGTGGGAGCACCTACTTTCTGGAACGAACTTCCCCCCAGTTTACGCCAATTACCTGACCTTCGGACCTTTCGCCGGGAACTGAAAACTTATTTATTCATTCAAGTGGGACTGGCCTGATTTTTTAACTGCTAAATTCTTAAATTCTTAAATTTTAAATTTTTAATTGTATTTTACTGGGTATTTTATATGGTCAATTTGGACGGTTTTAATTTCGGCCTTTATGGAATAAGTTTTTTAATTGTTATTTTAGTGTGTATATAAATTGTTTTAATGCAGGCTGTACACCGCCCTGAGTCCTTCGGGAGAAGGGCAAACATGCTAAGAAGTTGAGCTACGCGTGCATACATGTGGACGCCAGCCCGCCACTTCCATTAGTCAAGCTGCGTGCATACGCACTGGCCTGTCACTTGTGTGGCCCAGTTCTCCTCTCCTCCCCGTAGTTGGGTTGCCAAGCTGCAAAGGTTGGGGACCACTGACCCACTGGGATTGGCCTGCCCCACCCATGCAGGCCGAGGAGGCATGCTGTGGACCCTATCAGCCAGGGTATTCTGGCTGGCAGGGTCTAGAACAGCCTTCACCACCACTGCACTTGCCCTTTGGAACATCTTGCCCACCGAGTGAAGTCCACTCCAAAGGAAGGGTTTTATGTTGGGTGTGGTTGATAGATTAATATCAGATCCCACTCTGTTTATCCTACTGCCTCTCTTCCCATCTTTTAGCTATTCTATTTTGTAGTTTTATACTTTTGTAGTATTTTATTTTTTTTAATTTTATTTTTTAATATTGTAAGCCCACCAGAGTTAAGACAGGGGGCAAATACATTGGATAAATACATAAATGAATCTCAGTATATGGGTATCTTCAGTACTCCCTTATCCTAGGGACATGCTGCCCACCCACTAGATCTAGAATAGAAATCTCTCTCTCGGCTCTCGTCCCTGACAAATGTTATCTCTAGGGATCTTGGAGGCCGATCTTTTCTGCTAATGCCCTTTTCTCTGGAATAGCATTCCTCCAGAGATCAGACTGTCTTCCACAGAAATTTATAAAGATACTGATCTATTTTATCTTGGAAGGGAGTATCCGGTGCTCAGTTTGTTATTGTTGTTGTTGATAATGATGATTATATATTGTGTATGGCTAATTTTATTACGGGATAAGGTAAAGCTGTTCAGACTAATTAGGATTGAAGCAACATGTTAAGACTAATGAAACAAAATATCGTTAAGTAACATGTTAGCTACAATAGCAAATGAACACATTTCACATTTCTCTTACAAAAAATTGGTTAAACACCACAGCAATAAATAAATTAATGGAGAGGTAGATTAGGAGCAGGAGTTTACCTTAGTTTCTTGGGTAACACTTTGTTTTGGAATGCTGGAAGAATATTCTGACTCAAGCTGCTGCTGCTTAATGATTTGTGGTGATTGCACAATAACAGCCTCAGGAAACAAAACTTTGAAATAAAGAGCAAAAAAGAAGGAATAATAATAATAATAATAATAACAACAACAACAACAACAACAACAACAACAACAACAAGAAGTTAAGAGAAGCTATCATTGTAGAAGACCCTCACTCTGTCAAGGACCTTGGAGTCTTCATTTCTAAAGATCTACATGTAATGTTGTTACAGCCCACTGTAACAACATTGCCAAAAAGGCATTAAGAGTTGTTAACCTAATCTTGCATAGCTTCTTCTCTGGTAATATTGTATTACTAACTAGAGCATACAAAACATTTGCTAGACCAATTCTTGAATACAGTTCATCTGTCTGGAACCCGCACTGCATATCCGACATAAATACAATCGAGAGTGTCCAGAGATATTTTATGAGAAGAGTCCTCCATTCCTCTACCCATAATAAAATACCTTATGCCACCAGCCTCCAAATTTTGGGCTTAGACAACTTAGAACTACACCGAATTCAGTCTGACCTAAGTACAGTACTTAAAATTATCTGCCACAATGTCCTACCTGTCAATGACTACTTCAGCTTCAACCACAATAATACACGAGCAAATAATAAATACAAACTCAAGGTAAACTGCCCCAAACTCGATTGCAGAAAATATGACTTCAGTAACTGAGTGGTCAATGCCTGGAATGCACTACCTGATTCTGTAGTTTCTTTCCCAAACCCTCAAAACTTTAATCTTAAACTGTCTACTGTTGACCTCACCCCATTCCTTATGTAAGGGACGTACGTAAGTGCACCAGTATGCCTACCGTCCCTGTCCTAATATTCCTTTTTACTTACTCTTTTCATGTATTCAAATTAAGTTTATACTTTTACCTGTTATCTTCTATATGCTTGACAAATAAATAAAATAAAATAAATAAAAGATGCTAAAATGTTTATTTGTAAGATCCAACAATAACCTATCTACTAGGTAGATCTATCTATTTCAGTAGACAGTACCATCTCTACTGAAATAATAACAATGAAAAAAAATCTAGACTATTACAGTTTCGATAAAAATAAACAAGTAGGTAAGACATATACCCTTTGCTCCTAAATTGATGGCTTGTTCTACTGCATGATGGCATCTCCTGGTTGTTATCCTGTGAAAAGTTCAGAAAAAAGGGTAAAACATAATTTCAAGAGATTAAAACAGTAAGTCTGACCAATATATTATGCTCAAGAGTACCGTTATATATGTTAGTAGGAAAACATGCCTATATCCATTAGTGTTTGCTTGTATTTTTTGCCTTAGCAGTTGCAAAACATACTACCTATCAAAATACCATTATTCATCATTTCCCTAAATTTGGAAGGGTGGGTGGAGGAATGTGTTATCTTAAAAAATGTCTGCAAATGGTTTATTATTAGAATTCATACCAAAAGATCGATATTAGTACTCAAAAGGTTATATGAAATATTTGAAATTTTATATTAAAAATAAATTCAAAACAGATGTAATTAAGGAACAAAAGCTGTGAAATGGCAACAGAGATATTGTTACAACACTGCATCAGTTTGATTTAAAGGTGCCTAACAGACTGAGAAAATTGGAATTAAGGAACACTATGGAATCCACCACCCCATTTTAAAATTTAATTTGTTAAGACCGAATTATTTTGGGATCCTTTTAAGATTAAAAAGTAGCAGGGTGCAAAATATCTTCCATTTAAACATTTTTTGAGCTTTATAAAGATTAAAACAGCTTTTTCAACTTTGCTGGAAATTCTGCAATACTTTTGTGACATTACTGAAAGTGTTCCAAGCTGACATGCTTTGGGTACCACTGTTAAAAAGCTATCGATATTTCAGCAGTTTGTGCTTCATAGTTTTCTTTCTTGGGTCTCCATACTAATACTAATAAAAACATTAGGCCAGGGGTGTCCAAACTTAGCAACTTTAAGACTTGTGGACTGCAACTCCCAGAATTCTGGGAGTTGAAGTCTTAAAGTTGCCAAGTTTGACGTCTTAAAGTTGCCAAGTCTGGACACCCGTGCATTAGGCAATCACTGTTACTGTTACAAACAGAAGAACTAGATTCCTCATGTGTCATCATAATGCCTGAAGTGGACTTGTCCTTTTGATCCTATGGGATTATAAAGATTTGCCTTAAACAAAGGCTGGCAACTCATAGACCAAATGCCACATTTAATTACTATTGGAGGCAGAAACATTCTGTGTTTGTGTTTTTAGAGTTGTGACTGTAACCCTTTCATTATACCCAATTAATATAGTTATTGCATGCTTATGCTTATATATATATGCTTATATATTATATAGTTACTTTCATGCTTATGCTTATATATACTGCTGTGACAAAATAAATAAATAAATAAAATTAAGAATCAAGTGCAGTTTTAAAATCATAACAGAAAAGTTATTTAAAAATGCACTGTAGTCAGATCAAGCCCAGGAGGAGGAGGAAAACAACATGATGTGTTCCATTATGTGTGCCTGGGAACAAAGGAAGAAAGAAGTGACCTGGGATTAGTAATTTTAGGAAGACCACAAAGAGTGATAGAGAAAGAGGTGCTTGGCTGAGCGAATGTGATGGGCCCCAGCTGGCCTTGTGCCTATGATGGGACTAGAACTAACAGACTTCTGGTTTCTAGTTTGGTGCCTTAATCACTAACCAAACTGGCTCTTATTTTTTATGCATTTAACAATGATCATTTAATAATTACTTAAAATGGACACCATCAAAAAAGCACAACAAAGAATGTTCTTTCTGCGCCAACTCAGAAAGCTCAAACTGTCCAAGGAGTTGCTGATCCAGTTCTACAGAGGAATTATTGAGTCTGTCATCTGCACCTCTAGAAACTGTCTGGTTTGACTCTGCAACCAAACAAGACAGACACAGACTTCAGAGGATAATTAGAACTGCAGAAAAAACCATTTTTTAAAAATTTCGTCAAACATGTATTTTATGACAGATACAAGTGTAAACGTAATTATAAATACATGAAACATGTACATGTACTTCCTTATATAGGTATTGTTGTACTTCTATATGTAGTTACTAATGTCCATTGTGGAGTGATTTTTTGATGCTGTCCTTTGTGTTGTGTTGTAGTCTTCTGATGGGAGGATTTTTAAAATGGTGGTAGATTCAAATCAAATCCAGTTTAAAATGGTGGAGGAAATTTCGGACGAAGTTTAAATTTATGTGGGAGTTTGAAGGAGCGTTTTAAGGTAATCGAAATCCTCGCGGAGTCAGAGCTAAGGAAAATCAAGGAGGATTTGCTATACTTATCTGGTAAAATGCCCAACAGAAATGTCTGTGGTTTCAAATCTATATGTTGTTTTATCATTTTTTCCAGCCATGTATGTATTTTTGTCCAATATTTGTCCAATAAGTGTTGTATCTTATGATTCTTGATGAATGTATTTTTTAAAATGTACACCGAGAGCATATGCACCAAAGACAAATTCCTTGTGTGTTAAATCACACTTGGCCAATAAAGAATTCTCTTCTTTTCTGTTCTATTCTATTCATTATCAAATTTATTCTTACGAATATTAGCAAACACCGAGAGAAATGTCTCTGACCATTCTCAAAATGTTTTTTTAAAATACCGTCAGGGTTTGTATAATGATAATTAAGAGCAATCTTCAAACAAAAGCAATCATGATTTTCTGTCATTGGCTGCAATATAATCTCATCCTTTACTAATGTGAACATAATTGTTTTTTATCCATTTTGAGTGCTTGAGAGAACCAGAACGTAGTTTCCTGAATTGGTAAGAACATATATAGTATGCTTCACAATGAAATGAAAGCAAGTATTCAAAACAGTACCTGCTATGAACAAATTCCACATTCATAGGTTCAAAATTATATGCCTGCTCAAAATCTGAGTTGACTTTCAGGGTAACATCTTCATCATCAATCTATATAAACAGAAAAAGCTAATTATTTCACTATATACTCATACTTAAAAAACTGTAACTTAAGAAAACACCAAGGGTTAAATTTTACATTCCTACACAAATTACTTGACAGATTCTTTTATTAATATACTAACTAAACTTTTAAAAATTGCAGGAAAACATATATAGGAATCTAATATGAGCTCATATAAATTAAATGAAAGTTTAAATGCAGTAAATTTGGAGTTTAAAAACTCCCAAATTGAAGGATATAATTATATATCACTAACATGGAACTAATTCCTAATAATGTTATAATAATAATAATTATTAATAATGTTATAATAATAATAATGTTATATAATAATAATAATAATATAATAATGTTATAATAATAATAATGCTGACCAATTGGCCCCCATCTTCACCCATATTTTCAATAAATCACTAGAGATGTGCTATGTTCCTTCTTGCTTCAAACGCTCTACCATCATCCCAGTGCCGAAGAAGCCCACCATCAAGGAACTGAATGACTACAGACCAGTTGCTCTAACATCTGTAGTCATGAAAACCTTTGAAAGGCTAGTGCTTTCCTACCTGAAAATCATCACGAATCCGGTCTTAGATCCCTTGCAATTTGCATACCGAGCAAATAGATCAACAGATGATGCTGTTAATATGGCTCTGCACTACATCCTACAACATCTTGAGTCTCCAAAGACCTATGCAAGGGTCCTTTTTGTAGACTTTAGTTCAGCATTCAATACCATCATTCCAGACATTCTTCTAACTAAGCTAAAGCAGCTACAGGTACCGGAACAGACTTGTAAGTGGATCACAAGCTTCCTAACAAACAGGAAGCAGTAGGTGAAGCTAAGCAAGATCACATCAAATACCTGTACAATTAGCACAGGCCTGGCTGTGTGCTCTCCCCACTTCTCTTCTCTCTGTATACCAATGACTGCATCTCCAATGATCCATTTGTTAAGCTACTGAAGTTCGCAGATGACACAACAGTGATTGGTCTCATTCGAGACAATGACGAATCCGCATATAGACGAGAGGTCGAATGACTAGCCTTGTGGTGCAACCAAAACAATCTGGAACTGAACACACTCAAAACCGTAGAAATGGTGGTAGACTTTAGGAAAAACCCTTCCATACTTCCACCTCTCACAATACTTGACAACACAGTATCAACAGTAGAAACCTTCAAATTTCTGGGTTCTATCATATCGCAAGATCTCAAATGGACAGCTAACATCAAAACATCATTAAAAGGACAACAAAGAATGTTCTTTCTGCGCCAACTCAGTAAGCTCAAACTGCCCAAGGAGCTGCTGATCCAATTCTACAGAGGAATTATTGAGTCTGTCATTTGCACTCCATAACTGTCTGGTTCGGTTCTGCAACTCAACAAGAAAAACACAGACTTCAGAGGATAATTAGAACTGCAGAAAAATAATTGCTACCAACTTGCCTTCCATTGAGGACCTGTATACTGCACGAATCAAGAAGAGGCCGTGAAAATATTTGCAGATCCCTCGATCCTGGACATAAACTGTTTCAACTCCTACCTCAAACGACGCTATAGAGCACTGCACACCAGAACAACTAGACACAAGAACAGTTTTTCCCGAAGGCCATCACTCTGCTAAACAAATAATTCCCTCAACACTGTCAGACTATTTACTGAATCTGCACTACTATTAATCGTTTCATAGTTCCCATCACCAATCTCTTTCCACTTATGACTGTATGACTATAACTTGTTGCTGGCAATCCTTATGATTTATATTGATATATTGATCATCAATTGTGTTGTAAATGTTGTACCTTGATGAATGTATCTTTTCTTTTATGTACACTGAGAGCATATGCACCAAGACAAATTCCTTGTGTGTCCAATCACACTTGGCCAATAAAATTCTATTCTATTCTATTCTATTCTATTCTATTCTATTCTATTCTATTCTATTCTATTCTATTCTATTCTATTCTATTCTATTCTAATGCAAGCATTATTTTTAAGTAAACATGGCTCAGTTGCATTATTAAGACACAAATGTACAGAAAATAAGCCAAAAAGAATTAACTTACATCAGTAATATATGCAGCATAGTGGATTGCCTCCTCTAAATAGTCTTGGGTTTTCAGTATCACTTTGTCACCTAATTTAAAGTGTATGTGTTAAATTATTTCCACTGATACCAAATGCAATAATGTAATTGCACAGGGAACAGAATTAGGAAATCCAACCATATCACCATATTGAAGGCAAAACAATTATTAAGCTTCTTTTTCTCAATATTTTCCTGAAGGCCCGAAAATAAAATTCTTAAAAAACAAGTATAAAAATTAATGGTGGAAAAGCTAACTATATTAC
Source organism: Ahaetulla prasina (assembly GCF_028640845.1). NCBI lineage: Eukaryota > Metazoa > Chordata > Lepidosauria > Squamata > Colubridae > Ahaetulla > Ahaetulla prasina. The sequence goes on along the minus strand of NC_080545.1, from coordinate 24,323,498 downwards.
TTATAGAAGGCGCAGTGGTTATAGTGCAGTATTGCAGGCTACTTCAGTTGACTGCTAGCTGCAGTTCAGCAGATCAAATCTCACCGGCTCAAGTTGGACACAGCCTTCCATCCTTCTGAGGTGGGTAAAATGAGGACCCAGATTGTTGGGGGTAATATGCTGACTTTGTAAACATATAAAGGGCTATAAAAACACTATGAAGCAGTATATAAGTCTAAGTGCTATTGCTATTATACGTTCCAAGTAACAGGCTTCTAGCTGTGCTTCAGATAGGCAGAAAAGAGGTTTGAGGACTGCAGTTTATTGCTTTTGTATATAAAATTATAGAAAATACCTACCAAGGAATAATGAAGGACGGCCCTCTATGACCCCTGGCACTGCAAGTACTAGGAAATTTCCATTTTTTTTCAAAGTGACCCCATACATGGCAAATTCCTTCAGTTCCTGCTCTGCATGGATTTCTTCAAGCCACAAAAGAATAGAAAAGTTTGTCTTATAATTAAGTAGAGTTAAACCCTGAAACACAAAAAGAGTTAAGAAAAATTTAAATTACAGGAGGAGCTGTAAATCATGGGGAACAACCTGTGGCATATCAGATCTACAGTCCTTCTCAGAATTAGTGATGCTGCTTCGGGCTCTGGGGAATGGCATCTCAGAAACATTTGGATAGCAGAGATTCCCCATGCCTTCTTTCGATCAGAGGCCTCCAACCTTGGCAACTTTAAGACTTGTGGACTTCCATTCTGGGATAATTCTCTGGGAGTTGAAGTCCACAAGTCTTAAAGTTGCCAAGGTTGGAGGCCCCTGATTTAGATCCTATAAACCTGGAAAAGACATGAAAATGCAAATTCAGTGAAGTAAAATGCTATTTTTAAGAAAGGCCCCATGTATATGGCATCTTCAAATTGTGTTAACATCTTTCAGTTTTAAGTTTCACACTCCATTACAAGCCAAAGGGTAGAAAATAATCAGTAAGGGGGGGGGATGAATTCCAAATTCTATATTCCAAATAGTGTTTTATGTTATCCTTTTAAAACAGGGGTCTCCAACCTTAGTAACTTTAAGGCTTGTGGACTTCAACTCCCAGAGTTCCTCAGCCAGCTTTGCTCTGGGAGTTGAAGTCCATAAATCTTAAAGTTACTAAGGTTGGAGACCCTTGCTTTAAAACCAATGAATGCTAAGGCGGTTACATCTCTTCTGTTGATTTCTCTAAGGGAAGGCAGAAAGAATATTAAAATTATTTCTAGCCTTCTATAATGATGAAGTAATCATTTCTTAGAAGTTTTTTTTAAGTTGTCTCCCTCTAGAGTTCTGGTTTACATGATCCACCATCTTTGACCAGATCCACCATCTTTGCCCCAATGGCCCTTTTTACTATTTACTAAAAAGGGCTATTGGTAGTTGCATCCAAAAATTTCTAATAGCACTTGGGAACAGAGTTTTATGATGTTATTGCTAACTTTTAATTATACAATTGATGTTTTAACTTTTATTGTACTATGTAATAATAATAATAATAATAATAATAATAATATTTTAATTTGTATACCGCCCTTCTCCCGAAGGACTCAGGGCGGTGAACAGGCTGATAAAATATAAATACACATAGTAATTAAAAACATCCCTTAAAAAACTAATTCAAATGCCCCAAAATGTTAAAAAACGTACTCCCCCGTAAAATAACAAAATTTTAAAAACCCATCCAATAAAAATAAAAATCAGGCTAGTCCAGCCATACGAAATAAATAAGTTTTAAGTTCGCGGCGAAAGGTCCTAAGGTCAGGTAATTGTCGAAGTCCGAGGGGAAGTTCGTTCCACAGGGTCGGAGCTCCCACAGAGAAGGCTCTCCCCCTGGGGGCCGCCAGTCGACACTGTTTGGCTGACGGCACCCTGAGGAGTCCCTCTCTGTGGGGGGGGACTGGACGATGGGAGATAGGAGCCGGCAAGAGGCGGGCCCGTGATAGCCGGTCCTAAGCCATGGAGCGCTTTAAAGGTGGTAACCAATACCTTGAAGCGCACCCGGAAAACAACAGGTAGCCAGTGCAGTCTGCGCAGGATAGGTGTTATGTGGGAGCTCCGAGACGCTCCCTCGATAACCCGCGCAGCCGCGTTCTGAACTAGCTGAAGTCTCTGGGTGCTCTTCAAGGGGAGCCCCATGTAGAGAGCATTGCAGTAGTCCAGGCGAGAGGTAACGAGAGCATGAGTGACTGTGCATAAGGCATCCCGGTCCAGGAAGGGACGCAACTGGCGGATCAGGCGAACCTGATAAAATGCTCTCCTGGAGACGGTTGCTGTTCTGTTTCCCTTCCCCCAATACTCCCAGCAAAGAGTCCGTCAGAGGCCTTCCTTTTTTTTCCTTTTATTTACATAGATACATGTCCTGGCCACGTCTACCCACGGGCCTGCCAAGTTTCTGGAGATAACGAGGAAATTATAGATAAGGCCAGAATTACTCACGAATATATTCTTCCCTCCATGAATTAGCTTGCGCCAAATTCATTGCTTTGTCCGAGACAAAAAACCAGGAAGTCCCGCCTCCTATTTATAGTCTCTGCAGATGTCACTGCATGACAATTATGACTTGGCTTTGTCCCAACTCTTCCGCTGCTGCGCACGCCGATCAAGCCTTCGTAACCTTGCGTCCCTCCAAAACTGTTCTTGGGGCGTTGCCAAATCAGAAGAAGGCCCGGGAGAATCAGGCCTTGCCGACCCCTCCCTTTGAGTGGGTGCCAGGGAGGGAGAGGGCTCAAGAGAAGCAGGGCTTGCCAGGTCTTCTCCCTCATTTTCTGAATCATCCGAGTCCAGGAGTCTGGGTCCAGGAACCTGGGTCACAACACTATCCCTCACCGCAGGGCCCTTCCCCCGGGGCTGACGATCGGGATGCGGTCGGGCTGGGTTCTGCTCATGGAAGGCCTGCACCAGGTCAGGGGCATGAACGTCGGAGGCATCTACCCAGGAGAAATCAGTCCCGTATCCCTTCCACGCGATCAAATATTGGAAACGACCCTTCAGCCAGCGGGAGTCTCGTACGCTGTGGACTTCGTATTCCTCCGATCCGTCCTCAGCGACAGTGATGGGTGCTGTTGGGCACCAAAGGGGACTCGGTGTGGCCTCAGGAACTAGAAGGGACCAGTGAAAAACGGGGTGGATCCGCATGGATCGTGGCAGGGTCAGTCGGTAGGCTACCGGGTTGATGACTGCCTCGACAGGGAACGGGCCGATGAATCGGTGGTCCAACTTCTTTACCGGGTGGTCGGACGGGAGGTGTTTGGTGGAGAGCCACACCCGGTCTCCAACTGCCAGCGGGGGCGTTGCCCGTCGGGAGCGGTCGTGGACGTTTGTAGTCCTCCTTTGCCCGATTCAGCTGCTGACGTACCAACTGTTGGACCGCATGCAATTCCGTCAGGAAGGTCTGCGTTTCGGGAACAGGAGAGTCCGGTGGTGCCAGAGGGAAGAGCCGCGGATGGTACCCCACATTGGCAAAGAACGGGGTCATCTGAGTAGAGGTGTGCTGAGAGTTGTTAAAAGCAAACTCCGCCAGGGACAGGTAGTCGGCCCAGTTGTCCTGTTGCTGGTTGATGAAGCAACGGAGATACTGTTCCAGTATACCGATGACCTTCTCTGTACCCCGTCGGTCTCCGGATGGTGCGATGACGACAGACACACCTGCACCTCCAACGCGCCATCAGGCTCTTCCAGAAGCGGGCTGTGAACTGAACTCCGGTCCGAAACCACCCTGTCCGGTAGACCATGGAGGCGGAAGATGTGCTGCAGAAAGAGACGGGCGTTTTGCGGCTGTGGGCAGTCCGCGGCATGGGATGAAGTGTGCCATCTTGGTGAGCATGTCCACCACCACCAGCACCGTGGTGAACCCAGAGGGCGGCAGGTCTGTCAGGAAATCCATAGAGATCGCCCCCAGGGTCTGTCGGGTGTCGGCAAGGGCTGGAGGAGCCGGGAGGGGCCCCGTGGCGGTCTTGGCTTGCCGGCACGGTACGCAGGATGTCACGTAGGCATGTATATCATGCCGCACTGGGCCACCAAAAGGTCCGTGTCACCAGGTGGAGGGTCTTGAAGAACCCAAAATGTCCTGCTGCAGGGTTGTCGTGGCACTGGGTCATGACGAGGGCTCGGAGTGGTCCTGTGGGCACATATAATCGCCCCCGAAACTTGAGTAAGTCCTCCTCCAAGGTCCAAGGAGACGTGGGGCCCACCTCCGCTCTCCTTTGCTGCGACCAGGCGTCCTGGCGCTGCGCCTCTCACCCCTGGGCCCGCAAGTCCACTGGTTCCCATGCTGCGGCCAAGGCTTCTGCCGCAGCACTGTCCGTGGAGGAAGGGGTCCTTGGCGCAGAGGTACTCTGGCTTGCGGGACAGGGCATCCGCCTCCGGTTGTGCCCGCTGGGAATGTAGGTCACGCGGAAGTTGAACCGGGCAAAAAACAACGACCACCGGATCTGCCGCTGGTTCAACTTCCGAGCTGTGGTGAGGTGCTCGAGATTCCGATGGTCCGTTCGGACCTCCACCTGATGTCGGGCCCCCTCCAGATGGTGTCGCCAAGCCTCGAATGTAGCCTTGATAGCCAGCAACTCTTTTCCCAGATAGTGTAGTTGCGCCGGAAGGTTGAGTTTCCGGGAGTAGTAAGCGCGGGAAAAGTGTGCCGCCATTCGTCGGAGCCTGTAGCAGCACCGCTCCCAGAGCCACATTGGACGCGTCGTTTCCACCACAAAAGGCCGGAGCGGGTCGGGATGCCTCAGGACGGGTTCCGTGGACGAAGGCTTTCTTGAGGGCTGTGAATGCTTCTTGCTGCGGGGGACCCCACCGGAATGCAACCTTCTTCCTGAGGAGCTGGGTAAGTGGAGCTGTCAGTGTGGCGAAGCCCGGGATGAAGGTCCGGTAGTAGTTGGCGAAGCCCAGTAGGCGCTGAACATCCTTCACCCGACGAGGGGCTTCCCAGCTACACAAAGCTTCTACTTTACATGGGTCCATGGCTATGCCCTCGGGCGAGATGATATGCCCGAGGAATTCTATGGAAGTCCGGAAGAAGACGCATTTCTCCAGCCGCATTGAGTTGTTGCTCCATAGCGTTGCAGAACCAGACTGACGTGTCGAAGGTGGCTTTCCTGGACCGGGAGTAAATCAGGATGTCGTCGAGGTAGATAACCACGAACCGATCCAACATGTCTCGGAACACGTCGTTCATGAAGTGCTGAAAAACGGCGGGAGCATTGGTCAACCCAAATGGCATGACAGTGTATTCGTAGTGTCCGTATCGGGTGCCAAATGCCGTCTTCCATTCGTCTCCTTCTCGTATCCGCACCAGGTTGTAGGCCCCCCAGAGATCGAGCTTGGTGAAGATCGTGGCCTCCCGCAACCTTTCCAGTAGCTCCGGGATGAGCGGCAGGGGTAGCGATGCCGCACCGTAATGGGGGTTAGCGGGGGGTAAACACAGCATAGGCGCAAGTCCCCTGTCTTCTTCTTCACAAAGAGGACCGGGGCCGAGAGAGGGGACTTTGAAGGCCGGATGAACCCTCGGGCCAGGTTTTTGTCCAGGAAGTCCCTGAGGGCGGCCAACTCGGGCTCCGACATGGAATACAGGCGTCCCACAGGCAGTGGTGCGTTGGGCAGAAGGTCCACGGGCAATCGTGGGGCCGATGCGGGGTAGTCGGTCCGCCTCCTTCTCGCTGAACACGTCGGCGAAGTCCGTCAGCTCAGGAGGCAAGGTGATGGCAGCGGTGGGGCGTTCTGGCCGGCACAGGTGTGGCGGATGTGATCGACGCACTGCAGACTCGGGAAAGAGATGGCGTTCGCGACCAGGCCACCTGAGGATCGTGGGTCCGCCAGGCCAACCCAAGGACCAAGGGAAAATGAAGGTCCGCCGTGACATAAAACTGGATCGCCTCCTCATGGTCCCCAATAGCCAGGCGCAAAGGCTGGGTGGCGAATTTAATGGGGCGGACACCAGTTCTCGCCCATCAATTGTCTCTACCCGCATCGGAGGGTCCACGGAACCACGGGACGCAAACTGGGTCACAAAGGCCTGGTCCATAAAGTTTGTTGTGGCCCCTGAGTCCACCAGCGCATGCGCCTGGAGCCCGTCCGACTGGTTCCCCAACCATATCCGTGTGTCCAGAATCAGATGCCGAGGGGGCCCAGAGTCTACTTCCGCAACGTCCAGTGGGGCTTAGCGTGCCGACCTAGGGTTTCCCCGAGGTCGGGCCTGCTCCGTTTCCCGATTGGTCACGCTGTGATTCGGGGACCGGCGTGCGTGCCCCACTTCGCTTTCTGGGGCAAGAAGCGGCGAAGTGGCCGGGCTCCCCACAGTACAGGCACAATCCCCCTTGGCGCCTCCGGTTCCGCTCCTGGGCTGTTAGGCGAGGTCTGGCCGCTCCCAACTCCATGGGCTCTTCCGCAGCGGTTACAAAACGTGGGGCGACCCTGGGTGCTGGTGGTGCAGGAAGTGGGGGTGCAGATGTCGACGGAGGGTCCCGGGGGGTGCGACGGGACGGTCGCCGTTGCAGACGGGCATCGAGGCGGAGACAAAGGGGCACCAAGTTGTCGAGGGTCCGCGGCGCCTCCACACGGGCCAGCTCGTCTTGCAATTCCTCTGAGAGTCCCTCCTGGAACGCGTCCACCAGCGCTGCATCATTCCAGTCAGAGTCCTGGCACAAAAGACGAAATTCGGCGATGTACTCCTGCAGGGGGCGTTTCCCTTGACGGAGTTCCTTAAGGCGCCTGGTTGCCGTCAGCATTCGAACGGGGTCCTCATACATGGTGCGTAGGTGCTGCCAAAAACGCTGTTGGTCCGCCAGCAGGGGGCTGTCCTGGAGCAAGAGGGGCGTGGCCCATCGAGCAGCCGAGCCGGAAAGAAGGTTAATCACGAAGGCCACCTTAGCCCGGTCGTCTGGGAAATCCTCTGGCCTCATAGCCATGTAGAGCTGGCACTGTCCCAAGAAGGTCGGGAACATCTCAGGCTGCCCAGAAAACTTATCCGGCACGGTTATCGGGCACTTGCGACGAGGAGGAGGAGTGGGAGGATGGGGGGGGGCTGCAGGCACATTCCTGGCAGCAAGTTGGCCTGCCAAGTGAGCCACTTGCTGCTGGAGCTGTTGATTAGCCGCGTGTAGCTGCTCTAACTGCTGCTGTACCTGCTGCTGATCCATCTTTGGTGGAAGATGTTTTAGTCAGGTCTCGGACAAAATGTTCTGTTTCCCTTCCCCCAATACTCCCAGCAAAGAGTCCGTCAGAGGCCTTCCTTTTTTCCTTTTATTTACATAGATACATGTCCTGGCCACGTCTACCCACGGGCCTGCCAAGTTTCTGGAGATAACGAGGAAATTATAGATAAGGCCAGAATTACTCACGAATATATTCTTCCCTCCATGAATTAGCTTGCGCCAAATTCATTGCTTTGTCCGAGACAAAAAACCAGGAAGTCCCGCCTCCTATTTATAGTCTCTGCAGATGTCACTGCATGACAATTATGACTTGGCTTTGTCCCAACTCTTCCGCTGCTGCGCACGCCGATCAAGCCTTCGTAACCTTGCGTCCCTCCAAAACTGTTCTTGGGGCGTTGCCAAATCAGAAGAAGGCCCGGGAGAATCAGGCCTTGCCGACCCCTCCCTTTGAGTGGGTGCCAGGGAGGGAGAGGGCTCAAGAGAAGCAGGGCTTGCCAGGTCTTCTCCCTCATTTTCTGAATCATCCGAGTCCAGGAGTCTGGGTCCAGGAACCTGGGTCACAACAGTTGCCAAATGGTCTTCAAAGGACAACCGACCATCCAGGAGCACGCCCAAGTTGCGTACCTTCTCCATCAGGGCCAATTAACTTAACATGTAAGATGCTGAGTATTATTAAGTATGTCACAATGCTAGTTTAATAAAAAACAAATAAGCCCACGCAAGTACAGGTGCATATTATTTCCTAATTAAAAATGTTGTTGTTTTTTAATCAAGTGGGACATATTTTTTGTGCATTTAAGGCAGCTTTAACTCCTGGTGATTGCCTGACAAATCCCAGCCATTTTCTTGACAACATTTCATAAGTGGTTTGCCATTGCTTCCTTCCTAAGATCACATAATTGGCTTTGGTCCTAAAATGGGACAATAATTCACCAGTTTCTAGTCTGGTGTCTTAACCACGAGATCAAACTGTTCTCTCAAATTAGACATACTCTCTTTTAAGAATCCATTCTAAACCAGCTGTTCTTATAAGCTAACACTTTGCAACAAATTATCTCCCCCCAACTCACTGTAGACCAGAAAAAGCTATATTTTAGCTATTCCAACTTTTTGCCTAAGTCCTTTGCTAGACTCAACAAAGATATATCTGTCCCTTCAGTGGGACCATCTTGAAGCTTTTAAGAAAGCAAAGGCAGAATGCTGACATCCTTTCAGACCAAGTTTCAAGGTTTTGCTTGCTATAATTAATAAAATATAAGATATGCTATAGTGCGATCTTTCTCAGACTTTTTGTCCTTAAGAAGCCCTTGAAATAATGTTCAGGTCCCAGAGAACCCTGACATTAAAAACTGAAACCTCCCACCCTCACAAAAAAAACATGTAATTCATTCCTATCCTACAGAACATTCATTTTACAGTATCTGTCAGGCTGCCTCTGATTATAACTAGGAAAGAATACACCTTGACTTCATTTGCAAATAAAGAAAAGTACTTTTACTAATTACATCTGGATTGCAGCAGGGTTAAAAGTGTCAGCAGAAATTCCTCCGGACGCCTCCCTCGGCTCAGCAGGCGGCTGGCCTTCCATCAAATTTTTTCTGTCGACCCCCTCGGTATTTTGGTTAGAATCCTGGTTGATCGACATGCTGGGTGATTCAACTTAATGTCCTGCTGAGCCGAGGGAGGAATTTCTGCTGACACTTTTAACCCTGCTGCAATCCAGATGTAATTAGTAAAAGTACTTTTCTTTATTTGCAAATGAAGTCAAGGTGTATTCTTTCCTAGTTATAATCAGAGGCAGCCTGACATTAAGTTGAATCTGAGACAGAATATGGCTGACAATCTGTATCACCCTATTCCTCCCTCCTCTGTCCCAAAAGGTCATCAGGTCTGGTCCAATGCCAGCTCCTTCCCGGGGTCCCGTGGTAACCTTCTTCCGCAGGTCTCTGGTTGTCAATCAAATCAGGAATGCAATGTCCGTTAGCGTTCGCGCCCAAACATTCCTGTGCATTCAAAACATTAATCTCTCCTCCCACCTTAATTATGTCAGACCGACACTCTTAAAGGCCCCTCTCTTCTTAACTTGAATCCAATAGCTATTTACATTAGAAATACAATCCCATTCTATCTAACAACTGAAATACAATCCCCCTTCTATCTAACAACTGAATATAAGGAGCACAAAGAGATACGACGTTTGGAGTGGAGGCTGACATTATCTGCAATAATAGCAAAACAGCAGGCTGATAGCTGAGTCAACATGTGCAAAAATTCCTACCACTGGGAGCACGAGCACTGCATAGCACAAGAACAATTCTGATTAAGAAAGGCTGGCCTAGCATAACACACATGCTGATCTTTAAAAAAATACATTGATGTATAATATTCTGCATTTGGTCAATCTTACCAGTAAGATATTTGATTACAGTTGTACCAGATTCATGCATCTGTATATTTAAATTGATAGACATCTTTACTTACCTCTCCAAGTTCTGGATAAAAAATCAATATATCATATTTCTTTTCCACACATTCTCTTACTCTGTCTGGAATATTGTATTGTGGAAGGAAGTTTGGCAGCTGTCTTCTTGTCTTTCTATGGTATTAGAAAATCAAAGTAGTAGTAATACTCAAAATACACAAAGCAATTCAGCCAGTTAGATATTATGGTGGCTCAGACTGCTAAGACAGTCTGTTATTAACACAGCTGCTTGCAATTACTGCAGGTTCAAGTCCCACCAGGCCCAAGGTTGACTCAGCCTTCCATCCTTTATAAGGTAGGTAAAATGAGGACCCAGATTGTTGGGGGGGCAATAAGTTGACTTTGTATGATAATATACAAATGGATGAAGACTATTGCTTGACATAGTGTAAGCCGCCCTGAGTCTTCGGAGAAGGGCGGGATATAAATGCAAATAAAAAAAAAATTATCAGACTTTTTTTGCCATCATAAACTAACGTATCCCTCCATCTGCAATACCTTCCACAAAATATCTGACTTTTCACTCTTAGAAAGAAAAAAGATTGTAGCGACTTTGAAGTTAATTTCCCCAAATAAGGAAGCTTCACTGGCCACTAGTCAGACGTAACAAAAAAGTCATTTTATATAAATTATGAGCACAATTCTATAAAAACACATGGATACTGCTTCTGGTTCAACACCATAGCTATTGGAATGATTTGTAAAACAATTTTAAAGAAAGTTTCAATAAAATGCTAAGCAGATGAAATGTACTTCTTAAGACTAAGTAGGATGCAATATGTTTTAAATATTGAAAAGGTGCAGCTAAGTTTAAAACAGATACATCTCATGGTCCTCTTTAAAATTCAAATATATAGGGCACTGAGACAATCCATACTGAAAAACTGTGTTTCTGCTCACAATAATAAAAAAAAGGTTGATCAAAAGCACTAAAGTTTCCAAAACTCAGCCTGAGAATCTTGATTTCCTAAAATAGTTATCTGTAACAGACTTATTCCATTTCTTTGAAGTAACCCTTCCTGATTGTATTTCTACTAATAAATCTCTCAAATGAAGATAATTGCAGTCCCCTAAAGACAAACAATTATGACATTAGAGCTTTAAACAATTTATTTTTACTCAAGAAAAGCAAACCATTTGTTTAAAGTGGTTTTAATTTTACTTTAATCAGCAGTACCTTTTCAATTGTGGTAAAACCACTGTTGCTTTTTCCATCTGGGCTTCAGAACTGACTTGATATTGTCTCTGAGAATACTTCTGAGTAGCTTCTATCAACGACTCTTCTTCCGTTACTATAGTTGCTTCAAGGTACCGACCAATAATGCAGTCAGAAAAACACAGTAACAAAAGTTCTTTGCAGCGGCCAGGATTTCTTGAATAACACAAGAATTCAATTAAAGCCATAAAAAGGTAATAGTCTATAATAAAGTTGGCTTTTATCCCAGGATATGCCTGGCAGGAGAATAAGATGACCAGATGACAACTATATGAACAATATTCCTTGTTTTAAGATCGTACTGCGGTTCAAGCACACCAGACTTCTTCAATCAACAGAAAACCAACTACTAATGCCATTCCCTTTCTCTATATTTCTGGATTGATGGCAATAACTGTCTGTTTTGCCTTTTCTGGGAATTGTTAGATCAGGAAGGGATCACATTGGCAAAGGTTCTCGTTAACGAAAGAAAAGATGTGTAGTATGCATTGAACAGTGTTTAGGAATTAAAGCTAAGGCAACTAACTCCTTTGACAAGTCTGTCAAGCCTTCTGTAACTTGAGTCTACCTTCTAAAGTGTTAGCTGTTCCCCCAGGCTGGATGTCATCTGCAGATTTGATGAGTTCCCCTTCTATTTCTTTGTCTAAATCATTTAATGAAGATGTTGAAGAGTACTGGGCCTAAGACAGAATCTTGAGGTACCCCACTGCATGCTTCCCTTCATGTAGATGTCATTCCATTGAGGACTAAAGGCCATTGGTCAGCCAGTTGTGAACTCATCTGGTGGTGATACTGGCGATCCCACATTTTTCTATCTTAGCAAGCAGTCAAAATATCAAGAAAATGGTTATCTACCCTAGGTTTCAAGATTCTGATCAACACAGCTGTCTAAATCAAGAAATTAAAAACTTCCATTTGAATTTTCTTCAATTTTGCCAGTTTTAACTCACTAAAAGGAAATTTTGTTTTGAAAGAGATTGTCTAAGCTCCAACAGCTAGGATGAATTTTAACAGACATTCAAGTTCACTGGTTAATACTTAAGACAGCTTCAATGAACTTACTCCTGGATGTTTGCTGAGTCCCCACTGAGATTGATCATTATTTTAAACCAGACGTGAAATTCAGCAGATTCTGGAGAACCGGTAGTGGAACTTTTGAGTAGTTTGCAGAACTGGCAAATGCCACCTCTGGCTGGCCCCAAAGTGGAGTGGGAATTGAGATTTTTCAATATCCTTCCCCAAGAAGTGGGGAGGGAATGGGGATTTTGCATTATCCTTCCCCTGGAATGTGGTGAAAATGGAGATTTTGCAGTATCCTTCCCCTGCCAAGCCCACCAAGCCACACCCACAGAACCGGTAGTAAAAAAATTTGAATTCCACCACTGCTTTAAATGATTGCATTCCATTTACATTCCTGAGCTCAGATTTTGGATGAATGGAACGTTAAACTATAAATGTTGCCCTTTTTCATACTTTTTCATGAAGCCTTATCAAGTAAAAAAACCCAAAACAAACAAACTAGATATATAAGCTCACAACAGAGGGATCTAGAATAGAATTAGTCTGATAACATATACGTGTAATTCCTTTTGGCCATCAGTTTGAATCCTGATTTCTAACAGAGAAAATCATACATTATTGTTTCACAAAATTGCACTCTGGAAAAAAGGAAACATACTTTGCAGTGCAAACAACTGTTATAGAAGTCTTGCTCCCAGAAGATATAGATATGCTTCTGTTATGTCCTGTGGTTTCCTCTCCTTCATATTTTTGTTTTTCACAGATTAGACTTCCCGATTGCTCAATTGTAGAATTATTATAATCTCCAATATTGCTTAGGTATGTAAATCCACCTTTTACAAAAACAAACCAAAACAAACCAAATATTTCAACTAGAGTAGAGCTAACGAGTAGGGTAATAAGTTTTAAACACTGGATGTATATTTACCTGAAATGGCTCCATCAGGGACACTCAATGCTGAAGCTGTTTTCCAACACACCTGGTTCTTTTCTGGCAACTGAAGACGGAACTGCTTCTCTTTATCCCAGCCACATAATTTGCAGCTAATTAAAGAATGTTCTGTTTCCCCTTTGTTCCTAAAATAATAGCACCACTTTCCATCTTAATATGTAAATATATTATACATAAGAAATGGTATCTCAAGTTATTTTATTTTTATTAAATTTATATAAGTAGTCCTTGCTTATGACCATCACTGGGGCCAGAAATCCAGTTTCAGTCATAGGTCAAGAAACCCATGTGGCCAAAAGTTATTTCCCAGCCTTTTTTGCAGTGGTTATTAAGCAAACCAATTCATTTCAATGCATTTTTTTTTGCTGGACACCAGCAAAAAGCACCACAAATTGTGGTCACATGAACAAAGAACACCATGACCGGTTGTAAAGCTGACTGGCCCAACATGTGGTCCTATAATAGCACAGGGTAGGGTGGGAGGCACAACCGTTTAGGACAAGGTTGTAAAATGGCCCATGAAGAACCTGTTCCATAGCTATTATATTTTCAACAGGTCGAAAGTCAAGCTTACTTCTACATTTTTAATAGGATCATAAATAATTTTAGAGTGGTAAGAAAATACATTATGACAGTTTTATCCTTTATCCCAAGTTATTACCAATATGAAGACAAGAAACTGTAATGAAGTCCTTCCATTTGCAGGAATTTTCAGAAGGCCTCTATTAATACTAACAAAGTTACTACTAATACTAATACAAATATGAATACGAAAACAAATACGAATAGAATAGAATTCTTTATTGGCCAAGTGTGATTGGACACACAAGGAATTTGTCTTTGGTGTATATGCTCTCAGTGTACATAAGGAGAATAAAATACATTCATCAAGAATAAAAAGATACAACACTCAGTGATAGTCAAGGTTACTAATAAGCTATCAAATCGTACTAGGAAACAAATAAAAGCAATATAAATTGAAAGATATAAGCAACATAGTTATAGTAATAAGTGGGAAGAGGTAGATACTAGAAAGGAAGAGAATAATAATAATAGTAATACAGTCTTTAGTAAATTACCGTATATACTCGAGTATAAGCCGAGTTTTTCAGCACGTTTTTTGTGCTGAAAAGCGCCCCCTCGGCTTATACTCGAGCCAAGCCGTTCAGCCCTTCCTCTTGCAGCGAGTCCTTTCTACCGCAGGCAGCTAGCTCTCGTTAGTGCGCGCATGCGTCTTATTCCTATGTGGACACACGCACACCCCTCACGCACAATTACGTTGACAGAGAGGGCACGAGGAGGCGAGGCAAGGCAAGGGACCCGACCGAAGAGTTATAATTGTTGACAAATACACACGCGGGAGCGAAGAGTGAAAACCCTCCGGGTTTCAAGCGAAGGAAGGAGGCGCCTGGCTACACACCGCCCTTCAAAGAAATAGCTGGCATTCCTCGCGCGGGCGGGCGTAGCGCAGACACACACACACACACACACACACACACACACACACGCTCGCCCTCCTAAATTCATTTCCCCCACCCCACCCCACCCCTTTTTTCTTGGCTGCTTCTTCCTTTTCTCCCTCCCAGGCGCACAGGGTCTGGGCTCTCCTTACCCAGCCCGTGCAAGTGCGGTCAGCTGCCAAATCGCGTTCCTCTCCTCCCACTGAGGAGGTTTCAAGCTCTGGATTTAAATACAACCGAAAGGGGCGCTGGGGCTACAAACAAGACAGGGAGGGAGGGAGGGAAGGAAAGGGACGGAGGGAGGGAGGGGAGGTCGAGGGGAAGCGCAAGAAACTTGTCAGGTAAAACTCAACAGGCAAGGGCGGAAAAAAAACAGGGAACTGGGAAACGCCCCAACTAGGGAGAAAAGGGAAGGTGGTGTTTTTAAAAAAACAAAAGTCCCGAAACCCAGCGACGGAACCTTTTTCAAAACCGGCTGCCGAGCCGAGAAGTGACGGACGGACGGCCGACTCATGAGGCCAGAAGGTAGCCCAGCCGCCCCTCCCTTCCGTAGCGGTTTAGCAGGGCTGCTTTGGAAGAGCCTTAAACGAGCCCGTTCTCAGCCGCCCCTCCCTTCCGTAGCGGTTCAGCAGGGCTGCTGGAAGAGCCTTAAACGAGCCGTCCTCAGCCACCCTCCCTTCCGTAGCGGTTCAGCAGGGCTGCTTTGGAAGAGCCTTAAACGAGCCGTCCTCAGCCACCCTCCCTTCCGTAGCGGTTTAGCAGGGCTGCTGGAAGAGCCTTAAACGAGCCCGTTCTCAGCCGCCCCTCCCTTCCGTAGCGGTTTAGCAGGGCTGCTGGAAGAGCCTTAAACGAGCCGTCCTCAGCCACCCTCCCTTCCGTGGCGGTTCAGCAGGGCTGCTTTGGAAGAGCCTTAAACGAGCCGTCCTCAGCCACCCTCCCTTCCGTAGCGGTTCAGCAGGGCTGCTTTGGAAGAGCCTTAACGAGCCCGTTCTCAGCCGCCTCCTTCCCGGGCGCCACCTGCATGAGCAAAATCTGTCATTTTTGACACTTCAAGTCCTTCTTGTCTTTCAATAAATCTTCATTTGGCTCATTGAGAATTATGTCCATGACAGCAATGATCTGAAAAGTTAATTGATAATATGATTTACTAAAGTTATTCAAATCAATTTTATTCATTGCATCCATGTAGTTAGTAAGTTAGCTGTTGGTATACAGCTAACATACACTTTCATCCAGTTTATTTTTTTTTTTAGAATAGAATAGAATTTTTTATTGGCCAAGTGTGATTGGACACACAAGGAATTTGTCTTGGTGCATAAGCTCTCAGTGTACATAAAAGAAAAGATACCTTCATCAAGGTACAACACTTACAACACTTAATGGTAATCATAGGGGACAAATTTAACACTTAATGATACAACACTTAATGATAGTCATAGGTTACAATTAAGCAACCAGGAAACAATCAATATCAGTATAAATCGTAAGGATACAAGCAACAAAGTTACAGTCATAAGTGGAAGGAGGTGGGTGATGGGAACGATGAAAAGATTAATAGTAGTGCAGATTTAGTAAATAGTTTGACAGTGTTGAGGGAATTATTTGTTTAGCAATTTTTTAAAAAAAAAAACCTAATATGGACCAAACTTTCAAAAAGCAAATAAAAACATTATCATATTAGATTATATTTTATCATATAGCGCCATTTTAAAATATATTTTATTAAAAACAAGTTCTTAAGAAATAGATAGAAAACATACTTGACTGCTGATTGCCAATGTATTTTGGACAACCCCAGACTTAAACAGATTTCCTATAAGGATTAATTTGAAACTACTGAAAATTAGAAAAAAGTCAATTTGATCTAGTGGTAAAGGCTCCGGGCTAAAAACCAGGAGATTGTGTTCCAGTTCTGTTTTAGGCATGACTAAAAGTCATGCGAATGACTTATGGATAGTCAGTCACTCTGTCTCTCTTAGCCCAACCCCCGCAGCCGCCTCCTTCCCCGGGCGCCACCTGCATGAGCCACCGCAAAGGCGACAAGCCGCCCATCAGCATCCAGGAGCACATGGCCATCGACGTCTGCCCAGGTCCCATCCGCCCCATCAAGCAGATCTCCGACTACTTCCCGCGTTTCCCCCGCGGCCTCCCCGCCGCCGCTTTGCTCAGCCGGAGCCTCCCTCTCTCTCTCTCTCTCTCTCACACACACACACACACACACACAGAGACTTCTAAAGTGGGTTTAATGATATTAGAGACCCTTATTGCCCTGCCAAAAAAAAAAAAAAAGAGCCACCCCAACGTCTATGAAAATTAACCTTCTCTTCCAAGAGACACTGTGCAGGGTATTTTCACTGTTGGTGTGCATACAGGCTTAGATTTGTGCTGGGTTCTTAGTACTTAGAGCACTGACCTTCAGAGGCACCCTGGTCCCTTGGAAGCTAAAGGAGGACTCATTTTCATGCTTGCAGTGTTCAATTTGGGAAGGGCATCCAAAGAAGTGGTAGATCCTTGTGTGTCCAATCACACTTAGCCAATAAAAATTCTATTCTATTCTATTCTATTCTATTCTATTCTATTCTATTCTATTCATTTTATTTTGTCAAATACATATTAAATAATTATATAAATATAAGCATGAATTGAATACATAAAAGGAATACAACTAAAGGGAACATTAGGACAGGGACGGTAGGCACGCTGGTGCTCTTATGCACGCCCCTTACAGACCTCTTAGGAATGGGGTGAGGTCAATACTAGATAGTCTTTGGTTAAGGCTTTGGGGATTTTGGGAAGAGACCACAGAGTCAGGTAGCACATTCCAGGCATTAACAACTCTGTTACTGAAGTCACATTTTCTGCAATCTAGATTGGAGAGGTTCACTTTAAGTTTGAATCTATTGTGTTCTCGTGTATTGTTGTGGTTGAAGCTGAAGTAGTCATTGATAGGAAGTACATTGTAGCAGATAATTTTATGAGCTATGCTCAGGTCATACCAAAGGCGGCGTAGTTCTAAATTTTCTAAAGCTGGGAATCCTCCTTCCCCCTTTTGCACTTTTATTGTTTTTCGTTCAAATAAATATTCATGTTATTTTACTTGGCTCTATCTTTATTTTTTACATTGACCAGTAGCTGCCTCATTTCCCACCCTCGGCTTATACTCGAGTCAATAGTTTTTCCCAGTTTTTGTGGTAAAATTAGGTACCTCGGCTTATATTCGGGTCGGCTTATACTCGAGTATATACGGTATTTGATAGTGTTGTGGGAATTAGTTGTTAAGCAGAGTGATGGCATTTGGGAAACTGTCCTTGTGGCTAGTTGTTCTGGTGTGTTATAGTTGTTATAGAATTGTTTTGAGGGTAGAAGTTGAAACAATTTATAATAAATTTAATAAATTTAAAATACTAGCTTAGAATGTGGTTATGGTTATATACTCAGCGCCTATATTTTGCATGTAGCTGTGCATTAAGTGAATTGCACAAAAAATCTTGCCTGTGACTTTTGGACCAATTAGGAAAAACACACACTGTAGGAAAAACATTTTTCCATGCATTAAATAAACACAGCATTTCTTTTTAGTCTGCCTGGTGCATGGAGTACTGGCATTTTTCCTGTGCTAGGATATCATTCTAAGTGCTTGTTAACCCATACAGAGTAAAGCGCTTTAATTGTTAATTGTTCCTTGTCTTTCTCAAGAGGAAAGATATACGATAACCAAATTGGAACTGCATTGTTGGACTTCCACTTTATCCTGTGTACCTGCTAGACAGGGAAGAGTAATGGGTAGCTCAGTCTTGGATATTAGACTAAGATGTGGATTTAAGTTATGATAAAACATTTTAAAAGAAAAACCTAGGCAATAACAAAATTAACTTACTCTATCCAGATTTCCATATTTTCACTCACTCCTAATTTGAGTTTTCCAAAATCTGTCATTTTTGACACTTCAAGTCCTTCTTTGTCTTTCAATAAATCTTCATTTGGCTCATTGAGAATTATGTCCTGCGACAGCAATGATCTGAAAAGTTAATTGATAATATGATTTACTAAAGTTATTCAAATCAATTTTATTCATTGCATCCATGTAGTTAGTAAGTTAGCTGTTGGTATACAGCTAACATACACTTTCATCCAGTTTATTTTTTTTTTTAGAATAGAATAGAATTTTTTATTGGCCAAGTGTGATTGGACACACAAGGAATTTGTCTTGGTGCATAAGCTCTCAGTGTACATAAAAGAAAAGATACCTTCATCAAGGTACAACACTTACAACACTTAATGGTAATCATAGGGGACAAATTTAACACTTAATGATACAACACTTAATGATAGTCATAGGTTACAATTAAGCAACCAGGAAACAATCAATATCAGTATAAATCGTAAGGATACAAGCAACAAAGTTACAGTCATAAGTGGAAGGAGGTGGGTGATGGGAACGATGAAAAGATTAATAGTAGTGCAGATTTAGTAAATAGTTTGACAGTGTTGAGGGAATTATTTGTTTAGCAATTTTTTAAAAAAAAAACCTAATATGGACCAAACTTTCAAAAAGCAAATAAAAACATTATCATATTAGATTATATTTTATCATATAGCGCCATTTTAAAATATATTTTATTAAAAACAAGTTCTTAAGAAATAGATAGAAAACATACTTGACTGCTGATTGCCAATGTATTTTGGACAACCCCAGACTTAAACAGATTTCCTATAAGGATTAATTTGAAACTACTGAAAATTAGAAAAAAGTCAATTTGATCTAGTGGTAAAGGCTCCGGGCTAAAAACCAGGAGATTGTGTTCCAGTTCTGTTTTAGGCATGACTAAAAGTCATGCGAATGACTTATGGATAGTCAGTCACTCTGTCTCTCTTAGCCCAACCCACCTCACAGAGTTGTTGTTGTGAAGAGAATAGAAGGAAGGAATAATAGGTATGTTCGTCACTTTGAATTATTTATAAAAAAATAATAAAGACTGGATAAAAAAGTCTTTAAAAGCCCTGGGAAAAATACTATATAAAACTCCTTTTATTTTTCATATCAGCTCATAATATAATCTTGAATCTGTGGTCGAAATAAATATGATTAGTAAATATTAATGAGTAAAAACTTTTGAAAGTCTGCTTACAAAAATCCTTTTTTAAAACTTTTTACTGTTAGCATGAGCTATCCTTGAGTTACAAAATAAATAAGGATAACAAACATGTTATTACTCTTAGCCATCTCAAACAAAAACCATAAGATGGAACGGAAACAAAAAGGAACAAAACAGAACTATTTTACTCAGTACCACACCTATTTTCAAGAACTGTAGGAGGACTCTATAAACGTTAATTAAATCATTTTGTTAAGAATTATAAACTGCATTACCGATTTTTGTCTGCTGGAGCCATGCAAAATGCTCTCCAACTGTAACAGGACTGGTTACTCTCCACAACCACAACATTGACAAGATCATGTTTATGGGGTACATAATCCTTAGGAAGACTCAGAAAATCCAGACTGAAAAATACGCTGTTGTCTACCACACCAGTTCTTCCATACATACTGGAAATATGAACCTGTAATAATTGTAGTTATCATTAGATTAAATAAGAGTATCAACAACTATAATTTGATGCCCCAATGTGTGACTTATATGCTTGGCAGGTCCTTATTAAGCATACCTGATAAGCAAAAATGATAAAATACACTTGTATCTTCTGTGACTTGTTTAGCATTATATGTGAAGAAGAATTCTAGCTTGTTTGTCTTCTAATACAGTTGATCACTTATGGGTTTTGGTACTGTATACAAACTACAAGTAGTCCTTGACTTATGACCATAATTGAGCCCAAATTTTCTGTTGCTAAGAGAGACATTTGTTAAGTGAGTTTTGCCCTGTTTTATGACCTTGCTTGCCACTGTTGTTAAGTGAATCACTGCAGCTCTTAAGTTGCAGAAGTAACATGGTTGTTAAGTGAATCTGGCTTTTTCACAGCTTGTCAAAAGGCTGTAAAATCACACGATTCCAGGACACTGCCACCGTCATAAATTGAGCCAGTTGCCAATTGTCTGAATTTTGATCACGTGACCATGGGGAAGCTACAACAACCATTAAGTATGAAAACTTGTCCTAAATTACTTTTTTCAGTGATGTTGTAACTTTGAACAGTCAGTAAAGGAACTGTTGCAACTTGAGGACTACCTGTATAAGTCACAATGTCTTCCCATTTATATACGTTAAAAATTATATATTTTAAATAACGTAAGGTGGCAAACTCATACAATACTTCTATTTTAGGGCCGCGGTGTGGCTCAGGCTGTAAGAAGCCTGTTATTAAAACACAGCTGCCTGCAATTACTGCAGGTTCTAGTCCCACCAGGTCCAAGGTTGACTCAGCCTTCCATCCTTTATAAGGTAGGTAAAATGAGGACCCAGATTGTTGTGGGGGGAATAAGTTGACTTTGTAAATATACAAATAGAATGAGACTATTGCCTTACACACTGTAAGCCGCCCTGAGTCTTCGGAGAAGGGCGGGATATAAATGTAAATAAAATAAAAAAAATTCCCCACAACAGCAATCCTGTAAGGGGCTGAGAGAGAATGACTGTCCAAAGTCACCTAGCTGATATTCAGGTGAGAATAGAACTCACAGTCTCCTGGTTTCTGGTCCGTTGTCTTAACTGCTAGATCAAACTATCTTGCCTACGGCAAGAAGAACTTTTATTCTAAAAGTCCTGACAGCCAAACATTAATTCCACATGCAGAACTTCTCTATCAATTGCTAGAGATGCAAGACATAGGTAGTTCTCGATTTACAACCAGTCACTTAACAGTTCAAGTTACAACGAACTTGAAAAAAATTACTTTTGACCCACCCTCAAAGTTATGACTGCTGTACCATCCACGTGGTCAGATAACCACATTTTGAGTGCTTGTGGTTTGCATTTATGACTGGTTACAGCATCCTGTGGTTTTGCCATTTTTTGGCAAAAAATACCTATTGGATAAGCTGGACTTGGACTTATGATCATGTGATTCACTTAACGAATGCAGTGACTTGCTAAAGGATCAGTATAAAAATGGGCATAAAATCAAGACTAGATTTTAGAACAATTTAACTGCCAGGTCTCTCCCATCCTTTCAAAACCACCGTTGATAACTGTAATCTTGTTAGAGCAGGGGTGTCAAACTCAAGGCCAGTGGGCCAGATCTGGCCCATGAGATGCTTAAAATCTGGCCCATGGGGCTGGCCTGGAAATACCAAAGGACCGACCCATGGTGCCTCTGCCGGCCAAAATGGGCCATAGGGGGAGCTGTATGCAGCCCCGGTGTGGCCTGGTTTTGGCCTTGACAGCCTCCAGCAGCACTCTGCTGGCTGAAAACAGGCCTCCACAAGGGCTGTTTTTGGCCGGCAGAGTACTTCTGGAGCCCGGGGAGTACTGTGGAAAGAAAGAAGGGAAAAAGCGCATCTTGAGCTTGTGTCAAGCGCCCACCATGACCACGTTCACCTGGGCCACGCCTATCCCCAGCCACCCCCATCACCACCCTGCCCCTCTTGAGGTCAAATATAACCCTAATGTGGCCCTCAATGAAATCAAGTTTGACATCCCTGTGTTAGAGCATTAAGACCATTTCTTTTTAGACTTTTACTTTAGTGCTTCCGTAAGTTGGAAAATGTTTTATTGCAACAAAGAGATTTCATGGCTACTGGGCAGAATCAGAATCAGAATTATTCTAAGCTAACAGCATCAAGGCAGCTCTTATTGTGGCTACTGATTTCTCCTCCCACCATCCATTACAGCGATTTTGAAATACCTGCAAGGTCTCCCAATGTATTAACACATACCTTATCGATTCTTTTAAACCGTAAGGGCTTTACAGATACAGCTTCACTTGTCCATGTTGTTGTGTTGACAATATATTCAGCTTGCACCAAATCTCCTTTACAAGGATAAAAGTCTTAAATATATATAAAAAAAAAAGCAGCATGGAATAACTCTGAATCTGTTAAAAGGGAAGGTTTCAAAGCTGTATAAAATGGCACCACTTGACTTTATGGAGCTTCTTGATTCTGGCATGGAGCTATGCCACAATGTGGAAAAGCTGAGTGCTCCCCCATAACATCTACAATCGGAGCTGACCACTTTATTCTGATACAGAGTGTAGCTTTACAAAACTGCATCACAAGAAACGATTTGGTCAAAGGCTCCACTTAAATGAAGTACCTCTTCCAGACTTTGCACATATATCGTGTTTCCCTGAAAATAAGACCCTGTCTTATATATTTTTACCACCAAAAAAGGCACCAGGTCTTATTTTCGGAGGGGATGTTGTCCACTGACTCACCTCACTTTCACGTGTTACCTCTGGCCTGTCAGAGGCCTTCAGGAACTTCTTCAGCTTCGTATATTTGCAGCCAGGCCTCTCACACCTCGGCTTATTTCTTCTACAGCCAGCAAGGTTTTCCTGAAGGCCTTTATAGCTGATAACAGGCTCCAGATCGATCCAGAGCTGTTGGCAACTACAGAGAGCTTCAGGAAAGCCTTGCCGGTTGCAGCAAAAAAATGGGCTGAGGTGTGTGAAGCCTGGCTGCAAATATATGAAGGTAAGTAGTACGGTAGCTCCACACACCCCACCACCACCCTAGCTTAATTTTTATCCGTGTACCCTGGAGTGGGCCGGGTCTTAATAAGGGCTTATTTTGGGGGTGGGAGGGTAGCGCTTATATTGGGTGTAAAAATCAAGCGAGGGCTTACTTTCTGAGTAGGTCATATTTTCGGGGAAACACGGAAATAGATACTACCTTTTCATACCACACTGTAATTTAGCCAAATACTGGATTACAAAAGAAAACAACGATAGTGTCAGCTCCGGCCTGCCTGGCGGCCCAGAGCTGCCATTCTGGCGGGGGGAGCTACAGCAGAAGCACCTTCGGATGCCTGGGAGCGCACTCACTAGCTAAGAGTCGGAATCAGCAGGGGGCCGTTTTCAATGAAGAGGCCGAGCCACTGGCGTCACCGGATAGCAAAGCACAACGGTGGCAGGACCTGAGCTGCGAACGGCGTTGAGGGGCAACTCAGGAGAGCTGAGAAGTCCTCCAATTGGGAGATGGCCCCGGAGCAGCTGACAGCTCTGCGCTGTGACCCGGAGGAACCAGAAAGCTCCCCAGCTGGGAGATGGACACTTTAAACGTCAGGAGTCCCGTGGTGCTGGGTATGCGCGTGTGGAAGAGGGTGGGATAGCGGGAACATTTAAAAGGTGGTGGGGAGCACCGGATGTTAGCTCTTATAATTGATTCATCGCTTTATTGCTTTGTTAGTCAGTTAGTACTGGAAGAGATAAACCTGCTTTTCAAGCCTTCATCGCGTTTTGCTGTTTTTTATTCCCTTCGGAACCTGACATAAAAAAGATATGCACTTTGGCAGTCAATACATATTTTAACCACATTTAAAAGTAAGCAAGCTGTTCAAAGATAAAATATATTTTTCTGTGAACAAATATTTCTTTAACTTGGCCATCAAGTATCCCTCCAGTTATGTGATTCTGATCTGGGCACTTGGGGTTTGGCTTGCAATTATAACATCGCAGCAAGCTGTAATCATAATTGTAATTTCTGTCCTTCCCTGCCAGCTTTCCACAAGCAAATTCAATGGAGAAGCCATCAGGAAGCTGAAGTCACAGTCATATGAAATTCTTACTTTATGATGGCAAATGATATTGCCATTGCTAAGTGTTGTGGTCATGTGACTTCATGCTTTATGACAGTATCGCTTAGCGATGGCAATTCTGGTCCCAAATGCTGCTGTTAACCAAGGACGATTATCTGTACTTAAAACAATACACCATCTGAAACTTAAAACTGTAGCTTTTAAAAAAAAAAACTTTCAAAGGAAATATGCAGGTTACCTTTACAAACTACCTCCATAGAAAAAGAGGTTGTTTGATTGATGTAGCCACTAACTCCAGTAAACTTTGTAATACTGCCAATGAGCGTTTTAACAGTTGCATCCAGCGTATAAGAACTTACGCTGTTATCATCCCATTTATCACAGATGGCTTCTACCTGCAAAAAGGAACAAATGAATGTTTCTATTGATGATATTTCTGGTGGGATGAGTGTTTTTAAAAACATCTGCATACTAAACTTTATAGTATCATTCTAAAGACAAAAACAAGGAACTGAATCAACTAAATGGTAAGTAATCAAGCCGAACTGAAAGTTGAGAATTTTCTTTAAATCAGTAATTTCCAGACATGTGAGACTATTCTTATAATTTCTAGACAATCATAGAATTGAGCAGACAGCTCTAAGGCAGTCAAGTTCCACCACATACAAAATAGGAATCAGTAAATCACAGCTTATCATGGAGAGAAAATGGATGCACACATAGATACTCAACTCTGATTTTCAACTGAAAAACATACTCAACCAATGAAATGTTGAACATGTGAATTAAATCATTTCACAAATACATCAAATTAACATCATATCCTGTAGACAGAGTAGGAACTGCTTAAGATATCTGAAGAGGTTAGTTATTTCATCTATGCAATTAAAGCTTTTGTGTCTACTTCAAATCCTTTGATACAAGCCAGTAGGCACTCTACCTAATTAAGGTAAAACTAAAGGTTTCCCTGTCTAGTTGTGTCCAACTCTAAGGGGCAATACTCATCTCTGTTTCTTAGCTGAGGAAGCCAGTGTTGTCTGAAGAAATTCTGTGGTAATGTGGCCAGCATGACTACACATCACAGAAAACTGTTACCTTCCCACTGAAGTGGTACCTATTTATTTACTTGTACTTGCTTGCTTTCGAACTGCTAGGTTGGCAGGAGCTGGGCAAGTAACTGGAGCTCACCCTGTCATGTGGCCCTTGGGTCTCAAACCCCAGCTGTCAGACAAGCTCAGCGTTTTTAAACGTTTAGCCACTGCGTCACTATTAAGTAGATACCATAAATGATAAATGACAACTGGATGTGAAAAGAAAAAAGGGTATAGATCCTTTAGCTTCCAATCTAAAAAAGGGAATATATTTTCAAACACTTGTCAAAATAGTGAAGGCAAGTGAAATATTTCAGTAATTTATCACAATATGCATTTAAACCGCTAAGAAATAATTTGCGAAGACAGCTAAGATTTTAAAAAGGTTGGGAAGTGTGGCTCCTGCTACAATCATTAATTATCCATATTAATAGGCTAAATCTTGTTTAACTACTACAGAGATATTTGTGAGGGAAATTAGATCCCTTATTATTCTAGAGTCCTATTTAGGCCTTGTTGGAACAGATAAAACAAGACGCTTATTTCCCCCTTCTTAAAACAGTCGCTCAGATCTATAGAACATGGGTCTCCAACCTTGGCAACTTTAAGCCTGGAGGACTTCAACTCCCAGAATTCTCCCAGCCAGCTTTGGAAGAAGTTGGCTGGGAGAATTCTGGGATTTGAAGTCCACCAGGCTTAAAGTTGCCAAGGTTGGGGATCCCTGCTATAGAACACACTGCAGCAGTACTGTATTAATACTGTACAATGTATTAATATTTTATCTGCATAATAACACTGTGAAATTAGAAGTCTACTTAAAATTTTGGTGCCTATAATCTTTCTTCCTTGAGGATTGTGTGGAAGACTGTTTTTCCACATCATGAAGTGCTTTCTAGTCAATATGTCATGAATGAAAAAGAATTGATCAAATATAGGCTGCTAATAACATCCTACTATTTCATTTGGGTGTTTCTCCCTCTACTGGATCCTGTTCTGCATTTGTCCATACCCTTGTCCCTCACCTCCATTTATCTATTTAAAATGATAGCAGCAAACTTCTGAAGGTACTCTTATCTAAAACCCATTATACTTTTAGCAAAATCTTTCAGCCTCTTAATTCAAATTAACTGAACTTCAACTTGTGTACTAAGTCTGCCCCCTACTGGACTTACTCCAGTATTCTCTATCTGCAGTGTTAGTGCTTTCCTATGCTTATTATTATACAGACTCTATTTGTATTTTTCATTTCTGTCTTAATTAGAATTATATTTTTTATAGAAGGAACAAAAATTCAGTGTTTGGAGGCAGAGTCCCAGAAAATTGCTAATGTCGGGGGAAAGGAACACTTTTAAAATGATTAATGTTTCCTCCCTCATTGCGTCGGCAGATAACCGCCCGGCCGCCCTGTTTCGGGTGACTCGCTCGCTCCTTCAACAGGAGGGGCGGGAGGACCCCCTACAAGGGCGTGCCAAGGAGTTTAACGGTTATCTATACGACAAAATCATTCAGCTTTGGGACGGATTGGATCAAAATTGGGTAGATCTGGGCGAGGGTTCTGAGGCCCGTCTTGTTGAGGTGGTTTGGGATGACTTTGATCCTGTGACTCCCGAGGACATGGACAGGTTGCTGGGTAGGCTGAACGCCACCACATGTTTACTGGATCCGTGCCCCTCCTGGTTAGTACTGGCTACTCAGGAGGTGACACGAGGCTGGCTCCAGGGGATTACAAATGCTTCTTTGTGGGAGGCGGCCTTGAAAGAGGCGGTGGTGAGACCCCTCCTCAAGAAGCCTTCCCTGGACCCAGCTGTTTTAGGGAACTACCGGCCAGTCTCCAATCTTCGCTTTACGGCGAAGGTTGTAGAGAGTGTGGTGGCGTGTCAGCTACCCCAGTACCTGGATGAAGCTGTCTATCTAGACCCGTTCCAGTCCGGCTTCCGGCCCGGATACAGTACGGAGACAGCTTTGGTCGCACTGGTGGATGATCTCTGGAGGGCCAGGGATAGGGGTTACTCCTCTGCCCTGGTCCTATTAGACCTCTCAGCGGCTTTTGATACCATCGACCATGATATCCTGCTGCGCCAGTTGGAGGGGTTGGGAGTGGGAGGCACCGTTTATCGGTGGTTCTCCTCCTACCTCTCTGTTCGGACGCAGATGGTGTTGACAGGGGGCAGAGATCAACTCCAAGGTGCCTCATGTGTGGGGTGCCGCAGGGGTCGATTCTCTCACCCCTCCTGTTCAACATCTATATGAAGCCGCTGGGTGAGATCATCAGTGGCTTTGGGGTGAGATACCAACTGTACGCTGATGACACCCAGCTGTACTTTTCCACCCCGGGCCACCCCAGTGAAGCTGTCGAAGTGCTGTCCCGGTGTCTGGAAGCCGTACGGGTCTGGATGGGGAGGAACAGGCTCAAACTTAATCCCTCCAAGACGGAGTGGCTGTGGATGCCGGCACCTCGGTACAGTCAGCTGCAGATGCGGCTGTCTGTCGGGGGTGAATCATTGGCCCCGATGGAGAAGGTACGCAACTTGGGCGTGCTCCTGGATGGTCGGTTGTCCTTTGAAGACCATTTGGCAACCGTCTCCAGGAGAGCATTTTATCAGGTTCGCCTGATCCGCCAGTTGCGTCCCTTCCTGGACCGGGATGCCTTATGCACAGTCACTCATGCTCTCGTTACCTCTCGCCTGGACTACTGCAATGCTCTCTACATGGGGCTCCCCTTGAAGAGCACCCGGAGACTTCAGCTAGTTCAGAACGCGGCTGCGCGGGTTATTGAGGGAGCGCCTCGGAGCTCCCACATAACACCTATCCTGCGCAGACTGCACTGGCTACCTGTTGTTTTCCGGGTGCGCTTCAAGGTATTGGTTACCACCTTTAAAGCGCTCCATGGCTTAGGACCGGGCTATCTACGGGACCGCCTACTGCCGGCTTCTATCTCCCATCGTCCGGTACGCTCCCACAGAGAGGGACTCCTCAGGGTGCCGTCAGCCAAACAGTGTCGACTGGCGGCCCCCAGGGGGAGGGCCTTCTCTGTGGGAGCTCTGACCCTGTGGAACGAACTTCCCCTCGGACTTCGACAATTACCTGACCTTAGGACCTTTCGCCGCGAACTTAAAACTTATTTATTTCGTATGGCTGGACTAGCCTGGTTTTTATTTTTATTGGATGGGTTTTTAAAATTCTGTTATTTTACGGGGGAGTACGTTTTTTTAACATTTTTGGGCATTTGAATTAGTTTTTTAAGGGATGTTTTTAATTACTGTGTGTATTTATATTTTATCTGCCTGTTCACCGCCCTGAGTCCTTCGGGAGAAGGGCGGTATACAAATTAAAATATTATTATTATTATTATTATTATTATTATTAAAAAGCACAAAAAACTACGCAAACATTCATAAGTGTAAATAATTGTTAATCATCAACATTCATGTAAATGTTTGTTAATCATTTACACTGTTTTGGTTTTTTGTGCTTCTTACATTTCCACATTTAGGTGATAGGAGACAGATCTATGCATTCCAAAACTTTAAATTTCCTCTTGGTAGGATGCTCAGTGAGTCTTCTCAATTTGACTTAACTGGGTGTCAATCACATTAAAAGGTCTATTTTATAAACCAATGGTTCTCTAATTTTTTAATTTAAGAAGAACCCTTTTCAACTTTTTTGCAGACCTGCACATGATAGCTTTGTATATCAAGTATCTGTTAAGTAAAGTAAAACGTAACAGCAAAAGACTAGCTATACAGTAGTAATCAGCCTTCCATCCTTTATAAGGTAGGTAAAATGAGGACCCAGATTGTTGGGGGGCAATAAGTTGACTTTGTATATAGTATACAAATGGATGAAGACTATTGCTTGACATAGTGTAAGCCGCCCTGAGTCTTCGGAGAAGGGCGGGATATAAATGCAAAAAAAAAAAAAAAAAAAAAAAGATCCACATTCAATTTAAAATTAGTACTATGTAAACCATTTTTTCAGTTTGTAGGTGGTTATGGTTTGCCCCTTCAAAAGAGGAAGCCCTTTGGCAAGCTGCTAAAATGGCCCCAAATGGTAATGAAATCCGCCTTTTCTTTCACTCCCTGGCATACTTGTTCACAATAAGATAAATAAAAGTCAAACAAACCAGTAAGATTTTTAGCGAACAATTCTCCTTCCTATGCACCCATTTTCTTGTTCCTAGGAGCAATCTTTGTGCATGCTTAGAAAAATAACTGCGTGCTCTCAGTTTTGCAGCCTGTAAATAACTGTAACTACTCTTTTTTAACATCTACATAAAGGGCTGGGAAGATTATCTGTCAACATAGGATGAGGTATCATCAATATCTTGGAGAATTACCTTTGTTGGTCATGGAAGGTGTTGCACTGCCCCAGATGGACTTGGTGCATAACCTGGAGGTTCTCCTGGATTCAAAATTCCTGCTTCAGCAGTTGGCACTGATGGCCAGGAGGATTTTGCACAATTGTGAGTTATGTGACAATTATGCCAATTCCTGGACTAATGTGCCCTTCTCATAAACACCCACTCCCTGGTCATCTCCAGTTTGGACTATTGTAATGCATGGGGATGTCCTGGAAGAGCATCTGCAAATTTCAGTTGGATCAAAATGCAATGGCCCAGTTTTGCACTAGACTTCATATGCTCATGTGTCACCTCTTTTGTGGGAACTGCAGTGGTTGCTGATTTGCTTTCAGGTGCAGTTCAAGGTGCTGGTAATCACCTTCAAAGAATTCTAATTCTTTCCTATTTCATTCTTGCCTTAGGCGTGAAAAATATCAGCTGGGTAACTTCTCAGCTCAACTCATTTCACAGGATTGTTGTTGTGGGGAAAACTGGAGGGAGGGAGGAATAATGGTGTGTTCATTATATATGAAAATAAGTGGTGTGTGTGTGTGTAAATAAAACAGGCAGAGGCAGGCTGGTGTTCTGTGAGCCCTCCACAAATTTTTGTGTTTGCCTGTAATGCAGCCACCAAGCAGTGGAAAGAGCCTTCTTGTAGGAATGCTGGCAGCCTATACAAGATAAACTATACTGATGGAGTTGAAGGTGCTTCTTTCTGAGCTCTGCTCCTGTGGCAGGAGGCTGGAACAAGCTATTGGTATGGCCTTTGAGGTTGAGGTAAAAAAAAATTCCAACTGGAACCTGAGACTCTTTCCTTTTGGGGCTTTCTACTCCTGTCCTCTGTTTCTCCCTTCCATCTTACTACTGGTAGTGAAGTACCTTTCAGTCCATGCAAGAAGAGGAGCTGTGTGAGTGAGCTTTTGGCTTGCTTGTTTTCTTCTTTGGTCCATATCACAGACCCCTTGTTATAACTCTGCAGCCCCCTTCAGTGGTCCAATTTGAGAAACCACTATTGTAAACAATTAAAGCTTAAGAAGCATCTCCAGTTATTTTAACCTCACCCTGACTGCTCTTAATCCATGAGATATTTTATCTTCTTCAATGTGAGCTATTACTCTCTGTCCGACTTGCAGTGGCATACTCCTCATCACAGCATCCTTGGTAAAGCAAATTAAATCATCGATCATCCCATACTCCGGACAAAATCTTGTTACTACACCTTCTACTATTTTTATCTTCTTGTCATCTATAAAAAAGAAACATTTATGTCAATACTAAATAAATCTGCACTTGCTAGAAAAATCTGATTTAAAACTTATTTTTCTTTGTACTCTATTATAGAAAAGAGTAAAACACAAACAGTCGGTTAATTCTGATAGGTCAGTCTTTGCAAAGCGCTTTTACAAATGAAAACAGCACACAAAATATTACCGATACAACATTTTAAAAAAAATTTCCCTTTTAGGTTCACAGAATCAAGTGTCTGTCCTATATCATATAATATGAATTGCTACGCAACTTAATGATTATCAACAACAAAGATACTGAATAAGATTTTTTCATAACATTTGAATTGAAAAATATTGCACTTTCATAATAAAAAAATCCTTGTAGTATCACTCCACAATTTGATATCAGAACTGAAACAAATCAAAATGTATTAATTCTATTTTGCCTGCATGAAAGAAGCTAAGATATTATTTTGAATTTACTCAGCAATGAGTATGGTAGAAAGTTATCTATCCCGTTTCATTCAGTTGTACAGTCCGTGTACTTAAGGTAAAGGTTCCACTCGCATATACAGTATGTGCTAGTCATTCCCGACTCTAAGGGGCGGTGCTCATCTCTGTTTCAAAGCCGAAGAGCCAATGCTGTCTGAAAATGTCTCCGTGGTCATGTGGCCGGCATGACTAAACACCAAAGGTGCATGGAACGCTGTTACTTTCCCACCAAAAGGTGGTCCCTATTTTTCTACTTGCATTTTTTACGTGCTTCTGAACTGTTGGTTGGCAGAAGCTGGGACAAGTAATGGGAGCTAACCCGTTAAGCGGCACTAGGGATTTGAACCGCTGAACTGCCGACTTTTTGATCGATAAGCTCAGCGTCTTAGCCACTGAACCACCACGTCCCAATTCAATGTCCTTACAGTTCAAAAAGAAAAAAATTCTACATTGTCAAGCACATCTCACCTTATATGTAAATTGTCAACAATATTCTTAAACCCTATACATTCTTATTTTCCAAGCATTGGGGTTTTATGGACATTGAAAATGTTCTCTAGTTTATTATGCATTATAATTCACTGTCTTCAAAGGTACATCTACTTGTACAAACATGTTGGACAGACTTATCAATTAGCTAGAAAGTTCACACTGACAATACAGAAATTAATATGAAGTTGGTGGAAATTCTTTTCCAAATATACCACCCAGGAAGATGAAAGGCCAATAGTTTGAGAAACAGCAAAGAAGCCAAGCATATACAGCTCCACCTTTTTAGACAGATCTTCCTTAAGAGGCAGAAGAATTTATATAAACAAATTTTGTGTAACATCATTGCTATCTAAATTTTTACTTATATAAAACATTGAAAGACTGCTAAGCCAGTGTTAAAATTTTACTAGTTAGCCCACTCATTTATTTTTGATTTTTTTCATTCGCCCTAAAAAAATTTAAGATGGTGAACATGCCTGATATAGGTATGGTAGTCTTCGATTTACAACAGTCCGTTTATTGACTGTTGGAAGTTACAATGCACTGAAAAAAGTGACTTATGACTGTTTTTCACACTTACGACCGTTATCTCCATGATCATGAGATCAAAATTCAGATGTTTGACAACTAGTATGTATTTATGACGGCTGCAGTGTCCCCGGGGGTCATGTGATCCTCTTTTGTGACCTCCTGACAAGCAAAGTCAATGGGGAAGCCAGATTTACTTAACAACTGTGATATTAACTTAATAACTCAAGTGATTCAGATAACAACTGTGGCAAGAAAGGTCGTAAAATGAGCAAAACTCACTTAACAAATGTCTCACTTAGCAACATAAATTTGTGGCTCAATTGTGGTCATAGGCTGAGGACTACCTGTATTCCTTCCACATCCAATTTTCCCCACAACAATGCTGGTGGTGGTTTCAACTAAGAGTGACTGGCCCAAAGTCACCCAGAGGGCTTTCGTGCCTAAGGCAGGACTAGAATTAACAGTCTCCTGGTTTATAGCCTGATGTCTTAACTATTAAACCAAACTGACTCTCAATATATATCCTTATATCCTGAAATGAGGCAATGCAATATATTGTACTGCATTTATTTATCAAACACGGTTAACACAAAGGAACAAAGAAATGCATGTAAATCATTCCATATATCTTGATCACAAATATATTGCTAAGTTATCTGATCTACTTGAATCATGCTATGAATTAATTGGACACATATTTTGCAAGCCCTGACTTTTATTTTTATACATTTACTAGATTTATGTCTCTTCCTTTTTGGAAGAGCTCAAGGCAACTTGCCAAGCACTCTCACTCAATTCCCCAAAGAACATTGTAAGGATGGCTGAGCAGAGAAAATCAGTGAGTTTCTTGGCTTCAGTTGGGTTTCCTAAGGTATAACCCAACATCTGAAGTTACATTTTTCTAGCTGAAAATTTGCAGAGCTTCCATGATCGCCAAATGGTTATTAAAGGTAAAGTTTTCAATGAATCAAATCAAATCTGTTATGGCATTTTTTTTCTGGAACTAATATAGAAGCTCCTTAACCCTTCCTTCTTCCAGTATCATTAATCCTTTCTCCTGGACATACTTTGTTGCTAAAGTCACTTCCTCCACTATACTAGAACATGACTTGTAATGTCTAAACATGACTCCAATTTAAACCCTGCAATACCCTACAAAGCCTATTTTACACTAATGGCTTCCAAGGCCAATTAATCCCTAAAACTAAATTATTTCAATTTAATTTTACTTTTTTTTTTTTTTGCATTTATATCCCGCCCTTCTCCGAAGACTCAGGGCGGCTTACACTATGTTAGCAATAGTCTTCATTCTATTTGTATATTTATATACAAAGTCAACTTATTGCCCCCAACAATCTGGGTTCTCATTTTACCTACCTTATAAAGGATGGAAGGCTGAGTCAACCTTGGGCCTGGTGGGACTAGAACCTGCAGTAATTGCAGGCAGTTGCTGTTAATAACAGACTGCATTAGCAGCCTGAGCCATGGAGGCCCGTTTTACTTTTTAAAGTGACAGAAAGCTATTATTTTTACTGCTACAGACTAGCTTTGTTGGGAATTGTTTGTCAAAGAATATTTCTTAAAATATTCTAAAATTAAAGTTCTTGATTTGGGGTAGGCAATCTTGCAACCCTCAAAGCTTTTATATTAATTTTCCCTCCCACTCTATTATTAAGAATTGTGGGAACTGTATTTCAAACATTTGTTGGGGAGGACAGATTGCCTACTGTAATTTAAATTCAGACTACCCATTTCAAGAATGTGTACTTCTATCATTCTGAGAAAAACAATATTGTCACAGCTTCTAGTTCAAGAACATCAGCCTACATGTGGGATGCAGTAATATTCAGAGAACTGTATTTCTTAGAATATAGTTACTAAAAGCTAGTAAACATTATGTGACAAATAAGAAAGGTTATGCAACAATTATGCAACAAGCAGATTATATCCAAAAATATTAAAAATTAAAATGTCAATGTATTTCTTAGAAAGTAAGAGCCAGTCTGAAAAAGCAACATTTTCCTAAAGTAACTTTATTATTGTTAAATTCTGTTTTTAATAAAGTTATGCTCAAAGATACATATGTTAGGAAACTTGCTTTAAAAAGACATATATATTCAAATATGTCTTTTTAAAAGAGGTTTATACTTTGCATTTAGCACTAAGTCCCAATAAAAATCTAGTTAAGTTTTTGGAGATGATTATTTCCTAATTTTTGTCAGGCATACAATTACACAAATGTATTAATATCATACCTGTATGGCCCAAGGCCGTGACGGCGAACTGGTGGCACGAAGTGCCCTCTCTGTGGGCATGCGAGCCATTGCCCCAGTTCAGCACCACTGCGCATGTGTGCGCACCTCCCCCTGGCTGGTCTTTGGGTCTCTGCCACACATGCATGGGCGTATGCGTGTGCGGGGGGGCGCATGCATGGGGGGCACATGTGGGGGACAGTGCACGCATGCGTGCGGAGGGACATGCGCAGGGGATGCAAGCGCATTACATTTTGGGGGTTTGGCCACGCGCTTTGGGCACTCGGTCCAGAAAAGGTTAGTCGTCACTGGCCTAAAGCCAGTACTTTATAACTGAGGGAATGCTTGTTTCCAATTGTTTCTGGCCCTCAGTATATTGCAGCAGAGTGGACGTGCTTTAGATCCCTTCCATTAAATATTGCCATCTTGTGGGACCAAGGAAGCATGCTTTTCATCACATCGTCTGGAACAGCACTTTGGCTTGGTCCCTCTGAAGCCCAAGTCTCAGTAAGGCAGGGGGCTCCCTCTACTTGTCGATCCCCACCCCTTCTCTGCCCTTCTGTATGTCCTGCACAATGGCACTCCTAGGTTGTGGTGATGGTGGCGGTACCAGTGGTGAAGTACAGGCCTGGGGCAGGGGTGAAATCTACTTACCTTCCTTACCAGTTTGGAAGTGCACGCGTTTTGCACGCATCACAGGCACACACAAACTTTCTGCGCATGCGCAAAACCTTCTGTGCATGCGCAGAAGGTTAAAATCACATTACTTCCTGGTTAAAACCAGGAAGTAATGACATCCGGGCAGGAGGGTGGAGCAAAGCTACCGGATCGCACAGTCCGCTCCGAACAGGGAGCATTTCACCTCTGGCCTGCGGCTTTCAGCAGTCTGAGCTGGGCCTCATTGCTGCAAGGCCTCTACTTCACTCCAGCACCACTGGTGCAACTTCTGAGTACCGCCTGAAACCCTGTGCCACGCATACTGTTCTCCAATGCATGCATGCTGTTTTCCAAACTGTGAGAACATACACAATTTGCAGAATGGTGTTTGCAGTCTTGGGAAAAAGGCCTGGTGCAGCGAGCAGCTGCCTTGCATAGGGCCTGGTTATGGTCAGATGAGTGCGGTAAAGCCAAAGCAGCACAAAGGGCTTTACGCTGCGGTGGCTGGCTGCAGGGTTTGAGGCAGCACTCCTTAGTGGCCATGGTGGTACTAGGGCTGAAGCTGAGACTTTGGTGGAGGTGGCTGATGGAAAAATGTTGAAGAGCCTGAGCTGCTACTTCAGCCCTACTGCCATTGATGCTACTGCCACATGCCACTGTGCAGGAGAGTCAAAAGGACAGGGATGAGGAGATAACAGTAACAGGGTTGGAAGGGACCTTGGAGGTCATCTAGTCCAACCCCCTGCTCATGCAGGAGACCTGTACTAGGGATTCCAACCACCAACCTTTCAGGCAGGTTATCAAACACCCAATTTTGATCATACGACCAAGAGGTGCTGCCACAGCCATAACTTTGGGGACCTGGCATAAATATAGCAAAGGGTAATCATTCTTTGATCTTCATATTATGCTGAACAGAAAACACCCCATTTTGTAAAGAGCCAAAGATTCCCCAGTCTTGGCAGGGGAAAGATTCCCCAGTCTTTTCCTCAGCAATGCTGGCTGAAGAATTCTGGGAGTTGGGAATCCAAAAGTCTTCAAGTTGCCAAGATTGGAGACCCCTGGTCTATATGGGACAACCAAAACCCCTTTCACAACCAAATAAAAAAACACAAAACACGAGATTGTTTTTGGGGATTGTGATGGAATGGTTTTTCCAAGCCGCCCCGTCTTGGGGAGTAGTGGCCATAGCAAATCTATGAATTAAATTCATTAAGCTGAATTCCTGCAGGCCTAACAGTTCGCCTAATCAAGCTCTTATTTTTCCTAAGTTTTCCATCGTGATGCGAATTCGCTTCCTTGTTGCACTTTTTTTTTTTTTAACCGTCCAAGCAATTATTAGTCCAAGAACAAAAAAAAAAAGCACCAAGCGATCTCCGTTCTTTCTACCTCGGGCCGATTGAGACTCCTCTTCGACCTCCTGCTCGGCGTTCCGCCAGAAAAACGAAAAGCCCTTGGCCAAAAGCTGGAGCATTTCACCCCAAGCTTCCAAGCACACCCAGCTCAACCTTCAGCGACACCGCTTTCTTCCCTCCTCCTCCTAGCTCACGAACCAGGCGCCACGTGCTGCCCAATCCCTTTTTCTCCGCCGCGCGCCGCCTCAAGCTCCGCCCAGCCTTTGAAGGGCGCTTTCCCCCCTCCCCGCTGGTACGCATGCGCGCGCGATTAAAGGCAGCCGTACTGTTTGTGAGGAGAGGGTTGCGTTAACGAGTTGTGTGTGGTGTGAGGGGTGGGGAAGGGGAGAAAAAGCGGGACCTCCTTTGCCTTTTCCTAATTTAAATCCCGCTCCCCTTCCCGTCTCGGTGACAGGTGGGTATGATGAGTTCCACCACCCTCCAGTTTGTCCTCAGCGGTTTGGCAAGGTACCTTCTTCTTCCACCCGAATGCCTTCGGAGTCATTTGCCTCTCGGGGTCTCCCTCGGAGCCCCGAAAGTCCCGAAGCCGAACCTGTTTTCCAAGTGGGGCCTCGGGTCGGCTGATTCCACCTCAGGTTTTCTTCCCGAGGGTGGGACTATGACCCCCATAATTCCTGGCCGTTTGTAATTGAAGGCAGATGCATTTAAATGGGAAAGCAATGTGTGTGTGTATAGTGTGTATTTCGTATGTATAACGTATCTCTTACACAAGGTACAAATCTTTTGTAAATGTTGTACCTTGATGAACGTATCTTTTCTTTTATGTACACTGAGAGCGTATGCACCAAGACAAATTCCTTGTGTGTCCAATCACACTTGGCCAATAAAATTCTATTCTATTCTATTCTATTCATACACATTATATAAAAGTGTGCAATTTTCTTTTTAAAAATTTAAAGTATACTGCATGAGTCAAAAAGAGGGCTGTGAAAATATTTACAGACCCCTCACATCCTGGACATAAACTGTTTCAACTCCTACCCTCAAAACGACGTTATAGAGCACTGCACACAACTAGACACAAGGACAGTTTTTTCCCCCCGAACGCCATCACTCTGCTAAACAAATAATTCCCTCAACACTGACAAACTATTCACCAAGGCTGCACTACTATTAATCTTCTCATCATACCCATCTCCTTCCACTTATGACTGTAACTTTGTTGCTTGTGTACTTACGATTTATACTGATATTGTTTCCTAATTGCTTATTTGTACCCTTTGACTATCATTAAATGTTGTAAGTGTTGTACCTTGATGAAGGTATCTTTTCTTTTATGTACACTGAGAGCGTATGCACTAAGGCAAATTCCTTGTGTGTCCAATCACATTTGGCAAATAAAAAAATCTATTCTAAAGGCAGTGTTGGTGCTTTTTGGTAGGTTGACAGGATAACAATTTTATCTTGCATTTGCCTCAGTGGATGGAGTTATCAGGAATCCTGTACAAAAAAAAAAAGGCTCATGATGTAAGCATATAGGGATTGTGGGGGTCAAAAAAGTCAAGAGGGCTACTTTGCTTTGTCACTGAGGCATTGGTATGCACCCCCTACAAGGAAACAATGTAGGTTTGTTCGTGACACAGTGAAGATGGCTTGCGTTGCCCTTTTCCAGGATGCTTGTCTATTCTATTTTTGTGCAAGTATTAAACACAATTGATCCTATTTAGCTTTGCAAAATCAGATGGAATTGATCAGGTGTTTCCATCCTTGCTAGCCTAAATCATGATTGGCAGAACACTGAACATGATGAAATTATATCAAATAATCCATATTATAACTGTTGCATCCCCAACAAGGTTATCAATACTTTCTGTGCTGTTTGCCCAATTCCTTACTGCATCTGACTTTTAATAGAATAGAATATAATTTTTTATTGGCCAAGTGTGATTGGACACACAAGGAATTTGTCTTGGTGCATATGCTCTCAGTGTACATAAATGAAAAGATACCTTCATCAAGGTACAACATTTACAACACAAATGATGGTCAATAAGGAAGAAAAGGAAGGAAGGAAGGAAAGAAGGAAGAAAGAGAGAGAAAGAAAAGAAAGAAAAAAAGAGAGAAAAAGAGAGAAAAGAAAGAAAAAAGAAAGAGAGAGTGAGAGAAAGAAAGAAAAAGAAAGTTGACTGCAAAGCCTAGCCTAGGTCTGGGAATGTGCAGAATGTTCTATATGCACAAACCAAAATATAAATTTCTGATGTTTCGGTCCATATACAGAATGAAATGACTGGGTTTTTTTTCAGGATATGAATGGAAATGTAACTTTTGGGATGAAGAGAGGAAGTAAAGGCAGAGGAACAAATGAGAAAAACCTAGGTAGTGTTTGTGGAAATGCTGACTGCAAGTATCAAAAATATCAGCTGTGGCTGATGGGAGGAAAGAAAGGCAAGAGTTAGGAAGATTGGGAGGCAGACTGGCTGATGAGATATGCCAAAGTAGAGCATCAACAACAGTTTCCATAGACATAAAGGAATAGGAAAGCACTGTAGAAATGGAGGGCAGCCAGCACACAATTATATAGCAGAAAGATTAAGGTACCCTTGCCAGCCGTCTATTGTAGAATCTCTCTGGAATCCTCCATATTTGATTTTGGCTGAAACCCAGCACAACCCAACATTTCCAGGTTTAGTTTCAGCTGAACTGTGACCAGTAAGAAACAGTTTGGCAGAACTGCTGGAATGTGACGGTTTGTTCCAAGTTCAAAACAATACATGTTTTCTGTTTTATGCAAACAAAGCACCAACTGTATCTTATATTTAACTGTATCTTATAACTGTATCTTATATAATATCACCGGCTATGGCAAACCTCCTTCCCAGACTGAAGGTAATCAACAACTGGCAGATGACCTGAATGAGTTTTACTGCAGGTTTGAAAGGAAACTACAGCCACCTATCTCCACAACCCCCATCTCAGACACACCAACAACAGCCAAGCCTCCTACAACTGACCCCATTTCATTGGGTTGACAACCCCTAGTGATCACAGAAAAGGAAGTGCAGGACCTATTTCACAGACAAAAGCCAGGAAAAGCTCCAGGCCCAGACAAGATAACTCCTTCTTGCTTAAAAGTCTGTGCTGACCAATTGGCCCCCATCTTCACCCATATTTTCAATAAATCACTAGAGATGTGTTATGTTCCTTCTTGCTTCAAACGCTCTACCATCATCCCAGTGCCGAAGAAGCCCACCATCAAGGAACTGAATGACTACAGACCAGTTGCTTTAACATCTGTAGTCATGAAAACCTTTGAAAGGCTAGTGCTTTCCTACCTGAAAACCATCACGGATCCGCTGTTAGACCCGTGCAATTTGCATACCGAGCAAATAGATCAACAGATGATGCTGTTAATATGGCTCTGCACTACATCCTACAACATCTTGAGTCTCCAAAGACCTATGCAAGGGTCCTTTTTGTAGACTTTAGTTCAGCATTCAATACCATCATTTCAGACATTCTCCTAACTAAGCTAAACCAGCTACAGGTACCGGAACAGGCTTGTAAGTGGATCACAAGCTTCCTAACAAACAGGAAGCAGCAGGT
Organism: Ahaetulla prasina; assembly: GCF_028640845.1. Classification (NCBI taxonomy): domain Eukaryota; kingdom Metazoa; phylum Chordata; class Lepidosauria; order Squamata; family Colubridae; genus Ahaetulla; species Ahaetulla prasina. The sequence continues at coordinate 24,283,499 of NC_080545.1, read as the reverse complement.
GAAGCTAAGCAAGATCACATCAAATACCTGTACAATTAGCACAGGGGCCCCCCAAGGCTGTGTGCTCTCCCCACTTCTCTCTGTATACCAATGACTGCATCTCCAATGATCCATCAGTTAAGCTACTGAAGTTCGCAGATGACACAACAGTGATTGGTCTCACTCGAGACAATGACGAATTCGCATATAGACGAGAGCTCAAACGACTAGCCTTGTGGTGCAACCAAAACAATCTGGAACTGAACACACTCAAAACCGTAGAAATGGTGATAGACTTTAGGAAAAACCCTTCCATACTTCCACCTCTCACAATACTTGACAACACAGTATCAACAGTAGAAACCTTCAAATTTCTGGGTTCTATCATATCGCAAGATCTCAAATGGACAGCTAACATCAAAAACATCATTAAAAAAGGACAACAAAGAATGTTCTTTCTGCGCCAACTCAGCTCAAACTGCCCAAGGAGCTGCTGATCCAATTCTACAGAGGAATTATTGAGTCTGTCATTTGCACCTCTATAACTGTCTGGTTCGGTTCTGCAACCCAACAAGAAAAACACAGACTTCACAATGCTGTGCTTGGACTACAGATGGATAAAATGTCTTATTTCCTTAGGTTTCAAAATTTGGAAGAAGTGGACCAAGAAGACTTGAGAGATGTTGTGACTAAATTGTTGGGAGAATTTCTTGGGAGAGGTGTTGATTTCATGAATTGGGATGTGGATCGAGTTTATAGAGTTAATTCGCAATATGCACGCATGCATGCAGTTCCCAGAGAGGTTCATGTCAAATTTGTGAGAAGAGAGACGAGAGATGAAATTCTTAGAAAACATAGGAGTGGGGCACTGATTTACAGGGGCAGGGAGATAGCCATTCTGAGGCAGATTCCCAGACAGGTACGTGAAAAAAGAAAGAAATATTATTTTTTGTCAAGCAAATTGTACCAGAAGGGAGTGGGCTTCAGATGGCTGATGCCAGAGGATTGATGATTTTCCGGGAGGGCATTACGAAAAAAATCAGTACAATTGCGGAGGCTACGGCCTATGTGGAGGAACACAAAGCCTTCCTGGAATCAGATGACCCAGGAATTGAAGAAGGGGAGGTTATAGATCATGGGGCAGAAGCGGCTGCCGCTGTTGCGGCCCTGGAGTTGGGTCAGGCTGAACCCAGAGTTCTGAGATCCAAAACTAGGAAGTGATAAAGATATTTGGGATTGTGTTGGTTTTCCTTATTCTCTTTTGTACGATATTCTGTTTATTCTTGACTCTTCTTTATTACGTATTTAAAATTTGCAAACTTAGCTACTTCGTGTCACCTGCTTGCCTTATGGCTGTTGTATGTGTTAAAAAATTTGAGTAAAATTCTTATTTTAGATAAGAAAAATGAAAATTTACCATACCTGATATGTATTTGTATAAACCTTTTTTGACTAATAAAAACTTTTTGAATAAAAAAAAAAAAAAAGAAAAACACAGACTTCAGAGGATAATTAGAACTGCAGAAAAAATAATTGCTACCAACTTGCCTTCCATTGAGGACCTGTATACTGCACGAATCAAGAAGAGGGCCGTGAAAATATTTGCAGATCCCTCGCATCCTGGACATAAACTGTTTCAACTCCTACCCTCAAAACGACGCTATAGAGCACTGCACACCAGAACAACTAGACACAAGAACAGTTTTTTCCCGAAGGCCATCACTCTGCTAAACAAATAATTCCATCAACACTGTCAGACTATTTACTGAATCTGCACTACTATTAATCGTTTCATAGTTCCAATCACCAATCTCTTTCCACTTATGACTGTATGACTATAACTTGTTGCTGGCAATCCTTATGATTTATATTGATATATTGATCATCAATTGTGTTGTAAATGTTGTACCTTGATGAAGGTATCTTTTCTTTTATGTACACTGAGAGCATATGCACCAAGACAAATTCCTTGTGTGTCCAATCACACTTGGCCAATAAAAAATTCTATTCTATTCTATTCTATTCTATTCTATTCTATTTCCAATATTTCCTCAGCTCCCCATATAAATCACAGAGGCATTCTTAGAAAATGGAAAATAGAGAATTTCTACAGTTCACTTGGGAAATGCATGTTTCTCCCCAGGAGAACAAAAGAAAAAAAAACAAAACCTCAAAGATATACTGAAGTGGAAAAAACCACTCCTGGATGACTTAAGGGGCTGTTAATTAGCAAACTTATCTGTTTGCCTTCTGATGAAGAGAGTTCATGATTGAGCATCCCTAATTTATGAAACTAATCTGGTCTCAAAAGATCTTGGCTGCAAAGTTCATTGGCTGAAATTTTTTTTAGTGCAAACCAGAGGTGTCTTATGAGTCAAAAAAGTAGCCATGATGCAGCAATCTAAGCTTTTGCCTGGTTTTTGTGTGCATAGTGCTACAGATAAAAACAAGCAGATATTTGGTCAAATTACCATGACCATTTTGAGGTTTTTTTAAAACCTTGCTCTGTAGATACCACTAGTACTGACCATGTTTGAACCCATGTTTGGGAGCAGGTCTTAATGCACAGTGAAGAAATATGTACAAAGGACACTACAGTAAGTGAAATGGCTTTTTAATGGCTGTGTTGATACAACAAATGAGTTAGAGCTACTTTATGGGCTGCTATCTAATGGCCATTTGAAGTTTTGTACCATATCTGAGGTATGTATACAACTTGGGTGTATATGTAAGCCTGATATAGGTTGGATAGTACATTTCAGTACTTAATAGAATAGAATAGAATAGAATAGAATAGAATAGAATTTTTATTGGCCAAGTGTGATTGGACACACAAGGAATTTGTCTTGGTGCATATGCTCTCAGTGTACATAAAAGAAAAGATATGTTCATCAAGGTACAACATTTACAACACAATTGATGATCAATATATCAATATAAATCATAAGGATTGCCAGCAACAAGTTATAGTCATACAGTCATAAGTGGAAAGAGATTGGTGATGGGAACTATGAAACGATTAATAGTAGTGCAGATTCAGTAAATAGTCTGACAGTGTTGATGGAATTATTTGTTTAGCAGAGTGATGGCCTTCGGGAAAAAACTGTTCTTGTGTCTAGTTGTTCTGGTGTGCAGTGCTCTATAGCGTCGTTTTGAGGGTAGGAGTTGAAACAGTTTATGTCCAGGATGCGAGGGATCTGCAAATATTTTCACGGCCCTCTTCTTGATTAGTGCAGTATACAGGTCCTCAGTGGAAGGCAGGTTGGTAGCAATTATTTTTTCTGCAGTTCTAATTATCCTCTGAAGAACAATTGCATACAGATAAAAGTATTATAATTGTGCCATCTATTTCCTTTTTACCAAGAAAAAATAGTGTCTCAAAATAGTTTCTCTCTTAAAATTAGCATAGACTTCTATGCTGGAGTTGTTTCTTAGTTGCAAGGAATGTTAAAGCAGTACAAAATGTCATCATTCCAGTTAACAGTGTGCCAGTTGCTTAAGAGAAGATGGCATTCTTAATAGTATTTAATTTAACAAGTAGAGGTTGAGATTATCTAAAACACAAGTACCGTATATACTCGAGTATAAGCCGAGTTTTTCAGCACGTTTTTTGTGCTGAAAAACGTCCCCTCGGCTTATACTCGAGTATATACGGCTTATACTCGAGTTTTTTTTTTCTTCTTCTTTTTTTCACATTATACTGGATGGCGCAAACTTGGCGGGCTTTTGCATTAGCGCGGGGAAGCCCTGCCGGTGCAGTGAGAGGGCGGGGCGGGGGAGCCGCCAGCCTTCTCGGCTGAGGGAGGGAGGGTTTCCCCGACCGGTAGCTGCCTCATTTCCCACCCTCGGCTTATACTCGAGTCCCCAGTTTACCCCAGTTTTTGGGGTAAAATTGGGGACCTCGGCTTATACTCGGATCGGCTTATATTCGAATATATACGGTACTTTAATATTCTCTGAGAGTATATGTATCTTTATTCGAAATTTCTCTTTACAAAACTAGACATATATAGAAATGTGCATTTCATATAATGTTCTTATATAAAGGACTAAATCAAAATATTGAATAATAATATTGTTTGTATTTTCAAATCTTGTTTTTAACCTTTAATTTTAATGAAACTTAAAAGACATTTGCAATTGATGATACTCTCAGATGGGCATGTTTGAGTTTCTGATCTATAATCACTGTCCATGTTTAAGTTCCTGACTCCTTTTTTCTTTTGATCCTCTTTCTACAATGCTATTTGTATTGTGGGAAAAATGGAATAATTTTTCAGGGATGGCCTAGGACAAGACAATTATATATATGTTTTTCAAAGTAAGTCCATTAGACACAGTAATGTGTTAGGATTGAAATTATAATTTCTCAGTATCATAACATGAGTATGATTAAACAATTATACTGTTTAATATATGTTATATTGTATATTATTCATTTTACTTCTCAGCAGCATGGAACTTTATCTTGAAGTTCTTCTTGAAGATTATGATGGAAAAACCTTGTGAAAATATGGTGTAGTAGTTTTGTAGTGTGTTCTCTTCATTAACATTCTGTTGGCATTTTTATGTTCCCTTGCCTGAGTTTTTTTGCTGTGCTTTTGTTCTTGTATGAATAGATCCTGTTGAAAGCCAAAGTGGAGGAGAAAAAATTTCAAAGGGTGCATGAATCATTACACAGTGAGACTATAACAAAGTATCCAGACATCTCTACTCACCAAACTGTTCAAAGTTGACTATTAAACTTCTCAGTTTAAGGTAAGTATGGCTTTTTTGCAGGGCTGATATATGTATAGATAAGTTACAGTAATCAGTCTGTGCTGTAAATAATGCAATAATTTAACTGGGTACCATTGATTAGTTGCCTGTATAGAAGAAAGTATTTTGTCACGCAATAATTACAACTGAAACGTCAGGTTCAATAAAGATCTTTTGCCATTTTTCTAGTACTTGCTGATTTTCATACCCAAATAAAACTTAAGAAACAGTATATAAATGAATCATTATTCAGTTCATGATAAAATTAATCTTTATTTAGAAATTGTGCATATACATTGAAATTTACTCAAATTTAATTAATAAGATACATTCCATCAACTGTTAGAGACCACTTTTTAGTTTCACAGTGTAATATTTTGTAAGGTATAATAGAAAACTGTTAAGTACTTTATCAGGATAGTCAATTAAAATTAAAAATAAATTTATTAAATAATTTATTCCTTAGGCCAAAACAAATTGATGTGGTACTTAAATAGGGGTAAAATTTACCATCTATGAAAATAAATCTGGGCTGAGAGCTTAATATCTTAAGCATTTCTATGCAATGAAATGTGTGGGGTAATATGTATATTAAGAGTTCGTAATATTGCATAATAAAACTGAAGATACTAAAAGAAGCAGGGGTCTTTGTCATTATTATTATTAGATCTTTATCTCACTTTAAAAAAATACATATTTTTATCAACTGGCATAGCTTGGAAAATAAATGAAAATTGATATTCTGTTATTTCTTTAAAGCATGATGACAAAGGAAGAATCTTACAGGGAAGAATTTAGTTATGATAGGATGCCAACTTTGGAACGTGGAAAACAACAGAATGGAAGTTACATTGCAGATATTAAATCTAGCAATCTTCAGCTCTCTAAAAAATTTCATCCTTGTTTCTTTTATAAAACATGGATTTATTCATTGCTGATGGGGGTAAGTACAAGAATTTGATCTACTTTAGCCTACCTAGTTACTGCTTTCATGTACATGGAAAACAAACGTTATTACATTGTCCTCTATTTAACTCAATTATAAGCAGATTAGAGCTATGTGCAGTCCTTGACTTAAAGTAATTTCAAACAGTCTGTAGAAAGGATCATTGCAACTCCTGGTAAAAGCAGAAAATTCATTGCCTGTTGTCTAAAAAGGAAAAAAAGCATCAAAAAGAGAAAAGAGTGTCTGAATACAGAAATTCCTTCTAGCACTTGTTACACCCTTTTTGTATTCTCTCATGTGGTATTGTCTTCAAAGGAAGTAATAGGCATAAATTTGTTTTCAGCATGTCAGTGCAATTTGGACAAGGTACTGCCTATGAATTATCTCCATGATGACACATTAAAATAAACGTATAGAAAATTCTGCAACACATATGCAATTAGGTTCATCAAGTTCTAATCACAGAATTCATTCTCACAGTGTTTTTTCAAGAAAATGGGTGACCCTTATTATCCATCTACTACCCGTGGCTGCACCTTTCATTGACTAATAAAAATAGACAATACTCATGTTCTATGCGGCTGGATTACTTTTGGTGTGTGGTTTCAAGGAGGACTGTTGGGAGTCTTTTAATACATTTTATGCATGCCGAGAATAGCATCTGTATGTTAAAGTAACTCTCAAGTTTAGTTGTGTTTTTGTTATGTTTGAATATTAGGCTAGAGCAGAACATGTCAGTAACATGGGATGCTATTTCTAGATAGATAAAGATAAGAGTTTTCTTTAATATAGATGAGACTCTCTTGCTTCCTATGTTCAATAATAGTGTAATATGATTTTGAATCTTGTGATGATGTTTTATGGTAAGTGTGGGATTGTTTGAGAGGTTGAGCTTCTTCTAGGGTGCTGCATTCAGTGATCAGTGAAATTTTCAGAAGGAACAGGAATGTTTTTTTTCTTACTCTTTTTTTGGCTTGTTTTTAAAGATAGATAGAGAAATGGAAAATGAGTACTGCCAATCTCAGAAATGGGAATGGAAGACAATCTTCCCCATTTTTAACTTACTCCAAAGCACCCCAATTTTTTTTTTATGTGAATGATTTCAGATTTTGGTAGTAGAGATTTAAAAATAGGAATGGGAACAATTTCCATGCCTGCTTCCATTCCCACACTTAAACTGATGGTGATGATCATGATGGCGAATTACATTTGTATGCTATTCAACTGTCAATGATTCTGGGCAGCTCACAACAGTCAAACAAATAAATTACATTAAAATCAATTAAAAATCAAAGGTAAAAGATGGCAAGAAGAATGAAGTAAAGGTCTCATTTTCCCTTGCTCCAGGATCTTCATAGCTCTTCTAAACAAAAACAGAGTGTGGGCCATCTGAATCTTGGGAGAGCAGAACATCCTGGTGATGATGACAACTACAACTAAGTTTGTGGGGAAAACAGAAGAAAGCAATGGGGGAAGGGAATGAAAAATTTCAGCCTCATTTGGGAGATTTAGGTTCCAAATGTCAATGAAGTGAATTTGGAGTGCTAGTGGGCTGCAGTAGAATGCTGGAAGATCTGATACAGCCTATTGGTTGGCCATCCTCTGTGTCAGGTGGATATAATAGGAATGAAGATGAATCATCTCCTCAGCCCCTGTTACTTCCTATAGAAATGTTTAGTAACTGAACATAATTATTCTAATATAAATTATATATTAATATATGTACATATTTAGTTATAGCGATTTTGGCATTGGAAATTTCATTCCACTATTATTATAGATTAAATGATATTACTTGTAATATTGCAGTAGCAGCACAGTGACTCTTGAAGATTTTCTCTTAAGTAGTTTATGAATAAGAATGGCTTCAAAATATTTTGCAATGGAGAATCACAAAATGTAAGCAAGCTATGCATACTCGGTTGTTGCATGTGTCTGCCAAGAAATCATTTACGTATATATATTCATTACTGCAATCAACTAACTAAATTAATTAAACAGTTGCTGAATTTTCATATTTGATAAAGGATTACAGAAATGTCTGTAATCCCTTATCAAATATTACAGACGTGTCATCTTACTGCCTGCACATTAACAGGAGTTACATAGTTAAAATGGTATATATAGAGGGGAAATATTATTGCTTCTGTGAATCTGTATCACATTCTCAGTGTAAAAGTCTATGGAGATTTTCAATCATCCAGTTTCATAGTTGTCCCAAAGATGCTTTTCAAAAGGCAACTGGATTGTCTTGTTTTTTTTTTTTCTTGAAAACGTTTCACTTCTCCACCAAGAAGTTTCTTCAAGAACTGAAGTTCTGAAGAACTGAAGAATGAAGTTCTTGGATGAAAAGTGAAACATTTTCAAAGAAAAAAACAAGAAAGTCCACTTGCCTTTTGAAAAACATCTTGGGGACGTGTATTTCTTCATATGTATTATTTTTTAGTGAAATATGAATATATTTACATTGTTGCCAGATATTTTGGATAATAATTCTCAAATTTACATAGTTGCTTAGTTCTATAACTATATCAATATATTGCTTGTCATATTTTTATATTTCAGACTTGTGTTCTTGTTACCTGTGGATTTTCTCTTTATTTGGGGAATGTTTTTCCATCTGAAATGGATTATTTGCGCTGTGCAGCAGGTTCAGTAAGCATTCTGCAGCATTGCTGTGGCTCCATGGAAATGTGAATTATAATTGCAATCTAATTACTTAATGTTAATTAAAGTTTACACATTTACTGTCTCTCCAATTCTCTACTTAAAATTATAATGGCAGCCTGTATATGTATATCTTCTTTAGCTTTCTAGCTATTGATCATTGATAAATTATTTACCATAAAATTACTGCATTTTTTGTCAAGTAGTACATTTTTCACCCAAGCAGATATAGAGTTGTCCATAATAAAAATTAAATTATTTTATATATGCATTTTAATTGAAATAAACCCTGCAATGAAATGCGATTATTAGCAATTTCAGAAAAAATCAGATACTTTCCCCCAATTCATGTAAATGTTCTCTGGTTCCACAATAAATTAGAACTGGTAGAGCTGGTGTTTTGTTCTAGTTGTACAGTGAGTATTGTCATGAATATATTTTGTTGGATGAGAACTTAATGTGAATGAAACTTTACCTTCAGATATTTTTGAACTGAGAAGAAGGGTTTTGAATTTTTGCTGTAGCCAAGGAACCATTTATTCCAGGATGGGAATTATACACATATTGAAGACAAGGACCTATCTATTTTCCTTTCATAGAATACCTATAAGAACTGCAACTTTTACATTTAAGTAAAATTGATTTTTTTTGCTATCGGGAGGGGGTCCAGTTCCTGCGTGTGCTTAGTTCAGAATGCGGCTGCGCGGGTGATAGAGGGAGCCCCTCGTGGCTCCCATGTAACACCCCTCTTGCGCAGACTGCACTGGCTACCTGTGGTTTTCCGGGTGCGCTTCAAGGTTTTGGTAATGATCTTCAAAGCGCTCCATGGCATAGGTCCGGGTTACTTACGGGACCGTCTACTGCCACCGAATGCCTCCCACCGGCCCGTGCGCTCTCACAGGGAGGGACTCCTCAGGGTGCCGTCGGCCAGGCAGTGCCGACTGGCGACGCCCAGGGGAAGGGCCTTTTCTGTGGGGGCTCCCACCCTCTGGAACGAGCTTCCCCCAGGACTTCGTCAACTTCCTGACCTTCGGACCTTCCGCCGCAAGCTCAAGACACATCTATTTATTTGCGCAGGACTGGACTAGATTTTTTTAAAAATTTAAAAATTTTAAATGTCTAAATTTTAGATTTGGTTTTAAATTGGGTTTTATTGTTTATATGTCTATTTTAAATTTTGGCCTATATAATAAGTTTTTTAGATGAATGTTTTACTTTGTATATTTATGTGTTTTTATATGGCTGTACACCGCCCTGAGTCCCTAGGGAGATAGGGCGGTATAAAAGTACGAATAAATAAATAAATAAATAAATAAATAAATAAATATTTCCTTGCTATCATTACATGGATTTTTGCAGCCCAGATAACTAACAAACATACCCCTGTTTTCCCGAAAATAAGACCTATCCAGAAAACAAAACCTAGCATGTTTTATGTGTGCACCTCATATAAGCCCTACCCCCAAAATAAGCCCTACTTAATAGTCTGCACAGCTGGCATACCCACGCTGTCTGGTTGCTTGCGGTGCCGCAGCCACGAGGCGAGGCAGATGGGGTGGAGCTGGCTCATGCGCCCCGCACCAGCTTACCTCAAGGCCACTGCAGCCCGGTCATCCACAACCTGATAATTGCTTGCAGCAGCAGCACTGGAAGCTGTGTACAGCAGGAGCCCACTACTTCTGCTTGTTCACGGCCGCAACAGAGCAGGAGGCTGAGTGGTGGGATTGTGCTGCAGCTGTGAGGCAGGTGTCAGGGCATGGATGGTCTGCCTGCAAGGGTCCTGAGGTAAGCTGGTGCAGGGCGTGTGGGACAGCTCCACACCCCCACCTCACCTTGTGGCTGTGGCACCAGTGCGTCACTCGGCCTTCTGCCCCGCTGCCAGCAAGCAGAAGACTTGGGCCTCCCGTACATGGGGAAAAAATAAGGCACCCCCTGAAAATAAGCCCTAGTGCTTATTTTGGGCCCCAAAAGAAAATAAGTCCCAATCATATTTTTGGGGAAACATGGGTAAATATATGCAAAGATGCACACAGACACACTCTGTGTGTGTGTGTGTGTTTACCACTAGTCTCTAAATCATCACATAATGTGTAAAATCTCAGCAGATGGCAGCACTCGAGTTGTCAGGATAAGCAGAGTCAGTCCTGTTTATGACTGCTTTGGAAGACCTCCAGAGAATCTTAGGGTCACAAGCTGGGCCGGATGTTGAAAAATATCCTGGAGTAAAGCACAATACAACATTGCAAGGATGTGTCCATGTAGCTCTTAGAAGATGAGTTTGTCTTGAGGTTGTCTTTATTTTTAAGGTGCAAAAGTCCACAAGAACATCTAAATTATATCTTTGATTCGAAACTTTTTGTTAAAACAACCTTGCATATTTTTTAAAGATGGTATCTCATTTAATTATTGTTCTCACCCAACTTAAATGAGTGATACAAGATTTCAGTAGTTGGAATGGAACTTGATTTTTCTATCATATTAAGTATCACACTAACATGAAAAATATATTATTTTTTAAGTTGTTTTCTTAATTTTTTTGGCCTAGTGTATTCCCTCAGCAGCAGTGAGTTTTGCCATAGCCAGAAACAAAGCTAATGTGGTAAGTTTTTAAGTTGAAAAAGTTGAGTAACCTATTATTTATGTATTATTTTAATTAAATAAGAAATATAATGTTTTTACCATTTTTACAGATACCTGATTTTCAGTTTCTATTTGTTTCAACATTTGCAATTACAACAACATGTTTAGTTTGGTTTGGATGCAAGCTTGTCTTAACACCTACAGCAATAAATGTGAGTTGCAAACAACAAATATGGAACATTTGAACAAATCAATCAAGCGTTATATCAAAAGATTTGTTGTGCATTGCGTGATCATTAAATAAAGGCTAGATAGAATATAATTTATTGTTGCATCCACTTGTATGTTTCATTAAAATTAGTTGAAGTTAGGATACTCAAGCAATTTTTCATATACATTTCAATTATATTGAAGCATGACTAACCTATTTTCTAACTCAGACTTTCTGCTCAATATCTGATTTATTTGTCAAGTATAAACTTTTATTACTTTATTTGCAGATGATTTAATAGGCTAGGGTTGTTTTACTACATAGTAAATTATGATTTGTATCTGAGGACCAGTGAGGAAAGATGGTTCATAACATTATATGTGTTCATGCTCATTAGAGGTTTTGATGATAGTTTTGCAAATTATGGGTTGATATTAAGACCTTCCTTTTTCTCCTCTGCCAGTTCTGAGAGGCTCCTTTTTCTCCTCTGCCAGTTCTGATTTTAAATCAACCTGCCTACCAAAAGCCAAAAGTAGACTTGAGTCTTTGGGACATTCTTTGGGAACTCTGTTCATTAGGCATAAAAGTACCAAGAGTCATTTAAAACAATGTATTTAGTTTAATATCCAACCCTACAGTTTATGGATTCTTCTCAAATGGCCTTATGCCATCATCTTATCTCTCTACAATTCAAATTGGATGCAGTAGATCAGGGGTGTCAAACTCAAGGCCCATGGGCCGAATCTGGCACACAGGATGCTTAGATTTGGCCTGTGGGCCTGCCCTGGAAACTGTGGGACCGCCCCGCCAAAGCCTCTGCCAGCAAAAACAGAGTTTGGGAGGCTCTATTTTCACTGGCAGAGGGCTGCAGGAAGTCACCGCAGATGAAAACAGAGCCTCAATGAGTGACACTGAGCTGGCCACGCCCCCTGGCCACACACACACCTGCCCTCCCCACAAGGTTAAACAAAACCCTGATGCGGCCCTCAGTGAAATTTAGTGTGACACCTCTGCACTAGATGCACAGAGCTCTGTAGTTCTGTGGGGCTGGTATAAAAAAGACCTCTTTTTTTAGCAGTGCTTATGTCCCTGAGGAGATAGATGAGTTCATGGAGTCCCTGAGCCATATTGCTTTCTCTGTAAAGATTCAAGGAAGATAACGTATTTTAAAAATCGACCCTGGTAGACAGCACAGTTTCTGTCTGATCCATTCTCCAGAAATCTAAATTCTGCCATTCAACTGGTTTTTAGAAAAGATTAAAACCTGGCTATTTATTCCTTGGGGACTGAGATATTGAAATCTTTCTCTCTCTCCCCCCCCCCCCCAGCTTTGGAATATTTGTCTAATGTAATCAACATTACTGGTGTTCACATAAGTAGATATACTTTGATTTTTTAAATTGTAATTTTATTACTATTTTAACCTGAATTATAGATAATGGATATGTATGCCCCTCAAAGTTGTCAGCAACTGGAGCAATGTATAAATAAATAAACAGATAAATAGCATAATGCTTTTGAAAACAGCTGGACTCCTTTATTATGCTAAAACATATACAACAATAATTTTATCAATACACTTATGTTAATATAAATTATTTGAAACATGTTATCAACAGATAAATTTCAACCTGATTCTCCTGATTCTGCTAGAGGTTTTCATGGCAACTACTGTAATAATATCTGCTAGATCTAATGAGGAATGCTGCAGGAAAAAAAGAGTAAGGCTGACTTTTACTGTGTGTGTGTGTGTGTGTGTGTGTGTGTGTGTGTGTGTGTGTGTAAATATTGATTTTGCATGCTGCCTATCTAGCCTGAAGCAACTCTGCCTTGTTTCAACATATATTGTATACCCCTTTTTTAAAAATCAGAATAATTTGTTTATTTGTACATAGTAATTTGGAGAATATATTCCCTATTAATTAAAAAAAAGTCAATATATTGTTCTGTCTATGCTATTGGAACTTGTTCTTTGACAAATCAAACTTTCTTTAAAATATAACTTATAGAAATGTATGAACCTCATTTTCTCTAATTTCTATATTTTATATGTGCATTATATTTTTGTGTACAACTATGTGGCTGACCTTAAGATCCGAAACTTGCTTCTTTCTTTTGAAATAATGCATTATTCTTGAGTGTTAAGTCTCAACCACACAAGAAACATCCTATCTTAATCATTTTGTTATGACTGTTGTGAATCTCAAACCTCACATAATACAATACTTGCAACATCTGTAGTTATGGTAGCATATATAGATACATAACTTAATGCATTCTGAAACTATTATAAGGGGTTTGTGATCTGTATTTTGCTCATAATTCTGCAGTAGAACAATCATATCATATGAATTAATCATATCTTTTACTTTATCAATCAAGAGTGAATTTAGAGGTGCCTTACGTGAGGCAGGGCACTTACGGTATTTTATAACGGGAAAAATGTAAAGCTTCAACCCAGAGCATTGAGATATCTCTTGCAAAATGTATCAGTATGCATTTTTTTAACTGACTCTACTAACATGTTTATGAATGTTATATACAATAGCTTGCAATACCTAAAATACATGCTTGCATTAAAACATTCTTGCTTCAGTGTTAAGCCAAATGGGTTCTTAAGGTAGCTTATAGCAATCTTTATTAAAACAATAGCTTCTTGAAATTTACAATTTTAAAATGGGTAGAGGAAGAGAAGGGGGAGGGCAGGGAAAGAAGGTCAGACATCTTTTGAAAAAAAAAAAGCATTCTTATTAGTGTTCAACAGAGAAGAATAGTTCAGCTTTCTGGAATGGCTGCCAATTGGGAAGTATTAGGTAGCTATGAAACAGTTTCTTTTGCTGTGCAATGATTTGGAGTAGTTGCTGTCAGATTTGGGGCGGGGGGGACAACATAAAGTTATAAAAGCCAACTCCATAGTGTTCCTCTAGGTTTCACAGTTTCCTAGGCTGGAGCATTTCTGAACATCCAGTTTTGTATCTAATTTTATCCCACATTTTTTTTCAAGACTGAGATTTTAGATTTTGAATAGTCATCTAACCTTAAAGAAACGACTATATCAATCATATTTGGAATATTTTCCATTAGTAGGCATATTTCATAAAAAACGTAACAGTTTGATTTGAACATTCCTTGGAGCCTTCTGACGACTATATGTGCAATTTTTATTCATGTATTGATGATGATGTTGATGAAGAACGGATCGTGTTCATATTTGCCACAAAGCATGAATATACACAATGTTGTGATTTTTAATTCTCTTTTTTCAATATGTACATACTATATGGTAAAATCTTAACATTATAATTCTATCTGTCAATAGCTTCAGTAATATGTTAATGTTTAATACTACTGCTTTCTTATTTTGATAATCTTTTCCCTTTTAGACAATTATTTATGATACTACTAGCACATTGAATAATATCAACTTCCCAATACGGATCCTAAAATCCTATTCGGTAAGGAAATTGTATTATCCTTCTCTATCTTCTAGGACTTTGTTACTATAATCAAATGCCAATCATATTATTTTTTTTTTAAGGTAGTAGAAGTAATTATTGGAATTTCTGCAGTGTTTGGAGGAATAATTGCCTTGAATATGGATGTGCTGATTTCTGGCCCCTACCTTTCAGTCACTTTTTTTTGGATCTTAGTTGCTGTAAGTAGCACTCAATTGAGTATAGCTTATTTTTATTTTCTTTACAAACTATTATTAACAACGAACAGTTACTGTCATATGCTTTTATACTATCTATAAGTTACTTTTAATATTTTCCAATAACTTGTCTCTTCAAATAGAATTTGAGGGCATGGTTGCATCCCAGTGTCCAACAAAGTAATAAAAAGGGATCCTTATTCTTTGTAGGCAGTTTCTATCTATTTTTAATTTACTTGAAACTCGTGCCCCAGGTAAGCAGTTTGGGGTGCTTCAGGCGGTGGGGGAGAACCTGGGAGGGTTGGCTCAGGAACTGAAAATCTTCCACACAGAAATTCAAGCAGGATTTTCAGCTTTTGAGCAAAGACACAGTCATGTATGGCCTGCACTGGGCCTTCCACGGCCTCCTTCACCTGCCTGAGGCACCCCACTGCATTGCCTTGCCATGCTTGGATTTTGGTTCCCTCTGTCTCTGGGGGCTGGCTGAAAGAGCTGCCTGCTGAAGAAGTTCAGCTTCCTTTTCTTCATTCATGCACGGAAGGGAGCTCCTTTGGTGGGATGCAGAAATGCAGTGCAGATCTTGAATAGTTGAGTTCTGTTTCTGTACCTCACCAAAGGAGTTGAGCTCTCCTTCGTACGCGGAAGTGAACTCATATGGCAGGATGCAGGAATGGAGGTTGTTTCTATATCCTTTCAAAGGAATTTGGTTCCCTTCAGTAGGCAGCTCTATTAGCCAGTCCCAGAGATGAGAGAGAGTCCTCTTGGCACATGGCAGCAGGTTGCAACCTTCCTTGCTGACTTCCGCAATTGACTTTCTGGGGAAAAAGCCAGCAGAGAAGACTTCAGATATGGTCACATGATCATGGGGCACTTGGCAACTGGTTGTACATTTGAACAAGTTATCAAGCACCCAGATTACGATCACATGACCACGGTGGTGGTGGTGCAGTCATCTTTTCCAAAGCCATCGAAATTCCAAACCATCAAACGAACGGTCGTAAGTTGAGAGCTACCTGCAGTTAGTTGAAATTTAAGATTTTAAGAATGGATTACCCTTCATTTGCATAGAGGTCAATCTATTGTTGGAAGTGGTTTCAGTCTTTATAACAAAGATTCGCTCTTAGTTCATCCCAGGTCAAGAGTAGAAAAAATTCAACTAGGCATGATATTTTTTCCCTGAGCTGTTTGGGAAAAACCAAAGTTGTGGATATAAATCTCAAAAGGATCTGCCATTCTCTTGAAATATAGCTTTCAGGGGTTCTTATATTCTGAACATGGTCTCATATTTATTTCTTTTCTTAGTGTTTTCCCAGTGCAATTGCAAGTCATGTTGCTGCTGAATATCCAAGCAAATGCTTGGTGAGTACATTGTTAAAATAATTAAATGATAACACATGACAGCATCTAAATCCTTTTAAACCAAAAACTCTTAGTGGTGGTTTTTATCTCAAGTGTATTTTCTGTTTTCATACAATGCCCAACTGGAAACACTTTTTATTTAGGAGATATCATAAGATGCATATTGGTCCAATAAAGGTATTGCTGAACTGTTTGAGATCTTCCTTGTCATTGAGCAAAAAGTTATCTTTTTAATTTCATAAGCCATTACTGAGCCCATGTGGAAAGTGATCTCACAAGAATTTCTGAAAAAAATGGCTGAGCGGGATTTTATATAATTAAACAATATGTTTGTCCAAATATGATTAGTGGGATAAAATGGTTTCATATCTTTTCATCTTCAAACATTTCAGTCTCCATTTCTTGTAACTATTTAAAATCTTAATACTTGCTTCAGTTGTTTTTTATTCAATGTACAGTTTCAAACTTCATTATTTTTATTTTCAATCTGTTCTTTTGTATGACTCCATTGTTACATTATTAATTATGCACCTCTTCTGTAATTTTTGTTGTCATAAAGGCTAGCAGGAAATTGTCAAAAAAATGGTAATTGCAACAGCCTGATTGAAGCCCTGCTCCTTTGAATATGTATGCAGTGTAGATGCACATACAGAAGGAGTGGGATTTTGATTGGGCTGCCCTGAATGCCAATTTGACTTGTTTTATTCCTCCCCCTACCTTGCTGTGACATCATTGACATATTAAAAGCAGGGGCACCTTAAATAATTTAATAGCATATGCAAAACAGCATTCATTACATGCCCAGATATGTACAAACTTGCAAGCTAAGTAAAGTTCTAGTTGTCACTATGTATATTACTGTACTTCCTTGTCATCCACTGAATGATTGCTGTCCGAACTTCAGTTGAGCTTAGTATTAAGTCCTGACTTTTGTTTTCAGCCACTTTTTCTTTGAATATTTAGCAGCTTTGAATATACATTTTAATATAATACCTGAAAAATTCATCTGTTGACTTTTAATATTCATCTATCATTTTTCTATGAATATAGCTTAGTTAAAATCTTCATGCAAATAAAAATCATAGTATAACACTTCTGATGACATATAAAAAGTCACACAATTATAGATATATTTTCTTTGAAACTGTATATTTCACAATTTTATCTTTAATTTAGGTGGAAGTTCTTATTGCCATAAGCAGTGTTACATCACCCTTGTTATTTACAGCTTCAGGATACTTGTCTTTCAGTATAATGCGCATTGTGGACATGATTAAAAATTATCCACCAACAGTTCAAGTATGTTTTATCTTTTTTAAGCTATTAACGCACAATAAACCTGTATGAATATTGTGTATAGGTCATAATATTCTGATTTCTAATGAAAGAAGTTCTATAATTTATTAAAACAAATGTGATTTTAGAGCATTTTGGAACAGAAGTAGCAATTCACAGAAATGGTGTATTACAAGGATTTTTGAGATTACAATTAGAAAATGTGAGCTAGGAGCAAATGGGACAGAAGTATAAAAAACAAAAGTTGAAAACTTATTTAAATTAACCAGAAAATAGTTGGCTATGGGTCTACCAGTTAACACAGAATTTAGGGAAACTGATGGAGACCAAGTCAAGACTAGTGAATTTATTGTTTTTGTAATGTTTTAGAGATATTTATCAGTTGATTGAAATCAATTTACCTATCAACAGGAAAAATATTTGCTCGCATATTTGCATACTGCCAAAGACATTCATTTCAGGAAAGAATTTCAATCACTCACAAGTTTCTTCTTGCAAGCTGTGGTAACATGTGCTAGTATTTCGAACACAGATGTCCAATGTAAATGTTTCAGAGATAAGAAATAAATTAGAAAAGTGTATTCAAAATTTTTAAATATGTTACTCTATGAAACCTGTATTTGTTCAGGTAAAGAAAAAGGGAAGGGTGTTGCCTGCACCAAAGCTTAATTATCCTGGTTTTAATGACCCTGTTAAAAAGAACAAATTTACTCCTAATTTGTCTTTCTTGGATTAAATTTACTATAACACTGTGTTGCAGAATTCTGAATTCTGTAAGCAAATAAAGATAAGCCACGACCTTTCTTTTCTACAGGACAGAAACTCTTCTTTTGTTTACAAAAACAAACTAAAGGACAAGTTAAATGTTCAATTTAACATGTAACAACTCAACAGCTTATATATGTATATGCATGTGTGTGTTTATAGTATGTAAATATTGATGAGTGCTTGTGTTTCATAGTAAACCTCTTGCTAAGAAATGATAACAAAAGATATTAAATTAGCCTTCAGAAACACGAAAATTCTGAACTGAAAAATGAATGATCTTTGAATCTCAATTGCCATATTATAAAACTGCTAGAGCCTACTATGCCCATCCACAGCCATTTTGATGTAGGGGTTAAAGTTTTAGGCTAAAAACTAGGAGAGTGCACATTTTAGAGCTGCCTTAAGCACAAAGCCAGCTGGAGGACCTTCGGCAAGTTACTCTCTCTCAATCTTAGGATGCAGACAAGGGCAAACCTCTTTCAAAAATATAATAAAAAAACCCTGCAGCGACTAGTCCGGACAGTCACTAAGAATCAATATTGACTCAAAGGCACTACTAACCAATCAATCAACCAAAATGCCTCTGGCAAAAGTAACATTCTGAGACAGAAAAGTACATAATGTTTAAGATAATTGAAACTTGTTTTGTATATCTGTTACTTTTAGCAGTCTTATGATGTGCTACTCTTGCTTCTAATGCTGATGCTATTAGTTCAAGCTTTTCTGACAACTGGGACAGTCATACTGTGTGTAAATTTTAAAGCAAAAATGAAAATTCATGATTCATTATGGGCAGGGCCACTAACAAACAAACAAGAATACAAAACAACAGAGGTGAGCAATATTTACAGATTAAATTTCATAACAGAATATTATTGATAATTTAAATCTTATTCCTCTCAAAATTGTTGAATGTTGGTATCCATATAGAGTTTTTCATAATTATTCATTAAAATGTGCAGAATATTTTACATCTAGCATTCTTTTTTACATGCATATGTCTATATCTAGCAGAAATAAAGTCAACTTAATCTGTTTCTTAGATCAATCCTAAATTTTAGTTTCCTTAAGACAGCATCACTCCCCCCCCCCCCGCCATATAGCTGTGAGCTTGGTCGTATTCATCCCTTGATATTGTTGTCGCTCTCTTTCAGGAGTTTGTACCCTTAAGTCATTAAATCCCTTGAGGTCCATGTGTTGATTTTAAGGAGTCCATGAACATTATTTTCACAATTATTTTATACATTTAAATACATTTTTCTGAGAAGGGATTCATAGCTTCTACCAGACTCATAAAGTGGTCCATGGCACAAAGAGATAAAGAACCTTACTATACTCCCCACTATACTTTGTTTGTTTTTCTGATATTGTCCAATTTTAAATCACTTGATTCAGAAATATTTTCTCTTGCTTAATTTATGCTTGCAAAGTTTCATACATACTAAATGTTGCATAAGTAAATATGACAAGTTAAGCCATCTTATTGGTATATATATGGATTTTTACGGATTATAATACCTTAAAATGTTAAATGCAATTATATCTAATGGCACTACTTGTATCATAGCTAAATAAATATATCTGTGCACTTATTGCCACATGTATTTATGAATCAAACAATATAAGTCAGACTTTTGCTTAGATTTCTTCTGTATCTTTTTAATGTAGCGGAAGGCTTGAAACAGTTTTAAACAGGATTTTTGAAACAGGATTTTAAAACACTCCTTAAGTGCTATTTTAGAAATTGAATTGGCATCCTGAAATTTGCCTTAATTTCCCTCAGGAGAAAAGCTGACATGCTTCAATATTAGAGCAAGTAGAAGGTTTTTTCAGGAAAATAGTAGAAAAGGAAATTTGTAATCGATTTATCTAATTCACCAAATCATGATCCATTATTATTACGGATTCTTCTGCATTTTGTTCTGTGTTCCATTCCTTGACATTTTTTTTTATTTTTTTATTTTAGGTCTGCAATAACAGCATGAAGGATTTTGACAAAGAGAAAGCTTGGAAAGCTGTTGTAGTGCAGATGGCTCAGTAATCTGCACTAGAGAAACTAAACCAGGAAGATTTTAGGGCTAATTAATCTTTGTTTTCAAGAGCTGTAGTATTAAATGCAAAGCAATTAATTTCATAGTGACTCCATTGACCAGAATGGCTCGAAAACAATTCTTGCAGCAGAATATTATCAATAAACAATAATTTCCTTTAAAAGTAATACATTGTTCTAATAGTACATTTGATTTTAGCTCATCCTAATTTCAATGACTTTATTTACAAACTGATTTTAAACAGTACCATTGTTAATTAAATATTTTGACCATATGAACAGTTAGTGCAAGTAACAATGAATTTCATTATTGCAAGAAACTAATACAATTGCTGGTATTTGGTTGTTATAAAATTTATGCAAGTTTGTAACAAATACATTTTACCCTTAATCTTTTGCTGATTTTTTTTTAAAAGTTAAACTTGTTTTTACTTTTGGATAAAATAAAAATCTTTATTGCAAGTCGGTTCTGGTCATTGGATTGATGTTGCTTTAACTAAAATTGCAGAAGCTTCACAATTTCTGATAAATGTCACTTGCAGATCTAATCACAGGAATATAATCCTGCATTCATAGATTATACAAAATCATAATGTGATTTTGACATAGTACAATCTATTAAAAGAAGAAAATGAATAGTCATGTTTGGTTAGGGCAGAAATCCAGAAATCATGTGGTTATTGATTGCAGTTTAGTGTGATGAGTATATGGAGATTCATGTTTTTGATTTACTTTTGTGTTCAATATACTACTTTGATAAATGCCCAAGAATGTAAGGCAGAAGCAGCTAAAGAAACCAGGATTTTTTTTAAAAAAAACAGTGACAATTTTGAAATATGACTTGTTTCTACTTTAGCCAACAAACGCGATTTTAAAAATCCAGCCACAATTGTCAGTGGGAATTGGGACTGTGGAGACGTAGCCATATTTTTAGATGAGCCATTTCCTTTTTATGGTTTCTAAAGTAGTAACATGTTTCTTCTTTCCCAGACTGTTTATTTTATATTACACAACTTTATAGGGGGGGGATTGGAGGGCTTAAAACTGAAACAGTTTCAGTGTTCAGAGTTTTTTACCTTAATTATCCATTTCTGTACCAAATCCTTTATTTTATTTTTTATTTTTTGAAAACAAACCACATACAAATCATTTTTTGAACAAGATATCGGTCAGGTACATAATTAAACACAATTCAGTTTTTACCCCCTCATTGTATGGTTTATCCAATATATTTCCCTTTCCCTCTTAAAATTTTATTATTTCCACATTTCTATCATAATATCTGTTCTATCCCTCTATCCTGAAAATAACATTTAAATCAAGTCTAGTCCCCACCGTTTTTGTCTCCTTTCTTAATAATAATAATATAATAATAACAACAGAGTTGGAAGGGACCTTGGAGGCCTTCTAGTCCAACCCCCTGCCCAGGCAGGAAACCCTACACCATCTCAAGACAGATGGTTATCCAACGTTTTCTTAAAAATTTCTAGTGTTGGAGCATTCACAACTTCTGCAGGCAAGTCGTTCCACTTATTAATTGTTCTAACTGTCAGGAAATTTCTCCTTAGTTCTAAGTTGCTTCTTTCCTTGATCAGTTTCCACCCATTGCTTCTTGTTCTACCCTCAGGTGCTTTGGAGAACAGCCCGACTCCCTCTTCTTTGTGGCAACCCCTGAGATACTGGAACACAGCTATCATGTCTCCCCTAGTCCTTCTTTTTATTAAACTAGACATACCGAGTTCCTGCAACCGTTCTTCATATGTTTTATCCTCCAGTCCCCTAATCATCTTGGTTGTTCTTCTCTGCACTCTTTCTAGAGTCTCTTGTCCCTCCCTTCTTCATTAAAAATGTATATTCCCACCACAAATTTCTTTCTTTTCATTCTTTGTACTCACTATCTATAATCCTTACATTTCACAAAACAAAACAGTAATTATCCCTAATTTTATCAAAAACAAACCAATAACAAAAAAAAAAAAGAACAAGGTAGTATCTAAAAAATCTCTCGTACATTTAATTCTCACCTTTTAATTTCAAAAAGGTCTCCCATCACTTGTTATTTCATAAACCAATATTAAAAAAGAGAAAGTAAAGTAAAAAAAAAGGTCTACAAAAATCTCTCATCCATTTAGTTCTCACCTTTCAATTTCAAAAAGGTCTACCATCACTTATTATTTCATTCTTGATCTTTAAAGAAATCAATGTGCTTTCATATTTCAATAAATTCTATTCATATCTGTAACTTCATTACCATTCTTTTCTTATTCAGTAACAATTTCAACATTATTCTTAATAAAAGAGCAAGATAAAAAGGAATAAACATTTCTCATTTCTCAAAAAGTTTCATGCTTATATTTGTACATTAGAAGTTTTATCTCGAGTTGTTTCAGTTTAATTACATATGCTTAAAAGTTTCATATTTTCTTAGCTTATTAAATTTCATAACTCTCCTTTCCCTCTTTTCTCACCTTTTTTATAATTCTCTAGTAATCTTTATACAAACTTTTAACTTTATACTTTAACATCATACTTTATATATTCTTCACTGTCATTTCTGCAAGCAGCTCTTATCTTTTCTTAAGTCATTATTATTATTCCAGTTCTGTAGTTGTTTCTTATGAGTTCAAGAACATTTAAAAATGGATTATGTCCAAGAAAGCGATAAGCGTATCAACCAAATTTATGCTCCAGTTATTTCATGGCTTCAAAGTCACTTGAAAAAGGTAATTCTGGGTCCCATTCACCCATAACTCCAGTGATAAGAAATGTGTGATAAGACCTTAGAAGATAAGCAGTATCAATTGGCAAAGGTGGCCCTTCTACAAAGGTGGTCCATATTCTACTTTCAAATCACAGAAGACCTTGCTGATAATAATGAGAACTCTAAACTGCACAGGAATGGACTGGAAAATACAGGTTTCAGTAAATTAAATTATGCAAAAAGAGTAATGATGCCTGATGGACTTTATACTTTGTAATAATTAAAAATTAATTACAGAAAATGCTGTGTATATTTGATTTTTCTAAACAGTAGCAATAATAGCAGTAATTAATGGGATCAAATGTTCATATTACACCCTGCTGTTGAGTTTTGTGTGCTGTATATGTATGTTCAATAGAGAAAAAAATGCTAAAGGCATCAGTAGTATCAGACAAATTTGGCCTGGAGATCAGAAGAATATGATCAAATAATATATACTATACAAAGTGTAAAAAAAATTTAAATTAAAATCTTGATGTTTATCAATCATGAGTAAATGTAGACGATGTTCTTAAATATGGTCATAGGTCTCTTAAATCAATATTTAGTACTGTGCGTGAATTTGATAATGAAGACCTGAATATGTACTAACAAAAAAATAAACTAAATCAAAACATGTTCTGGTTTACCATAGCTTTTTTATTTTATGTTCTATCATAAATCTCCTACAGGAAATGAAAGAAGCAACTGTAGAAATGTCATTGTTTTTTGTATCAGACATTCCAAAAATATTTCTATGTGGTAATGAATTCATCTCAAATGCTGAATTAAAACTTTGAAAGCAGAATGAAGGTTTCATATAAATTCTACTGCAGAAGACAAGTTTAATAATTAACTTAAATAATATACCTTTCCAGTTACAATAACTGTAACTGGAAAGCTTCTGTAATAGAATCACTGTCCCTTAACAGACATTGGTAAAAATTATCCAGTGTGTAACATCTGTTACTTGCAGTGTTACAAAACAGTCTTAGAGTATTACTAAGGACTATGGAAGTAGTCAAGCCAATACTGATGATGTGAAAAATGCTTAGATGTGTGCAATGTGGGCAGTAAACAAAATGTGTTTGAAATTGAGCTGATTCATATTTTAGCATCCTTGTGTAATTCCTATTTTTTTGTCAGAATTCTTATCCGTGTTTTCCTGAAAATAAGACTAGGTCTTGTTTTCTTTTGGACTTCAAAATAAGCACTAGGGCTTATTTTCGGAGGGGTGTCTTAATTTTTCCCCATTAATGGAAGGCCCACGGGCAGGGGGCTGCTTAGTATGCCAGTGCTGCTGTGGTGAGGCGGGGGATGGAGCTTCCCTATGCATCCTGTTCCAGCTTACTTCAGGGCCCACACAGCCAGGCCACCTTCATCTCAGCAGCTGCCTCACCTCGCAGCAGCAGCTCTGACAGCCTCATCCAATAGGACCCTACATGGCTGCCGGCCCACTTCTGCTTATTGCCGGCCACAACAGAACAGGAGGCCAAGTGACATGCTGGTGCCATGGCAGTGAGGGGGGGGTGAAGCTGCCCCATGCGCCCTGCAATAACTTACCTCAGTGTTCCAGCACCCAGGCCATCCTCCCCCCCGACACCTGCTTTGCCTTGAGTAAGCAGAAGAAGTGGCCTGGCGGTCACATGGGCTCCTGCTGCACATGGTGGTGCTGCTGCCGCGAGGCAGGTGTCGGGGGGCAGATGGCCTGGTTGCGGGGGCTCTGAGGTAAGTCGGCACAGTCAGCATGATATGCTTGTGATTGTGGCACCGTGAGCAACCAGATGGAATGGGCAGCCAGCTTGCTGTGCAGGCTCTTAAGTAGGGCTTATATTAGGTGCACATGTAAAAAACATGCTAGATCTTATTTTCGGGGAAACAGGTAATACAAAACTGTCTAGTTAAATGCACTGATTGCTGCCGAGACTGATCTTAGTAACTAAAACAAATAAGTAAAATAATCCAGGGTTTACCCCCTTCACAAAAATGTTTGCTTTATGTACAAATCCCCTACCCACAATGCACAAGGTTGCCTGCCTACAAAGGTCACAATGGTAGTTAGGTAAGGAGCAATGTAACACTTTGTAAGGGGGGAGGAGGGTAAAAGGAGAAGTCTCAGGTGTCACCAAGTTGAGGAGCTCTGCTGTTTCCAGGAGGGTAAGACAAAACTGAAAGCGAATAGCCAGAATGCCAATCTAGTAGCCCTTTTGAAAGCATAGTAAGTACTTGGTAATAAAAGAAAGATGATGAAATGAAAAAGGAGGGTGGTTGACAACATATTCCTAGGATATGCATCAGAACCTTGTAAAAATGATTTAGGAGCTCACGTGTTCATGAACAACAAATTACACATCGGGTTTTTCGTATCAATTCATATAAATGATGTGGTTAAGCATAAACAGGGTTTCCATTTGTTTCCAGTGATAATACGTACTGATGGCACATTTTGTCTGGAAGTAACTAAAAAGGATGTTTGCCCCCCTTTGACAACCATGACAGATCTGCTTAAGGGACTATAAGTAAAGTATGTTCAATGAAAATCATATGTTTAGAACTTCACAGTTAAAATCATACATTTGGTAGTTGACAGAAAATCAAAGGGAAGATTTAGCCGTACTCTTAAAAAAAGGAAATATTTTTATATTTCATTTTCTTGAATAACTGCTGCTTGTAACTTTTGGCAGAAATATAGTATTAAGGTTGTAATATTTCTCCATTGGCAGGACTGTGACAAAAGAGTGAAGCAACAATGACAGGATGAACCGGCTTCATGTAGAAAGAAAATCTAAAAACGAAGAAACAAAACATGAAGGAGAAAATAGTTAGTATTTACAAATTACAGCACTGGGGTTTTTTTCATTGGGGTTGTGGGAAAGAGAGCATTAAAGGCAACAGGAAGTTGACTGGATAATTACATGATCCTTAAAAGATCATCCCCTTCAATTCCACACTCAACGTCAGAAATCTGGTTTTATAATAACTGATATAACTGATCTATCTCCACTTCTGTGTCATTTGGTGCAGGTAACATTTTTTCTGCAGATGAGAAAAAGGGGGCATACTGGGTGTTAGATGGCAGGAAATGAAGGAATTTGGTCAGGGGAAAAATTAGACTAGGTGTTTCTCTGATCTAAATACAAATCTTCCCATTGATAAAATGAAAGATACAAAATTTAAAATTCCTCTAAGAAGATGGGGAGATACTTGTATCCTTCATTTCCATCCTTCATAGTTGGCAAAGCATTAAGATGTTGAATGCTCTGTTGTCAGAATATTCTGAACTATACATAAGGTTCCATTTCCATATCACTAGCAGTTCAACACATTTTTTTTTATGCTTTCAAGTCAGTTTTGACTCCTGGTGACTACCTGGAAAAGTCCTAGCAATTTTGTTGGCAAGATTTTGGAATGGTTTGTCCTAGGACAGAGAGTGAGTGATTGGCCCAAAGATCCCAGCTGGCTTTATGCCTAAGACAGGACCCAAAATCATATTCTTTGGGTTTCTAGCCTGATACCTTAATCATTCTCTAAATGGTATATTTTTGTAGCAAAAGAACCAACCAATAAGAATGAACTAATCCTAATTAATATATTTATTACTCACGTGCTGTGGTGAGATAGTTTTTTGCACTGCTTCAGTAAGATTAATCATGAATCAATGAATCCCACGGAATTCTATTTCTGACTCCCTCTTACTATTGGTATTCTAATAACCATGTGGATCAAATCAACAAATCAACCCCAAATTCTCATTCAAGGTGCAAGTAATCAGATTCAAAGTATTATATTTTAGACACATTTTGCAACGACCTGGAGAATTCTATAATGCTGGGAATCATAGACTATTAGGCTGGGGGAGACCTTGGATATCCTATAGACCAGGAAAAACATAGCAGGAAACAAGGGGGCAATTAGCATCAATGTGGATAGACTCAATTATAGTAGGAATATGTGCACTGTTGGAAGAGCTGAAGGACCAGGTTAGGAGCAGATCCACCTAGATATGGTAAGAGTTCATACCATCTTGATGGCACATAATCAAACTAAATAAAGGTGAAAACATAAACTCCTACAGTGAACTACAGCCTACTTTCTACTTTATAATAAGTTTACCAGAATCCTTAATTATATAGTATACAGTATCATAGAATCATAGACCTGGGAGGGACCTTGGAGGTCTAGTCTAACCCTCTGTCCAGGAGTCCTTATTCTATCATGTACAAATAATTGTCCAATCTTGAAAACTCCCAATGATGGAGCACCCAAAACTTTGGCAAGCAAGCTGTTCTATTGATTAATCCTTCTCACTGTCAGGAAATTTCTCCTTAGTCCCAGTTTGGATCTTCCTGTGATGAGCGTCTACTCATTGCTTCTTATACTGCCTTCAGGTACTTTGGAGAATAAATTGACCCTCTCTTCCCTGTGACATCCATTCAAGTATTGGAAGATGGCTATCATGTCACCCTTAATCCTCTTCTTCCTAAGACTAAATTTATTTAGTTTCCATACCCATTTATTATACAGTTAGTTTCCAGACCTCTTATCATATTTGTTGCTCTTCTTTGCACTCTTTGTAGGAGCTCGACATCTTTTTTGTATCATGGCAACCAGAACTTGACGAATATTCCAAGTGTGGACGACTAGTGCAGTATAGGCAGAACTATCAGTTCTCGTGATCTTGACCCTATCCCACAGCTAAGGCAGCCTAGGACTGCATTGACTTTTTTTGGCTGCTGTAGCATACTGCTGGCTTATTCTTAAGTGGTAGTCCACTAGGACATTTGATTCCCCTCACAAGCACTACTGTTGAACCAGGTACAACCTATTCTGTGTCTGTGTATTTGGATTTTCCTGCAAAACTGGAGAACCTTAATTTTCTCACCACTAAATTGAATCTTGTTTAAAAGGTCCAAATGCCCAAGTCTGTCAAGAACCTTCTGAATCTTGAGTCTGCTTTCCAAAGTGTTAGCAATACATTCCAGCTTAGTGTCATCCACAAATTTGATGAGCGCCTCTTCATCTCTCATCTAAGTCATTTATGAAGATTTTGAAGAATACTGGGCTCAAGACAGAACCTTGAGGTACCTCACTGCATGCTTCCCTCCACATAGATACAGTTCCAGTGAGGACCATACAGCTTTCCATAAATAAGTTTCCTAACAAGATGACTAATGACTATCTGCAGAGAGATAAGTTCTGCTCAGTTCAGCAGGACATACATCCATGTTCCCACATAAAGGTGGATAAGATCATTCTGTATTTTAGGATGTCCAAATGAACAAGTTAGCTATTGCTAGAGATGGGATTCTAGGCCACAGTAAATGGACAGTTGGTCTAAAATAATGATGGATCAAAATGAATGACATCTTGTAGTTTACCTTCCAGTATATATGACAAATGTTATAGATGAGTGTATGACAAGTGAGGAAATATTTTATTCTAGAATGTATGCTGGTAGTCATAAAAACAGTTACACATCTAAATCTGAATATATGAAAATGATCTGATGAAATTAATTTGGGTATAAGTTATAACAATTTGAGTTTAATGTGAAGTAATGAAAACATTTAAGGGATCCTAAGGTTGGATTTGGATTTGCCTTTCTGAAAATAAAGAAAAATTCCAATGATTATTAGAAATCTTCTCCTCCCAAGAGTTCATATAGTCTTTTCCAATCTTAATAAGTCTAACATCACAAAGATGAGGAAACAGGTATGCAAATTGATTTATCAGGATCTCAGGAAGAATGTATCAAGAAGACAGTGGGCTAGGCTTATCAGCCTCTGAAATGCAGGGGACACACCCAATGAAGCAGCAAATAAGATCTACTGTGACCCTAGCCATTACTGGTCACCTGACTTC
Organism: Ahaetulla prasina; assembly: GCF_028640845.1. Classification (NCBI taxonomy): domain Eukaryota; kingdom Metazoa; phylum Chordata; class Lepidosauria; order Squamata; family Colubridae; genus Ahaetulla; species Ahaetulla prasina. The sequence continues at coordinate 24,254,631 of NC_080545.1, read as the reverse complement.
ACTTCCAATGTTGTTATACCCCACGCAACTGCCACTGAATGCTATTGGCTTAAGAGAGAATGCCATTATAGTAACACAACCTGACCTAAGGAGTCTCCCTCACGGGTTTGCCATGAGATGAAAGTAATATTACGGGAACAAGGCAGAGAAAGGTTGTTGCCAGACCATGGTTCAGCATAAACAATAATAGCAGCATGACAAAGTAGCAATAATGGCACATTCTAATATTTGCAAAAAATATCATTTGCCTGCAAGCAGGAAGTGACAGGACCATAAAATAGAGAAAATAGAAAACGAAGAAGCTAAAGTGCTCTGAGACTTTAGAATCCAAACAGACAGGCACCTGCCACATAACACCTCAGACTTAACAATTGTTGATAAGAAAGACAAAAAAGTCTGTAGTAGATGTAGCAATACTTAGAGATAGCAGAAGAGAAGAGAAAGAACTGAAGAAAACCACAGAATACAAAGACCTGCAAGCAGAAATAGAACAACTGTGGCAAAAGAAAGCAAAGATACTATCAATAGTAATGGGTGCCTTGGATGCAATCTCAAAACAACTAAAACGCCACTTGAACACCATTGGCATTGACAAAATCACCACCAGTCAATGTGCAAAAGGTAGCTTTACTTGGAATAGTTTACATCGTGTGACAATACCTTTAACAACATCAAACAACACCATTTGCCTATTTCATTTCCTTGGGAAGGACTCAATAGGTGGCTAAAAATGGAAAATCCAGTCTAAACCAGGGGTGGGTTCTACTTACCTTTACTACTGGTTCGCAATGGGAGCGTGCACACTTCTGCGCATGCACAGATCACCCAGATGTCGTCGTGGCAAGTAGACAGACCCTCCCGCTGGTTTTACTACCAGTTCTATAGAACTGGACTGAACTGGGAGCAACCCACCACTGGTGTAAACCTCTGGCTGATTGTACAACAAACCATAATTTATTGAACGTTTATAGACCTTTGGCCCTGGAGGCAAGATGCCAATTTGTCTCTAATTTGAACAGTCAGAGGAGGCTCGCCTGTTAGTTTGTTTAATTCCACATATGTAAAAATTCACTCAACTCCAGTTTTTTTCACCATGGTTCATCTGACAAGTTTTGCTTATTTTCTATTAGGTTTAACAGAGTCTGAACTCTCGCCTGAAAAAAATCTGAATATTGCTTTGGACAATTGCCTTCCTGTAGTTTCCTGCCACCATGGGATGTTTCCGGGTATGTTTCCAGGATCTATGTATTGGGATACTAAGCATTCATTTCAAAAAATATTGTGAAATATTTCATGTGAGCTGATTAACACACACAATGCATTTTGATCGGGAATATATAGTATAAGAAAATTAGAGCAACTGTATCTGATCAAAGTAGCAAAAACAGAGCCTTCAGTTGCACTATGTCTTCAAGTCAGTTTGACTCCTGGAGTCTACTGGACTATTCCCTGCTGTTTTCTTCCTAGCACTGAGAAAGTCTGATTGGCTCAAGGCCACCCATCTGGCTCTGTGCTTAAGATGGGACTAGAGCTCAGAGCTCCCCCATTTCTAGTCTGTTGCCTTAGCTCAGGGTTGTCAAACTTGCGGCCCGTGGGTTGGATGCATCACATACTGGCCACGCCCACTTCTGGTTTAGCAAAGGGGGGAAAAGTCATGATAAGTCACATGATGACAACGTGATACCATGAGTTTGACACCCCTGCCTTAAATGCTACACCAAATTGACTGCAGTATTAATATTTTTACAGGCCAGCCTACGGTTCCCTTTTGTATTTTAAACAATAAATTAAAATAATGAGAAACTGCTATATTTAGGCCTTCCAGCAGCATCTTCATTTATTCCAGGAATAATTATAGATCCTGAATAGTGCAAAAACTCTTTTAAAAAAAAGGAATGATGATGAGCTGCATCTTAATGCACATTTTGGAAGTGTACCCAAATGCTCACAAAGAGGATACTGTAAAGTTAAATCATGGATAATAGAAAATGTCCTATGAAAGAGGGCGGAGGGGAGGTAGCATTCGGTTAAATACATGCTTTCCAACTGGCTCTGTTTCCATGGCAGCTATTTTATGAGTTGCATCCTCCCATAATCCTTTATGAGAATGTTCCTAGCTTCTTACCAGCATTCCAAATGTGTCCACCCATTCACCCTAAAAGATTGAAGACTCCAGAGTAAAGGATTAGAGCTTTGGACTGTGCTTCTACGATCCCAACAAACATAGGAGTCCAACTTCAGAGGGTGTAACATCGATCAGACTTCTTTTCCTGTCTCACTGCAAAATACTAGTTCATTTCTACATCAAAATACTCTTAACAAAAGAGAGTCTGTAACTGAGGTATAACAACTGGTTGGACACGGGGAGCAAAGAAGCTACTGGGTCCAGGGGTGGACTTCAAAAATTTTAGCCAGGGGTTCTCTGCCAGGTTGTTGGGTGGGCGTTATTATTATTTTATTATTATTATTTATTGAATTTTTATACCGCCCTTCTCCCGAAGGACTCAGGGCGGTGTACAGCCGGAGATAAAATACAAAATATGTACAATTAAAACAAATTAAAACATATCAAAATTACAAAAACGGCTAATAATTAAAATTAAATTTAAAATATTTAAGAATATTAATAAAACCCCAATTTAAAATCAAACTATTATGCCAGTCCCGCTTGAATAAATAAATAAGTATGTTTTTAGCTCACGACGGAAGGTCCAAAGATCAGGCACTTGACGTAGGCCAGGGGGGAGTTCATTCCAGCGCGTCGATGCTCCCACAGAGCATCGTGGGCGTTGCCATGGTGGGCGTGGTCTAGTAGGCCTCCTGCACCATGGGGGGCATTTTTGCCCTTCCCGGGCTCTGGGGGCTTTACTTGAGCCTCCGGGAGGGCCCCAAGCCCTGGAGACCCTCTGGAGCCCAGAAATGGGCCCATTTCCGGCCTTTCTAAACTTCTAGTAGGCCCATTTTTTGCCCTCCCTGAGTCTCCGTGTGCACCCTGCATTTACCTGCATCCAAAATGGGCTGCGTGGGAACTCCTGGGAGGGATGGGGCGGGGTGGGCAGGGCCAGCCAAGAGTGGGATTTGGGGGTTCTCCGAACTGCACAGAATCTTAGCTAGAGGTTCTCCTGAACCCCTGTGAACTCCCAGCAGCCCACCCCTGACTGGGTCCATCTGACACCTCACAACCACAGCTCCCACTGTGACAAAACATTCAGATTAGACCTGAAGTCTGTACAACTGGAAGACTAAGGTTACAAATCTCAGAGTTGTCAATAAGGGGAAGGAGAAAAAAACATCATTGCTTTTGCATCCTCTTGCTCTAGTTTCTCTGAGCACTTTAGCTGGAGGCAGGAATCATTAGACAAAAAATCTGACTCTAGATTAGGAAGTTCAAAAATTAAAAGTTGCTATCTTTTGACATGATCTATGAAGAGATTTTCTATCTGTGGTCAGAAATCAAGTATCCAACAGCAAAATGTCCCTGAAACAAATTTTATCATCTGTCTTTGCTACGATCCATTACAGGTAGTCCTCAGTTAACAATTGCCCTGTTTAATGACTATTCAAACATATAGTGGTGCTGAAAAAATAGGTTCACAATTGGTCCTCATAATTACGGCAGTCATAGCATCCTCATGGTCTTGCGATCATGATTTGGGCACTTGGCAACCCAGTGCAATTTACAACAGTTAAGGGTCCCGCAGTCATGTGAGTGTCACAGCTGGCTTCCGACAAAGTCAATGGGGAAGCGGCCAGTAAGTCACAAGTCACAGTGACATGTGACTTGATGATGTTGTAAGTCAGGCATGGTCACATGATGTTTCATTTAACAATCATGTCACTTAGCAATGGAGTTGCCAGACCCAATTGCCATTATTAGTACTGTCAGCATGATGTGCTTCACAAGCTTCCTAACAAACAGGAAGCAGCAGGTGAAGCTAAGCAAGATCACATCAAATACCTGTACAATTAGCACAGGGGCCCCCCAAGGCTGTGTGCTCTCCCCACTTCTCTTCTCTCTGTATACCAATGACTGCATCTCCAATGATCCATTTGTTAAGCTACTGAAGTTCGCAGATGACACAACAGTGATTGGTCTCATTCGAGACAATGACGAATCCGCATATAGACGAGAGGTCGAACGACTAGCCTTGTGGTGCAACCAAAACAATCTGGAACTGAACACACTCAAAACCGTAGAAATGGTGGTAGACTTTAGGAAAAACCCTTCCATACTTCCACCTCTCACAATACTTGACAACACAGTATCAACAGTAGAAACCTTCAAATTTCTGGGTTCTATCATATCGCAAGATCTCAAATGGACAGCTAACATCAAAACATCATTAAAAAGGACAACAAAGAATGTTCTTTCTGCGCCAACTCAGTAAGCTCAAACTGCCCAAGGAGCTGCTGATCCAATTCTACAGAGGAATTATTGAGTCTGTCATTTGCACCTCTATAACTGTCTGGTTCGGTTCTGCAACCCAACAAGAAAAACACAGACTTCAGAGGATAATTAGAACTGCAGAAAAATAATTGCTACCAACCTGCCTTCCATTGAGGACCTGTATACTGCACGAATCAAGAAGAGGGCCGTGAAAATATTTGCAGATCCCTCGCATCCTGGACATAAACTGTTTCAACTCCTACCCTCAAAACGACGCTATAGAGCACTGCACACCAGAACAACTAGACACAAGAACAGTTTTTTCCCGAAGGCCATCACTCTGCTAAACAAATAATTCCCTCAACACTGTCAGACTATTTACTGAATCTGCACTACTATTAATCGTTTCATAGTTCCCATCACCAATCTCTTTCCACTTATGACTGTATGACTATAACTTGTTGCTGGCAATCCTTATGATTTATATTGCTATATTGATCATCAATTGTGTTGTAAATGTTGTACCTTGATGAACGTATCTTTTCTTTTATGTACACTGAGAGCATATGCACCAAGACAAATTCCTTGTGTGTCCAATCACACTTGGCCAATAAAATTCTATTCTATTCTATTCTATTCTTTAATAAGTGGGAAAAAAGGCGGGAAAATTTCCTCCTATATATGTAAAATTAATTTAGAATAATAGCCTCCTTTCATTTCATTTCATTTTCTGAAAGAAGTTCTGCACCGTTTCTGACTCTCAGCTCTTCTCAGATGGAATGTTCCTCATTATATAAGTGCATTTGTTTCCAATAATCTCCCATGGCAACATTCCAAGAAAAGAAATAGGCAATACAATTTCATTCCATTCTGACAGATACTAAGATGAAAGAAGGATTTGGAGAATTTTTTTCAAAGACTTGGGCAATGGTTTGATCTAGTACTTAAGGTTTAAGGTTAGAAACCAGGAGACTGTGCGTTCTAGTCCTGCCTTAGATATGAAAGCCTGCTGGCTGATTCTGGGACCAGTTGCTTTCTCTCAGCCCAACCCACCTCACAGGGGGAGGAAGGAAGGCGTATTAGGCATGTTTGCTGCCTATAAAATTAATAAAGGCAGAATTTAAAAATATTTTAAAAGTTACTTTTTCGCTAATATCACTGGAAAATATGGAAGATGAAGAGGATAACAGAGTTTGTACATTTCATGGAAGTTTATCTAGTGGTCGAAATTGGTATTTCAATCAATTTGGGTAATTACGCTAAATTAGGCTAAATTTAGTTTAGACATCTTTGGCAACTTTAAGACTTGTGGCCTTTAACTCTCAGAATTCCCCAGCCAGCCTTGGACACACTTTGTCTACATCAAATGTGTAAATAGAGATACAGTATTACTTTGATGATAACTTGTTTTTTCTTCCTTCCTTTGGGCAAAATCTGGCCTGTGGCAAAGATTATCTGTGTTGATGCTCTGGGCCCCTGACATCAGGATGTTTTGATTGTGAAGTCACCGTTTTAATTTATCACAATTCCCCAGTATGGTACTCTGTCAAGTCATTGTGGGAAATTTTAGATGGACTGCCAGACTGAGGCACAACTGCTATCAGGTTTGCCCACAACCAGAAGCGACCACCAGAGAATAGTCCAGCCAGGAATCTCTTAGTCCTGAACTTAATCTGAATAACTATCTGTAGAGTCTATGAAAAGCCACAAGTGTACATAATCTGCTTTATTTTGTATGCACAATTAATCTCCATTTTTCCCTCCAATATGTAGCCTATGCATAGGCTTTAATCCAAACCTAAGTAGCACTAGTGTACATGTATAATATTGCCAAGAGGATTGTTAAAATTGGCTAGTTAGTGCTTAATTATTTTAATTGCTCTTCCTCAGAGGTTCATGACCCATAGGGAAATTGATCACTAGTTGTCAGAAATCAAATAATTGTTAATGTCAAGAGAAATCTATTGATATGCAGGGATATTTGGGAGAATTTATTTATTTATATATACCCCACCTTTATTATTTTTACAAGTAACTCAAGTTAGCAAACATATCCAATTCATATTTCTCCTCCTATTTCCCCACAATAACCACCATGTGAGGTGAAATGGGCTGAGAGAGAGTAACTGGCCAAAGTCATGCAGTTGACTTTCATGGCTAATTCAAGGTCTCCTGCTTTCTAGCCTGATTATTACTAAATAATCTCATTTTTTAAGTGCAGTTCTAATTCTATATTGTTCTTCTTTTATTTAACCATTTTTATAACATTGTTCTTTTCTTTATATTGTTAGAGCTCACATCGAGATCAGTGGAAGAATTGCCTCCTCCCAGAATAGACAAATACAAGCTTGCAAGATTTTTAGCAGATAAAGCCATCAGGGTATATTTAGTAGCAATATTTTTGAAATGGTATTTGTATTGTAGCATGTCTATCTAGTTTTTGGAATTAAACCATTTAAAAATATTCCACAAACATTTAAATATAGTACATTGAATTAGAAAAAAAAGTGGGGGGGGGAATATTTCTTTGAACAAATAGAGATAAAAGTGAAAACAGGGTTGGCATCTGTTTAAAAACACTTCTTTGCACTCAGTTTCATGTCTATATTTTTTTCATTCTTCTAAAAGATTCTTAAAAGCTGGGACCAGGCCAATATATTATTCTTCAGTGACTTTAAAGTGATTTGAAAAGGAATTTTTCAGTGCATTTTCCCAAGTTTTCAGATCTGTCAAAAAGTCTGCAAGATCTAATTAACTCAGAGATGACAGTGGGAAAAAATAATATCTGTAAATCTATTGTAGAATGGTTCGATACAACTGTTGTTCAAAGTTCTTCAAGTTTGCTCTCTGCAAACTGCCATTATGTGTTGGTGAGGTGGTGCCTGAACCAGTCTAGTTTGGCTTTGAGGTCTCATTCTTCAGTGACTCCCTTCAATGCTTTGCTGGAGTCAGAAGTAGGTTTGAAAAGATCTAAATGTCCTAAGTATTGAATGATACCATTGGATATTATGTCAATTCTCCTATATATAAATAGGATAATTTAGCTCTCCTTGGCCTGCTTTCTCTCTCAAACAACCTTGTGCTGATTGCAAATGGAACATGAGGGGGGAAAGTACCCATGCCAGACCTGCTTCGTCAAAGACCCAGAAACTCAGCTGTAGACTTCCCAGTCAGAATTGGAATCTACCTTGTCCAGATCAGATTCTTCTGTGTATAGCAAAGGATTATACTACCATCATGATTTGGGGGAGAACAAAAGTATCATGGCATACACCAGGGGTCTCCAATTTTAGCAACTTTAAGCCTGGAAGACTTCAACTCCCAGCTTTGCTGGCTGGGGAATTCTGGGAGTTGAAGTCCTCCAGTCTTAAAGTTGCCAAGGTTGGAGACCCCTGACATACATAGCTCTGCCTTCTGCCCAAATTCAGAAAAACTCAAGCAAGGTTGTTTCCAGATTATTATCTGTGAAAGTTGCATTCAGTTCAGAGAAGGGAATCTCTGAACTAGTCGTGGGGCTGCTGGGAATTTCACTTTGGCAACTTAGAAGACCACAGATTCCCCATTCCTATTATAGCTAGTCCAGAGTACAATATGTATTTTTATTTTCTTCAACACAGCATGATTTCTTCTCCATTTGTGGTATAAGAAACACTCACCTTCCCACTCACCATATAGAAATCTTATTTTCTGTGATGACGCTCAAGTACAGGTAGTTCTTGACTTACAACAGTTCGTTTAGTAACCATTCGAAATTACAATGGCACTGAAAAAAGTGACTTATGACCATTTTTCACACTCATGACCATTGCAGCATCCCCACGGTCATGTGATTGAAATTCAGATGCTTGGGAACTGACTCATATTTACGATGGTTGCGGTGTCCTGAGGTCATGTCAGCCCCTTTTGTGACCTTCTGACAAGCAAAGTCAGTAGGGAAGACATATTCACTTAACTATCTTACTAACTTAACAACTTTGGTGATTCACTTAACAACCATGGCAAGAAAGGTCGTAAAATGGGGCAAAACTCACTTAATAAGTATCTCGCTTAGCAGCAGAAATTTTGGGCTTAATTGTGATCATAAGTCGAGGACTACCTGTACTATATTTCCCCTCCACCTTTATGATTACCAATCAGCCAAACTAGCTTATTACCTTTCTCACTCCCCCCAATACCTTTCCACTTGTGGACCATGACCTCATCCATTTTACATGAGACCATCTCTGGTTTTGGGGATTGCTTTGTGTCTCAGAACCAATAGGGTCCCTTGTTTGAGAACTATTTTTTTGTTGAATCTTTTTAGAGTCCTCATTCTGATAGCTTTTCATGTGCTGACATCTGGGAAAAAGAAGAGGCTATCTATCAGCACATTCTGTACTTTTCATATCTATAACCTGTTTGAGTGGCTGCCATGTAGTCCATCTTTCATACATATCTATTCCTACTTTCATATGAATACCTGGCATAAAATGCACAATGCAGTTGCAGACATCTAGAGCCAGCAACACCGATAACAAGATATATGTTGATGGCTCCCAACCTGGAAGTTGACGGGATTTAGATTGGACTCATGAGCGGTCCCAGAGATGTCCCAGCAGTCCCAGAGATGTCCAACAGTTGTTACCAAAGGGGTATTTTTGTGTGACTGAGGATAAATTATTAACCATCTCACTGTAATTTTATTAGGTTTAATTTTAATTCAATGTACATTTTTACAGAAATCAATTTTAATTTAAAAAAAAGAAGAAGGGAAAATCTTTCTCAAATTAAGTTTTTGTCCTGGCCTACTATTTGGCTTGATAAGCTATCCAAGTCCAATGGAGCTTTCAGCCAATTGAGAACAACATTAACTTGCTTGAAAGCACTGAGGGCAATACACTGATGGCAAAGAATCTGCACGTTATGGTAAAATGACAGCCATGATACTGCAGTCAAAGCTTCATAGTTTTTTGTGTGCATCACCGTTTCTTTTTGAGAGAGACCTTTAAAAAAATTAACTAAAGAGAAAGATGAGGAACACACCATCACAGGCATTTTGCTGACTATTGCTTTATGTTAACATCGGCTCTGAAACCCTTTTGTGATTTCAGGAAAGGAGAATTTTTACCATCTGTGGTCCTTACCCAGTAATTCGCTCTTGTTTAAGAAAGAGAGGATGGGTGGAAAGAAAGCATATTCTTAAATTTGACATTCAGGACCATAAAGATGAAGGGAAGGAAGCAGAACGTGACAACGGTGTTAAAAATGGTAACAGATCTTTTAACAATGTTTTTTTTCCCTTGCTTTTTATTTGCTTAGAAATGCCTAAATAATTAACTTGGATTTCCTGTGAAATATGTTTTTCTACTCTACTTTCAGGGTTGGTAAACTTTAATGCATATAGGTGTCATGGACATGTGAATTATTTGAGATTGATATTATGACCATATACTTTTTCAGATGTATTTTCCTCTCTGCCCTAAGAAGCCAAGAATTGCTAGTTTCTTATTTAGTAATCTCCCTTGATGATAACTTTACCTACTGTGAGGTTACAGAATTTTCACAATTATTCTAATTGGTGAAGAGGGAGAAGTACCAGTCAGGGAATGTTGTGAATAAGTGTAGCTGTTGGAAAATAAAAGGTTGGTTAAAATCAACTTAACCTAAGTACAACACATTTTGTATGCTGTTAGTGGAAATGTTTATTTTTAACTATTCAGTCCTGTCTTGACTCTTGGTGACTTTATAGGCAAATGTTTTCTATGCTATCCTATCAAGCACAGCTTCTTTAAACTGTTGTAAATTCAAGTTTGCATCATATTATAAAACTTTTTTATAAGGAGCTTATAAAACATTTGCTAGACCAATACTTGAATACAGCTCGCCTGTCTGGAACCCATACCACATTTCAGACATCAATACAATTGAACGTGTCCAGAAATATTTTACAAGTAGAGTTCTCCTCTCCTCTGAATACAACAAAATACCTTATGCCACTAGACCTGAAATCTTGGGTTTAGAAAACTTAGAACTCCGTCGCCTTCGACGAGACCTGTGTTTAACTCATAGAATCATCTATTGCAATGTCCTTCCTGTTAAAGACTACTTCAGCTTCAATAGGTACAGCAACTGGATTCACCTTTGCTCTATCTCTTTGCTGCCATTTTTGGCTACAAATATCTAGAAAATTTGGTTCTCTTCGGCTCATGTTAAAGCCTGTAATATCAAATTTTCATTTTGAAGTTAATGACTGTAAATGACATTGGTTTACAATATAAAAGTGAATCTGGACAATAGAAAAAAGATTTGGTGTGGTGGGGGACTGTCAAAATTCTGATTATTTTATCTCATGACTTGATCTTTTTAATCACATTTTTGGGAATAAATGTTGAAAGTAAGGCTTTCAAATGTTGGAAGTTGGCTTTTCATAATTGGGATATAACTTTCAGAATATTAAAAACATTTAACATATACTTCAATGTTCTATTATAGGCTAACCTTATTTGAATGTTATAGAATTTTTAATTCATGGCAATAATGTGTTTTCCATACTCTTTGCGACAGCCTATTTAACTTTTTGTATTTTCTTTTTAAGAAAGCAAGACAGTATTGCATGAAGAAGAAAGTTTAATCAGTTCAAATGACATCCATGATATAATGGTAAGATTATAGAGATAATCATATTATTGTAAGTATTTTTTAGTATTTTTGCCAAGTAGATTCTCAGTCCCACTAACTCATGTCACAGCAGAGGAAAAACAACATATAGTTTTGGTTTCAGTCCAATCATGTTCAGTTGGTCAGCACATCATATGTATTTAAGTAATTTCATCCTGACACTTAATATAGGCCCTATGGGCTCTTCCAAATGAACAGTTCTTCATATTTCCACACAAAAGTTATTGGGCAATTTTTCCCTTGAAATGAAATTTTTCGTGTGGAAAAATGAGGGAAAAAGTAGAGGGGAAGATGATTCAGTAGGGTTCTGCTCGTGCAAGTCATCTGCTTTTTATTTTGGCAGAATCCTGATGTGGGATGTTTCCCCAGCTACACTGGAGGTTCCATGCACATATTCTGATAAAAATAATCCCATACTCTTTTGTGTCTTAACAATGGTTATTTTACTGCAAGTTATATCTTTAAAGATGAATTGAAGTCTTTAGGTGATCTTCTGAACTATATGTCTCTAGTATAGTTGCATGTTCTGCAATTGATCAGGACTCATGGATCCACTCTAGGTTTATAAAAGACATTTCCACACAAAGCCACCATTCCCGCCTCCCAATAGTGCCAGTAATGCTAACATTATTGTCTTGGCTGCTAAGAATCTTCTTGAGTTGATTAATAGCTCTTCCTTGTTCCCAGCTGGTGGAACACAAAAATGGATATTCCCACCACCACTCTATTCCCGCAACACTTACTGCACCAAAGGAGTTGGAAGTCAATGCCTTTTTTTTCTTTTCCCTCTTGCTTTCTCCCACTATCCACTTCCCTTTTCCCTTCCCCAATTTCTCTATTATTTAATTTTGTATGTCATATTATAAACTAATAAAAAAATTGAATGGAAAGTTTATTTTCAGTGAGAGGGACCCACCTATTGTCCAGGGTGTAGTACATTCACCAGAATATCCTGCTGGATTGCCCTAAAATACAACTCCTTACTTTGCAGTTCTAGAGGAAATACTAGAAAGTAACTGGACAGAATTTTCTCTGTAGTATGATCTGAAGTGATTACTTTTCAGTTTATTGGGTCAGCTTGAAAGACTCACAAAAGTTCACTTACATCATAGGAACACAGGTTTGGCACAGTGTATGCATGTGAAAGTGACTAATGACTGATTACTTTTATGCATGTATTCACCCTTCGATGTTTAAAGAAAGTTATACATTTAACAAAGAAATAAACTGGAGTTATTCTTAGATGGATAAAAATATTTGCAGTCTAAGAATCAATATGCTTTGGCTTGAAGGCCAAGCTCTGCAGTGAATCTGACTCCAATCCTGATTTCAATCCAGATCACATACATTTTCCATTTTCCATGTAGTTTTTCTTGTAATATGAATGCCTCTTTCCATCAGTTTCCCATGCTTTATTGTTCTTGTGCAACAACTATAGCCTTGGATCCTTATGGACCTTCTCATTCCTTGAGAAGTTGCATGAACAAACAGGAATTCCTATTAAATGAAATGAAGGTTTTTGTTCAATTTGTTCAATTCAGAGATGGGTTATAAAAGAGTATTGGATGAAGTGGATAATATTTTCCATGTGGAAACATAACACAGTCTTCTTTGGGCCAGTCTAGATTGGTAAGAAATGAAGAAACCTCTTTTTATTGGACTACTAAAAAGGATGCAGTTGATTACTACACTCTCCATATTGATCAGATGTTGAACCATTATTCAAGAACTGGCTCTTTTACAACCAAAGTAAGTACGTAAATAGTGAAAAGCATAGCGTAGCATTCATCTATTTCACTAGATTAAATAGGTATAGAAAAAAATTGACAGCCCCATTCCCTATAAATTGCATATGGTTCATTACGGGCTGGGTCCTGGAGGTTTGAGGTTATACATTATTGGAAAGGCTTCAAAAAGTAGCATAATTTTATTTCCTAATGAGCAATCTTATCACCTGGCAGTATTTTGGTTGTGGTGAACATAATTTCTATCATGTTGTCCATCAAACCAAAGCATGTAAGAAAGATGCAGAGAAAAACAAACAAACAATATCTGCCAGTAGGATTCGCCAACAAACAGCTTAACCTGGTATCAGAAATGATTGCCAAAAAGGTTATAGATGCCAACTTGTTCTTTTTGTTAACTCCCTGTGGATATCCCCATCTATCACAGAGGCCAGATGAGAAAAAAATGAGATGCGAGGACTGAAAATTTAAAATTCCTTTTCTGGTATCGATGATTTTTTTAAAAACAGAATTTCTTAACAACAAAGTGAAATATGAGACTTCCCCTTGTGGTTTAACTTGTCAACAATGTTGTTTAGTTATAAATATTTTAATTAATGCTAGAGGCAAAGATGGGCCTAAAGAGGGCCGGAGCTACAGTCCCTCTTTATAGATTGATGCAAATTACAACACACCAGTGATTGGAAAAAGCACCCTGGCATTTCATTGGATGTAACAACTCATATGCCTAATGAAGTCAGTGAGATCTTTAAGGTGTAACTATGAGATATGATTTAGGACTACAATGACAATGAGGTTTTGAAAAAACAAGGAGGCAGTTATTTCTTAGTGTCTTTCAGGAAATTACCACACTTCGTTTAGCTTTCATAGAGCTCTGCTGAGCTCCCAGTATCTTTTCTCCAACTTACTCAGCATTCGTTGGCCTCCTGACTATTCTTTGGCTATGCTAACAGTGTAGATTTTCTGGGAAAGTCTTTTTGTAATGGGATAGTTGCCCAATTTGAGACTGGAGCCAATGCTTTCTTTTCCTGGAGAAGATATATTTGGCTTAGGGGATTTAGTTGGCCCTACAATGTCTATAGCATGCTGGCAAATCTTGAGGTTGACATCATTGTGGGATTTAGTTTTGTGGAAGCAGTCCTCCCAGTTGATAGTGTTAATACATTTTTTTTGGAATTGAATGATCTGCTTGCTGTCACATCAAGCTTGTAATCAACTATTGGCCAATATTCTATCTATGCTGATTGGCAACAATTTTTCAAAGTCTCAAGGAAAAATATGTTGCTGAATCAAAGATCTTATGAATGGAAAACAGATGTTCTACCATCGGAACAGACTTGCCCTTACATTATCCAAGATATATTACCCATCAAGCAAAGGCTCAGGTAATTTGATGTGATGAAAATAATTTTTTTGTATTGCTGTATTGAGTATTCTGCCATTTTACATAGGTAGTAGGTAGATTTGTTTGTTAGTTATCATCCACAAGAGATGCCAGAATCCATTGCAAGCTTATTATTTTGGAAATTGTATATTTTGATCTTAGAGTTGTCTGTGTTAGACAACTCAAGTTATGGGCAAATTGGAATATTTGAAGTAGAATAGATTAAATCTGAGTTGAAAATTCATAGGTAATATAGGAGTGGTGAAAGATGACTTTTTCCTGTCCGATCTTAGAGTGAGGGGTGGAGGATGGGGTTAAAAGGGAAGAATACACTTAAAATTACATTATTCTTCCTTTTGAATAACTTAACTACCTGACATAAGAGACACGTGTTTCGAGAGGCCTGGAGTCCAGATTAATAACTTCAGAGGGTTTCAGATGATCTTCTTCTGTTGACACATACAATGATGGTGTGGTGATGGAGGAAGCTGCATATAGGGTAATCTGTCTGTGATGGGATGTATTTTTGCCACGCCCCTAGTAGCTGATTTGTGATGCATATGATAAGAATGAAGTTACATTTTATGAGCCTGAGGACATAGGTAGTGTTTAGTCAACCACAGGTTCTGTTGACTCTCACTTGTTTTGGCTTATACATGCTAAGAGAAGGACAGTGGTTCTTAAATTGGTAGAAATTATCTCCAGAGGGAAAATTTGGGCATATTCTGAGGGCAATGTGGCCGTTGAGAATTTGTTATTTGTGATTTGGAAGTACCACTTCTGCAAAACATCAGAGGTGTGTGTTTGTGTTTGTGTGTGTCATGGGAGTAATGACATTATTCAAGACCAGGAAGTGTGGTAATTTTAAGTTTTAAGAACCCACCAATCTAAGAAGTAGTGAATATATCTTTGGATAAAGACCTGGTGATGCTTATTTTAGTGGTTCACGTACTGCTGAAACAGCTATTACCGGTTACGGTACCATTCAATCATATATTCACTTTGTTTATTGGCAGGGTGTGTGTGTTAAGAAGTTTGTGTGTGTGTGCACATATGTGTGTGTGTGTTGTAAAGCCAGTCAGAGCACTCATCAGGAATTTCATCAATATGCTGATTACATTCTCCTCATTCCACAGCATTTTAATTAGGAAAGGCTTGACATGTTTTGAGCCTATACTTAGATGCAATGAAGGTATGGATGATGGGAAATAAAGTAGCTTTGAATTCATGTGGAGGGTGCTTCTTGGTTATAGAAATTGCATGTATTGGGAAGAGGACTGCTTGTTCTAAAAGGGATTGTGCTTTATTAGAAGTAGCATGCTTCTAGGGTATTCCTAAAGAAATTACTGTCATTGGAGCCCAGTGTTCAGAAACAATTATTAACAATTCATTGGCTGCCTACCTTACCACAAGGTAACTCTGGGCAGCTTACAATCTTAAAAAGATAAAAACTATACAAAAGCTAAAAGACATAAATAAAATAGTGTGAAGATCCAAATACTGACCCCCCCAATTAAAAATGAGGAGGGCAGAGTAGGATGGGAGGGAGGTGGGATCTGTGGTTCATCAATCAATCGTTTCCACTGTGATGTGCTCCCTTTGGAACCCCAGCCTAACTGGCAGAGCCCGGTCTTTAGGCTCTGTTGTGACCCAGGCCCAAGTAGGTGGTAGGAAAGTCAGTCAATGTAAAAACAAACACAATTCCTCAGTCCTATCACCAACCTTGGTCCAATTAGGCAAACTGCCAAAGGCCTTTCTTGGCAAAAGTTCAGAAGACACCGATACAAATGCAACAAGACAAAGCTATCAACGTTGTTTTCTGGCAAAGAGCACAAATGCCGTTGTTGGTCTTTTAAGCCTTATGGGAGGGGCCAATTATCTTCTGGCCTTACTCCTGAGTCGTCCTCTCTGCTTGAGCTGCTCTTGCCTTCTGGCAGCTCTTCTCATGCATGCATTAGGAACAGGCTCCTCCTGTTCCTCTGCCTCACTACTCTCAGTCTCTGGAGGCTCTGGACTCTGCACCTCACTCCCTGGCCCCACCTCAGCCTCTGACGCAGAACCCTCATCTGGGCCTCCCCCAGCCTCCAGGACTGGCCCCTGTTCTTCCTCAGCCTCATCGCTGTCCAACTCCGTTGCCAGTTCCGCAGGCTGCTGGCAGACCACAACAGGCTCTTAGAGAAGGTCAGGAGGTTTGGTGGAGACCTCATTCCAGGGGACAAGATGTTCCTTAGGGTAGGTGCAATGGCAAAGAAGGCTCTTCTCTTCCATATTTTAATGCTGTTATATATAAAGTTCCTTAAAGCATTTTATGCAAAATAAAATTAAAAATTATCTTCCTTGGTCCTTGAGACATAATGTTGTGTCCCACTCCTCCTCTGACGGCCGGGTCGGGGAAGTCCGTATCAAGCGTGCCTCTGCAGCTCTGCCAAAGTCCTATCAGAGTCCTCAGGGCAGGCAGGAATCCAAGGTATGACTTCAGCAATCCAGTTTAGACTTTGCCTGACTCAGAGAATGCCAGAAAGCAGATCCTTTATATAGGCCATGGGGTGTGGCTCCATGACTCAGCACTTATCCAGGCCTGCCCCTCCCTTCCTTTTGCTGACGTCGCCTCTCCATTCTCCGGAAGCGTGGATCTCTCCAGCCTCCAGCTGTTGGTAATTCCAGCCCAGCTGTTGGTAATTCCAGCTCGTGACTGGCTTCACATTCCCCAGGCTCACATGCTGTGGGGGAGGGGCCCAGCTGCTCCGTTTGTCCGGGCACGGTGCCAGGACTGGGGGCTGGAGGCATGCCAGGACATTCTTCTGTACTATCAGTGTCTGGCAGGAGATGAGAGGGGCCCGGCTGCGGCGAGGGGGGCGAGCGAGGCACAACACATAATAAGTAAAACCTGCCTTGACAATCTCAGAGATTTGCCATGTTTGTAATTAAGAAGGTGGTAGATACTAATCCCATGACATATGTTTATATTTTATATAAAAAAAACCTTTGAATCTGTCTCAACAACAAATTGTCAATAGAATAGATGCTTTAGCAGATCTGGAATATGAACAGATGTGGAATATGAACAGTGATATGACTGCCAGATGCTGTATGGGCTGCAGCTTGCAGACCAAGTACAAGGAGAGCTCCGAAAAAATGCATACAATAAGCTGTTTCTCAACATTGGCAGCATTAAGATGTGTGGACTTAAGTTCCCAGAATTCCCCAGTCAGCCAGGGGAACATATCTTAATGCACACATCTTAAAGTTGCTAAGACTGAGAAACATTGAACAAAGCATTATTAAGTACATGAATGACTTTGGTTGGTATGCTAACTGTATTCACTCCTGGATAGAGCTAGTTTACTATTGTCCATAAAAGCACTGATAAATGAACATATATATGTATTATTTATAGATAGGACTATGTTTGCACCTGAGGAATTTGCCTTGGTATGTGTCAGTGAACCCGAACAGTTTCTTTCCTCGGTGTTATGCCATCTGTATAAATGATGAGAAATCTGCTTTTATCGGTGAGTTGTTTTAAATTTCCTTCATTTTTAGCCCTGAAAACCTGCCAGTGGAAGAGTTTTTATTGCTGTGGCTGACAGCAAGCAACTAAAAATCTATAACAATTCTGTAACAATGCATGCATTTGTTGAGCACTTATTCCAGTCCAATGGAAATTAGGGAAAATATCCATATTGATATACCAGCACTACAATCTTAGTTACATTTGTTTGGAAATAATATCCATTGAGTTGAATAAAACTAACACTTAAATGTGCATTAAAATTGCAACGTTCCTGACATTTATTGCCTTGAAGAAGGAATGTTTTACAAACTCACAACCATGTACTGTAATAATTTTGCTTTTTGCAGATGATTTAGGAATCATCATAGACCGATTTAAGAAAGTTTATTTTCCTACAGGATTATGCAATCTCTTGACCTGTTTTAAAGTTTTTTAAATCTTAGATTCCTTTTTTTGCACAGTTTTGTACTTGGCTATAACACTACGGCAAAAATTTCCAATTATTTGATACTCAAGCATTATAATGACACTTCTGTATGGCTGCATCAATCTTTTTTTTCTTCTACAAAAATCCTGCAAAATAGCAATAGCAAGAACTTTTTTGGCAGATTGGAATGAAAAATGTAATAGAGACAATGTAGAACTTGTCCATGTTGAAGATGGCTGTGGTTCTTTTCTTGACTGCTTGTGATCAGAACCAATCTGAGAATAGCTAGCAGGACCTCAATGTTAAATTTTAGGATTTTGAATATCACTTATATGCAGGGGTGGGCTTCAAAAATTTTAGCAAGGGGTTCTCTGCCTGGTTGCTGGATGGGTGTGGCCATGGTGAGCGTGGCCTAGTCGGCCTTCTGCACCACGGGAGGGGGGCATTTTTGCCCTCCCCGGGCTCCGGAGGCTTTCGTTGAGCCTCCGAGAGGGCAAAAATGTCCTCCTCAGGCTCCAGAGGCCCTCTGGAGACTGGAAATGGGCCCATTTCTGGTCTTCCCGAACTTCCAGTCAGCCTGTTTTTCACCCTTTCCAAGCCTCTGTGTGCACCCTGCATTTAACTGCATCCAAAATGGCCGCTTGGGGACTCCTGGGAGGGATGGGGTAGGGTGGGAGGGGCCAGCCAGGAGTGGGATTTGGGGGTTCTCCAAACTGCACAGAATCTTAGCTAGAGGTTCTCCAGAACCCCTGCAAACCCCCAGCAGCCCACCCCTGCTTATATGTTATCACTTTTAATTTTTATTCTGGATAAGGTCAGGAACTGAGTGTCTATGGAAATATCTGAATAGACTGAATAGGTTCTACTTATCATGTACTATTCCTAGCAGACAATTGCAAGTTAACCCCTTTCTCCTAAAAGTTTATTCATTTTAATAATGATTCAGTATTAACTTTCATATTCTTAAACTTATTATTTTTATGCAATAAAAGAAATATGACAATATTAGGCCGACATTTTCACAAAACCAGATTGTACTCTAGATTTTTTGCACTTGCACTGAATTGTTAGTTCTGTTACTCCAGAAAGAACATTCTTGTTTTCGAAAAAAATGACAATCCAAGACTACACTACTTTAACATTCACAGTGTACTAAGATCCTCTCCTAATGATACGCAGCAAGACTAGGACTTTCAGTAATAACTCTCCAATACCACATCACGTTTGGCGTGTTGCCCTTGTGGAAATGGGACCAAATATGTGACTGCAGTTTAATAATGGTTCTGGATGGATTTGGTGCTGTTTTCACCATATGCTTATAGTTCTGCTTTCTGCTTTATCATTTAGACAATTTGCTGCTTAAAAGAAATGTCATGTATTTCAGATGACTTCAGAAAAACAGCAGCCTTCTGCGTAATTAAATGGGTTGTCAATTTGCATATTTCTGATGACTGGTCCTCTAAAGAAAACAGTGATAAAGAAGATGCAATTGAGATTAAAGGTATTCTTTAGAATTGTGGCTGTCTCTATAGTTGAATAAATGTCCATTTGTGGCAGTGGCAGTTTGCCTTTTTATTTTCCATGTTGATTTTAATGAAATCTACAAAACTTATTTCCTCTGGCAAATTTTGGACTGCATAAATGTTATGTGTCCCAATGACAGGGACCTTACAAAGAAGCCTTAAGGAGAGATAGATTGCATACAAAGTGCCATCACTGATAAGCATTTTGCCTCAATTTCCTAGATTATGAGGTAAAGAAAGTGAAGGAGCTTCCTGGAGAACTTGTAGAAATGGCATGCAAAGTATGTGAAACCTACCTGGAACAATTTGAACACGGAGACATTGACGCAGAGACAGAGGATGTTCCAGTACTTTCAGAAACAGAATGGAATCAGTTCATTGATCATTACTATTCTCTCATTCAGTAAGTGTTGACTTCCACGTCTGCTAACTGAAAATTACTATCAGCTTCATGTTTATTTTGATGCTTAATTTTATAGGCCTCTTTTTTTGGTGGAAACTATAATTTGATACATGCAGAATATATACTGTAGGATTTTCATCATATGTTTTTTGTTGGATTAATTGGTTTTAATTCTTTATGGATAAACCTGTGGCTCAAAGGCAAAAACATATATTCTTTTGTAAAAAAAAATGCAGATACCTATCGACAAAGATATTTTTAAGCATCTGACAAATGCTTCATTAAGAGCATGCATGTCACTTGCAAAATTGTCACCCTACATACACTAGTGAAGCAAAAACATGAAGTCAGTAAAGAAAAGTGCTTGCTGCTCTTAATTATTTTCCTCATCCTTCTGTCAGACACAAGCCAGCAGTGGAAGCTGGTGGAACTGTTAAGGAGGGACTTCATTAACTTATCAAGTTTCCAGTACAATAAATTTGTGAAAAATGAAACCGCCTGTCTTTCCATGGTAGACTTTCATCAGAAGCTTTCAAAATTGCACACTGCCCCCCTGAAATATGGGGGATCAAAAATTTTGATGTATATCTGAGCTACATTGAATCTACTCGTTTTCCCAAAGAGATCCTTGAACTGAAGTTATATCCTAATTTCCTAACTTATTCCTTAAAATGTCATGCAGTACTCCAAATAATTTGTAACTGTAATAATTTTGAATACAAATTTATTACAGGGTTGGTTTAATTTTCTTGTTTTTTTCCAGTGAGGAGGCAGTTATTTGTAACGCAGACAGTTATTTTATTCAGTGTCAAAATATTTTGCACAAAATTAGGCTACTTAACCCACAGCAAGAGATTGATGGTCTTCATAACATCTGGATCATTAAACCTGGAGCAAAATCCCGTGGCAGAGGTAGGATTATGGGGTAGTTTATTTTTTATTTTTTTACAAATACAGATAGTTTATTCTATAGTAAATGTCTGGAAATGTTTGAATCTTATATTTGTTGAGCAGAGAAGTTATTAGAGAAGGCCAATTATCTCTCATTATGGTCTTTTTCTTAGATTAGAAAAGATGATTAACCTGTATCTACTTTTGAAACATTTTATTCAGAGAGATGATATTGTTTTATAGAGGTCTATAAACATTTCCGTCTCTTTGAAATAATTCTTTTTTCTTGTCAAAAAGTAATTCATTTTCTAGAAAAAGATTGCATTGCTTCTGAGTTTATCCTTTTCTCAATTACTATTAAATCGAAGCAACAGATCACACATTCCACTATTAAAAAAACCTCTAAGCTTTTGTGGAACCATGTATTGAGATTATATCTTAAAATCAAGAAGTTGTGAAACCAATGAGAAATTACCAAATAAATTAAGTTAGCACTGATAATGCTACCTACTTTGATAATGAAACCTTCAAAGTAGAAACCGAGATCAGCCAAGATCAAAATCCCAACAAAAAAGTCAATGCTCTTGTGTCAAAATTTAGAGCCAATAAAATACATTCTTACAAGATTTTTCCATTTTCCATTTGACAAAGAGCAACACAATCGTAGTATTAGTTAAACTTTTGATTGAAAGCATCAAGTAGCAGTGATCCGGCAGCACAATGTTTGTGAATAATATGCAATATTCTTATCAATTCTGGTATATCCTGAAGCCCAAAGGATAATTCTCCTGTCTTTTTCTCCAGAAATAGTATGCAAAAATCGACTGGATGAAATATTGAAACTAGTTGAACCAACTGATCAGTTTCCAATTAAAGATCATAAATGGGTTGTCCAAAAGTATATCGAGAAACCACTCCTCATTTATGATACAAAATTTGATATTAGGCAGTGGTTTCTTATAACAGACTGGAACCCACTGACTATATGGTTCTACAAAGAAAGCTATCTCAGATTTTCAACTCAGCGGTTTTCCTTAGAAAATCTTCACAGGTAACCAAGATTATACTTCTAATTTTGATTGCACGATATGTGATTATGTATATGGATAATATCCTATGGAGGGTTTTATTTCAGGTAAACATTTATTTATTTAAAACTTATGGCCACCCATTAAAAACAAAAACCTGGTACCAGATCAGATTTCTACTGTGATTATCTAGTCTTATCTCAGCTTTTGGGGGAAAAGCCGGGTCTTCAAAGCCTTATAGCAAACTAATGGGGTGGGGGCCTGCTGAACTTTGGGGGCAGAGTCAGAGGTGGATTTCAGCAGGTTCTGACAAGTTCTGGAGAACCGGTAGTGGAAATTTTGAGTAGTTCGGAGAACCGGTAGTAAAAATTCTGACTGGCCCCACTCCCATCTATTCGTTGCTTCCTGAGTCCCAGCTGATTGGGGGGAAATGGGGATTTTTTCAGTATCCTTCCCCTGCCACATTCCACCACTGGGCAGAGTGTTCCATACAACTGAGGCTGCCATGGAGAAAGCATCCTTCCTAGTTCTTATCAGATGCCTATATTTTGGGGAGGGGACTAGCATGCCCCCATCCTATCTGATCTGGTAGTATGGTAGATTTTCTTAGGGAACAGTCCTGCAAATAAAACATGACAGAATCATGATTTTGCTGTTTTGGTACACTGGCTATTATAAAAACACCATTGCATCATTGAGCCCAGTGTGGGGTGCTATAGAATGCTCTTGCTGTGGCTTTTCTGATTTTAAAATAATTTAGAATAAGTCTGGCTGGATTTGGATGTGTAGTTGCCTACGGAAGCATTTCTGGCTGAATAAGAATTTAAATTTAAATAAGTTAAATCGATTTGCATGAAGAAGAAGATATTATTTTATTTTCTTAAAATGCAACGTAACTGAAGTGAAAATATATAACTGCATTTGAACTCATGGAATCTGCTTTAGGGACAGATAAAGAAAGATCTGAGAAAAATGAATGAATTAGATGCAGTCACTTTACAAAATTCTTCAGAACCAAGCTATTTTGTTTTCCTGAAGTAAATCTCAAGTCGAAGTAGAAGTACATTGTTAGTCCAGTTCTAAACGCATTTCACATAGTTTCTGCTTTTGATCACTTCTCAACACTCTACATCAGGGGTGTCCAAACTTGGTCCCTTTAAGACTTGTGGACTTCAACTCCCAGAGTTCCTCAGCCAAAAGCTTTGCTGGCTGAGGGACTCTGGGAGTTGAAGTCCACAAGTCTTAAAGGGACCAAGTTTGGACACCCCTGCTCTACATCAAGGTGAAATGCAGTGCAAGTTGTCATGTTGTTATGATTGCAAGGTAGAAATGACTCCATTACCAAAAATGTGCTTGCTGATGACTAACAATTTCCACTTGCTGCCCCTCCCCCAAATCAGCGTAGAGCTAGATTGTTCAGGTGATACAACCTTATCAGGAGCAAAACCTTTGCAATTCTTTAATTTTACATTAGATCACAGAATAATTTAAGTACACTGAAGATCACTTTAATTTTTAAATGATGCTAGTTAGGGTACCTATAACTTTTTTTAAAAATAAGAGAAAAAATAAGAGAATTAAGTTAATTCAGTGGATTATCCTTACAATTTCCCCCCGGTATTTATATTCATATTTTATATTTGGTATAATCTCTGCACAAGACTAACTAGTCCATATAATTTCCACAGCTCCGTTCATCTTTGCAATAATTTCATCCAGAAAAATTACAAAAATGCATCAGATCGTAGTGCTCAGTTGCCATATCACAACATGTGGTCCAGTAGCAAATTCCAAGAGTATCTGCAGAAGAGAGGCCTTGGCCATGTTTGGTGCAACATCATCTATCCATCTATGAAAAAAATCTTAATATATATAATGAAAATGGCTCAGGAGCAAGTGGAAGCACGGAGGAGCAGCTTTGAACTGTATGGAGCAGATTTCATTCTTGGCAGTGATTTCAAACCTTGGTTGATTGAAATCAATAGTAGCCCAACTATGCATCCTTCTACTCCGATTACAATGGATCTTTGTGCTAAAGTGCAAGAAGACACAATTAAGGTTGTGCTTGACAAGAAGCTTGAGAAAAATTGTGAAACTGGAAATTTTGAACTTCTGTGGAGACAAGTAAGAAGTGTTCCATTTTGTTCCCTAGCTGAGTAGTATATAAAATACTTTGATTATAACTATATCTAATTATGGTTAGAGAAATTAGAAGAATGGTTTCAGAATATGAATAATAATAATGATGGGGAAATATCAAATTCTACTTTCAGAAGAATGTCCTCTCCACTTGCAAAATTAAATTTTAGTAACTTTGAAAGCATTTTGACATAATGCTGGTTTATTTCCCTGGGTCTCTTTAATAACATAACATAACATAACATAACATAACATAACATAACATAACATAACATAACATAACATAACATAACATAACATAACATAACATAACATAACATAACATAACATAACATAACATCAGAGTTGGAAGGGACCTTGGAGGCCTTCTAGTCCAACCCCCTGCCCAGGCAGGAAACCCTACACCATCTCAGTCAGATGGTTATCCAACATTTTCTTAAAAATTTCCAGTGTTGGAGCATTCACAACTTCTGAAGGCAAGTCGTTCCACTTATTAATTGTTCTAACTGTCAGGAAATTTCTCCTTAGTTCTAAGTTGCTTCTTTCTTTGATCAGTTTCCACCCATTGCTTCTTGTTCTACCCTCAGGTGCTTTGGAGAACAGCCTGACTCCCTCTTCTTTGTGGCAGCCCCTGAGATATTGGAACACAGCTATCATGTCTCCCCTAGTCCTTCTTTTTGTTAAACTAGACATACCCAGTTCCTGCAACCGTTCTTCATATGTTTTATCCTCCAGTCCCCTAATCATCTTTGTTGCTCTTCTCTGCACTCTTTCTAGAGTCTCAACATCTTTTTTACATCGTGGCGACCAAAACTGGATGCAATATTCCAAGTGTGGCCTTACCAAGGCATTATAAAGTAATGATAATAATAGATTCTAATGATAATGACTTGTCTTTTTTTAGACTTGCTAATATGCAGTCAAACATTTTTGTCGTTATTCTTAACATTTGTTGCATTGGGTTGCAGGTTCCACTTGCTTTTGCATCTTGCTTGCTGAATTGTAGCAAAGTGATCAATGCATGATAAAACAAGAGGCTCTATTCATCAGTCAGCTTGTCACAAACCTTGATGCCAGCTAGGGCTAAGAGGGTGGCTGGCTCACAATCACTTAGATGATTCCCATGTCTAAAGGAAGACAAGAACTTGGGTTTTCCCATTCCTGGTTGCCCCCTAACTATTCCATTATGCTAACTTTCATAAAATTAAACTATTAAACTATTCACTACATTAAATACATTGTGTATAGCTTCCTTTTGCTTTTAATGCACCTTAATAAAACACTTCCCATTAGTCATTCATTTTGAAAACTCCTCTGAAATATAAATGTAACCCCTTCCCCAAATAATCAATTGGCCCCTTTTTGATGCTCCTACGGAATGATTTTGCAAAGCAGAAATGGTGAGGAGAGGGAAAGCTTCCCTTTTATATGGGGTGACCCCATACAGGTTTAGACCCTTGCATGCTTGTACTAGTGTAAAAGGCATTGAATCATTAAGTATTCAGCACAATCAAATGAAGATTAATACATAATCTTGCCATGGAATGATAGCTGTGATTATATCCAATCAACAGGCTCTGGGACTGATTTTGGGAGGGTACCACCAGGGAAATGTTTTCCAAGATATTTGGAATACCTTTTCAGAAATAAATTTAGAAATAAAAAAAGGCAGTTTGGTTAGTTGTTAAGGTGGTGGCTTAGAAAGCAGGAGATTTTGAGCTCTAGTCCTGCCTCAGGCATGAAAAATCAGCTTGATAATGTTGGACCTGTCATTCCCTCAACCCAATTCATCTTACAGAACTGTTGTGGGGAAAATAAGGAAGAAATGCTGGTATATTCATCACCTTGAGCCGAGGTGGCGCAGTGTGAAGTACTTCAGGCTACTTCAGCTGACTGCTAGCTGCAGTTTGGCAGTTGAAATCTTACCAGCTCAAGGTTGACTCAGCCTTCCATCCTTCCGAGGTGGGTAAAATGAGGACCCAGATCGTTGGGGGCAATATGCTGACTCTGTAAAACGCATAGAGAGGGCTGTAAAAGCACTATGAAGCGGTATATAAGTCTAAGTGCTATTGCTATATGGAAAAAAAAGCAGAATAAAATCTAAAAAAAATATGAGACCAAACAAATAAACTGGATATTCACCAGATCTCTAGAAGAGTCCTAATTATTTTTAGATGGGAGCTAGCAGACATTTTCCATTTCTTTATCAATCCACAACTTAGAGAATGAGCATCTCTCAACTGATATCTATTTTGATAAGACAAAATTGTAAAACTAACACTGAAAATAGTGTTCTTTTTATTCTGTAGCCCATGTTGGATATGCCACCATTTAATTCTACAGACCTCATTGTGGAAGGAATCGGTTTAAAGAAACTGAGAAAGCATGCGGTCATCAGTAACTTTAATTTTGCTGACCCCCTGTTGAACATATTGCAGCCTACAACTAATCATGAAAGTAAAGGAGACTCAATTCCACCTATCAACGAGAAGCAAAACATAAAAGTGAAACTTGGAAATAATACTCTTTGCACTTTGCCAAAGACTCTGGAGAAGAAGTCTGAGAAAAGCACTAAAGTAAAGTCGACACCCAAAAAGCCTATCAAGATCATAGATTTCCCTCGCATAACTATTCTCCAAGAAGCAGCAATCATGCCTGATACAAAAAAGACCAAGGCAATTAAAGAAACCAAACAGCAGACTGGAAATCAAGCAGCCACCAGCTTTCCAAATTCAAATACATTAGATTGGGCATTACTTCAGCCCTCTAAAGATACAGGTAAAATAAATATGTAAATCATACACTGACACAGACACACACATATATACTATATACAACGCATACAAGTTGAAATAGTTAAATGATGTGTATTTTATTTATTTTATTTAGTTTGTCAGACATGTACGAGATAACATGTATAAGTATAAACATGGACATGAGCACATGAAATGAATAGTGTTACGTCATCAGGGAGGGAGTGCGCAACTTAGGCGTCCTCCTGGACGATTGGCTGTCCTTAGAGAATCATTTGACAGCCGTCGCCAGGGGAGCATTTTATCAGGTCCACCTGATCCGCCAGTTGCGCCCCTTCCTTGACCGGGACGCCTTGTGCACAGTCACCCACGCCCTTGTCACTTCCCGCCTGGACTATTGTAATGCTCTCTACATGGGGCTCCCCTTGAAGAGCACCCGGAGGCTCCAGTTAGTCCAGAATGCGGCCGCGCGGGTGATAGAGGGAGCACCGCATTGCTCCCATATAACACCTATCCTGCGCGGCCTACACTGGCTACCGGTAGTCTTCCGGGTGCAATTCAAGGTTTTGGTTACCACCTTTAAAGCGCTCCATGGCTTAGGACCGGGATACCTTCGAGACCGCCTTCTGCCGCCGATTGCCTCCCAACGACCTGTGCGCTCCCACAGAGTGGGCCTCCTCAGGGTGCCGTCGACCAAACAATGTAGGTTGGCGGCCCCCAGGGGGAGGGCCTTCTCTGTGGCGGCACCAGCCCTGTGGAACGAGCTTCCTCCGGGATTATGACAACTCCCCGACCTCCGGACCTTCAGATGTGAACTGAAGACTCTATTATTTCAGCGCGCTGGACTAGCCTAAGATAAAATGTTTTAGCAAATTTTAATGGGGTTTTTATTGGTTTTTACTGTTTTAGTGATCAGGCCATGATAATATTTAGTTTTAACGGGGTTTTAATGCTTATTTATTATATTGTTTTAATATGCCTGTGAACCGCCCTGAGTCCTACGGGAGATGGTGCGGTATATAAGTTTGATTAATAAATAAATAAATAAATAAGTGAAGAGGACATAGTTGCTTATAATATGATCGCAAAGGTCATTTATGTAAAGCAGGAAGAGTGTGGGTCCTAATACGCTGCCTTGGGAGACACCGCTGTTAACTGGTGCAGGGTTTGATAGAGCACTCTCTATTTTGACTACTTGTTGCCTGTTTGACATGAACACAGCTATTCACTTGTGCAAAAAATGCCATAAGAGCTTAGTTTTAACAGTAGTTTGTCGTGTACCACTGAAGTAAAGGCTTTGCAGAAGTCTGTGTAAATTGCACCTATTGCTTTACCCTGGTCGAGTTGTGTGGTTCAAATAATTTTGATAAATTTCTCAGTTCTCCCTCTTAGTAAACGACTTCTGTATTGCCAAGTTAGTTGTACGTTTGGGTCCACATATGCCATCAGGAATCAAGCTTGACTCAAAGGCACTTTAACCTCAAACCCACTGCATACATATCTTTAGATGATATATATCGTCATGGGTCAGAAGTTAAGCACTGTGTTCTCTGGGCCACATTTCCCTTGTCTAAATTCTCCTGTCTGCACTAGGAAACGCGAAGTCATCATGTAAACTCTGCTGACTGAATCAATCTCCTTGATTGCACTTTCAGAATGGGAAGGTGGGAAATCTCCTTTCCTATCCTTGCATTCCCAATTTGGTTGAAGCTCTTTGTTGTTTCTTTTCTTAATAAAATATCTTAGAAGGTCCAAATCTAACCTCCAAAATCTCCAGAAATTGCATGTGCTTTGTTTAAGAATTGTATCCCTAACGAATTATTATGATCTCTTTTAAACAAAGAAGTACATTCATAGCTAATTCAGGAAACCTCTAATAAAGATGAAGCGTTCCTCTTAATGGAGAAATGGTTCTTAAGGGAATTGCCAACTGGGATAATCCTCACTTTATGGTTTATTAAGGACTAATTTCTTCACAATTAAGCCATTGAAGCCTGATTTTGCACACTTGCAATATGAGATTGCATCCTTGTGCAAGATACTAATGCAGTGGTGAAATCTGAACCAGTTTACTACTGGTTCGCTGGCTGTGCATGTGTGCTACATGCAAATGCGCAGTGCGCACCATGCACCAAATGCAAGGTGCTGTGCAGTGCACGCCAAAAGGAGGCATGGGGTAAGTAGAACAGTGTGTGTGTGTGTGTGTGTGTGTGTGTGTGATCAGCTGTGGCACGTGATCTTTTGTTTTACTTTTAAAAGCATTTTTTTACAACCTATTCTGCCGAATAGGTTGTTAAAAAATGCTTTTAAAAGTAAAAAAAAAGAGGCTCTGACGATCATGCGGCTCAGCTGGGATCGTCACAGCCTCTCTTTTTTTACCTTTTAAAAGCATTTTTTTAAAAGAAGTGGCAAGCGGGGAAGCTGGCGACCAGGCATTGGGTGGGCATAGGGAGGGGGGCAGGGATTTTTGCTACTGGTTCTCTAAACCACCCACTGCCATCACTGCTGGATTGGCTGATCCGGTCCAAACCGGGAGCATTTCACCCCTGTACTAGTGTCATTTTCACATGTGAAAGGGACAATGTGTAAAAATGACATTTCCTCATGACTAAGTGAAATTTTAGAGGGACACGGTGGCTCAGTGGCTAAGACACTGAGCTTGATGATCGAAAGGTCGGCAGTTCAGTGGTTCGAATCCCTAGTGCTGGGTAACGGGGTGAGCGCCCGTTACTTGTCCCAGCTTCTACCAACCTAGCAGTTCAAAACCACGTAAAAAATGCAAGTAGAAAGATAGGGACCACCTTTGATGGGAAGGTAACAGTGTTCTGTGTGCTTTTGGTATTTAGTCATGCCGGCCACATGACCATGGAGACATCTTTGGACAGTGCTGGCTCTTGGGCTTTGAAACGGAGATGAGCACCGCCCCTTAGAGTTGGGAACGACTAGCACATATGTGCGAGGGGAACCTTTACCTTAAGTGAAATTTTACAGTCTGTCACCACCATATACCATAAAGGTAGATTCACTCATGTCATTTCCCCTGTTAACTAGAGATGCTTTGGAGATGTCAGTGAAATAGCACTACATTTCACTGCCCGTTATAACCATGGTAGTCAATTGCTGATTACTTTATTGCTTACATTTCTCCCAGGGGAGTTTTCTCTCCTGTTACTCACCATCAGTACAAATCCACTTGCACATGTTTAAATTACATATACAGTGTTTGGAACTGTACTTAGAGATGCACTTAAGACTTTTGGCATGATAGATACAAAACATCAAATACTTTTTCTTCTCCCCTCCCCGACCTTTGATTGGGCAAACTCAAAAAACTGAACACTATTTTACAACCTTGGTTTGGATATTAAAAACAAGTGCTATAAAATAATGCTAGGGAGGTATTTGTGCATCGATAACAAGGCACAATGGGTTTTAGTTTTTTACTGGTCCAGTGTCTATTGATAAAAGAGAATAAAAAAATCTGCATAGGCCAGGGGTATCAAACTCAAGGCCCGGGAGGTGGATCTGGCCCGTGAGATGCTTGGATCTGGCCCGCAGGGCTGCCCTGGAAGCAGTGAAGGACTGGCCAATGGTGCCTCTGCCAGTAAAAATAGAGTTCTGGAGGGCCACATGTGGCCCTTGTGAGCTCCGTTTTCCCTGGCCAAAGGTTGTAGGAGGCTGTTGCAGCCAAAAATGGAGCTTGGAAGCCGGTTTTTGCTGGCAGAGAACTCGGGCCATCACAGGTGCCACCAACATGAGTGATGTTGAGCTGGCCACACCCACCCTGGCCATGCACCTCCAGCCTCTCCGAGGTCAAACGCAACCCTGATGCGGCTCTCAGTGAAATTGAGTTTGACACCCCCGGCGTAGGCTGTCACAATAATAACAAAAAGGGGATGAAGGAAGAATAGCTTCATATTAACCATGAGTAACACCATGTACTGATTAAACGTGTACAGGTAGTCCTTGATTTACAACCACAATGAAGCCCAAAATTTCTATTGCTAAATGAGACATTTGTTAACTAAATTTTGCCCCATTTTACGACCTTCCTTGCAACAGTTGTTAAGTGAATCCCTGCAGTTGTTAAGTTAGTAACACGGTGGCTAAGTGAAACTGGCTTCCCCATTGACTTTGCACGTCAGAAGGTCGCAAAAGGGAACCACATGACCCCAGGTCACTGCAACTGTCGTAAGTATGAATCAGTAGCTAAACGTCTGAATTTTGATCATATGACCATGAGGATGATACAGTGGTTACTTGAAAAATGGTCATAAGTCATTTTTCTCAGTATCGTTGAAACTTCGAACAGACACCAAATAAACTGTTGTAAATCGAAGACTATATGTGCTTGTACAGCAAACAATCGATTAAAGAAGTAACATCTAAAGCTGGGAAATTGGTGGAAACTCAATGTCTAATAGTTAAAGTTTTATATGTATTTCATTTAAGAGACCAAACACCCTTGACACAAACTACCACTTCTTTTCGTTTCGTAGAAACACGTTAAGCGGGACACGGTAAGCTATGTGATTCAGTATTGATTGGAATTATTGTTTGCTCTCTGTTTAAAGGTCTACAGAACCAAACCAAGAAGACTCCATGCCTAGTTTGTGGAGATGGTTTCCAGTCGGAGAAAACTTGTAAACACTGCAGCTCTTTTTGTGCAACTGTATTACAAGGAGGTTCATATTTACCTATGAGTCCGTGTTCTGCTCCTGAAAAGATGGCCAAGACCAGGGTGGCTGCCCCATATTATGGGTTTCCAAAATACTTCTGACTCTATTCAACGTGCCTTGAGATAGTGGTTTTTTTTTTACAACCAATTCCCTAAAAGATAAAGTAGAGCTCAAGAACCATCCTTGTATTTAAAAAAAAAAGTCCTTGTAAAACATCCCGAACCCCCATTAATTATCAAATATGTGATAGGAATTTGACAAAATGTTGTTAGTAGTCTAAATCTTACCATTCAACATTTAAGGGCAGCATAAAAGCAGATGAGCCTTATCAGTATTTGGATGGACATATTTAAATAGGAAAAGTTTCTTCTAGGAAGGTGATTAGCACCAGGGAAGTAATGGATTTTGTAGATAGAACAGATTCCAAATTGTAGCCTTAGCCCGATTGATGCCTTTGTGTCAATTGACTAGAAAGGAAGCCAGTTTTTCAGATTTCAATCCCTTTGTCCTCTTTGGCTGTTGCGCTACCCATGTCCCATGTTACTTTGTAGTCAAATGGAGTGGAGAGGTTTGTTTACAGCAGGCAAACCAGAGATTAGTGCTTGACTAGTATAAACACTACATTTGACATAAAACAATAAAAATCAGGAAAAATTGCCCAAGAGATTCTTCCAGGAATGATATTGCAAGTCAAGTTAGCATCTTGTCAAGAAGGGACTGCTCTATTGATTTGTAGGTTTGTCCGTAAGTAAACCTTTGTGGCGAAACACTCAGTGGTCTGAAGGACGCTAGTTTATGACACCAAAAGAGGTGGCAGATCTGCAAAGACATGAAAATGAAAAATCTGATGAAATACTGACATACTGGTCTCTGCTTGCTTTACATTTTACACTTTGGAAAGCTGTTTTCAGATTCTACCCAAAGTCCATAGCTGAACTGGGAAGAGTAGTTAGGACATGAGTATCAAACTCGCCAAGTCACATTGACCGTCACGTGACGTATCACGACATTTCCCCCCTTTGCGGAGCTGGGGTGGGCGTGGCCCATGCATGACACATCCAGCCTGTGGGCTGCCAGTTTGACACCCCTGAGTTAGGATAAAATCTTAAGTAAACTGGGTTATTGCTCTGTGCTCTACATGGGCCCCTGCCCGTGAATACCATCTGGTACAGCTGATACAAAATGCAGCAGCATGAGCAATAATAATGGCTGTGTTCCTGTATGCCTATGTGTCACCACTGCTATGTGAGCAGCATTTGTGTTGTCAGTTAGCTTCTGGGTACAATTCAAAATGCTGGTCATTACCTATAAAGCCCTTCATGGCATAGGACTTGGGTTCCTGAGTACTACCTTTCTCCAACTGTTTCTGCCCATCCAATATGTGTCAACAAAATTGTATGTTCCAGGTCCCTTCTATTAAATGTGGTCATCTTATGCAGCGATGAACTGCACTTACCTTCACTACCAGTTTGGAAATGTGAGTGTGTGTGCTACGCTCGCTTGTGCACACCTCTTCTGCACATGCGCAGAACTTTCTGCGCATGGGCAGAGGGTCAAAAACAGGATGTAATGACATCCCGGCGGGTGGGCAGAACCTCCCGCCGCTGGCCCTACTGGTTTTTTCAAGCCGGATAGATCCAGCTGGATTTCACCGCTGATCTTATGGGAGAGATTCCAGACAGTGCGCTCTCGCTCTCTCATGGTCCCCCAAAGCCATTAAGACCTGTCTTTGGTCACAGGCCTGGGGCTGATATCTTTATAGGGCCTCTCATTTCACATCATTTGTTGCTTTTTGATTGGTTTGAATGTGGGCTGCCTGAAAGGTTGTATATTTTTACAGTAACTGTTTTTATTGTTTTATATTTCCCAGAGACTATGTGCGTGATTGGCCATACAGACAGCTCTTGACTTATGACCACAATTGGGTCCAGAATTTCCATTGCTAAACATTTTCATCTGTTGCCTGTTAAGACGTGCCCGATTTTACTACCCTTTTTGCCACGGCTAAGGAAATCATTGCAGTTGCTAAGTGAATTAGGCAGCGATAAAGGAATCCAGCTTGCCTCATTGACTTTGCTTGCTGGAAGCTTGCTGGAAAGGTCACGCATGTGATCACATGATCCCGAGATGCTGGAACTGTTGTAAATAGATGCTGGCTGACAAGTGACTAAATTTTGATCATGGGGATGCTGCAACAGTTGTAAGTGTGAGGACACTTGATAAGTCAGTGCTATTGTAACTTTAACTGGTTGCTAAACAAATTATTGTAAATCAAAGACTACCTGTGAAACATATTAAGAATATTAGTAATAATAATAAAAAATAAGAATAATCCTGTTTTACTATTTTCATGTGGCTATCTTAATGAGAATTTCAGGTTTAGATGCAAGCCTTTATAGGCAGGAATTAATATACTGTATTTTTCGGCGTATAAGATGCACTCCCCCCCCAAAAGAGGGTGAAAATTTGGGTGTGTCTTATACACCAAATGTAGCCCTGCCCACCCGCTGGCCCCCATTCTTTGGCCTCTGCCTCCCAGTAATTTTCCTCCTTGCAGCAAACAGCCCATTTCAGTTTCAGCTTCAGCACAGCTTGATTAGCACAAGCAGCTGATCGTCGGTCGGATGGGCCTCCTGACTATCAGCTGTTTCAGGCTGTAGGTTTTAGGCCTCCACTGTTTGCTGTTTGCTGCAAAGAAGCAGATTCCCCCCCCCTTGTTTTTCTCCCTAAAAAAGGTAGGTGCGTCTTATAGTCTGGAGCGTTTTTTTACACAAAAAATACAGTACATTCATTGATTGGACAATTTAAAATATGAGATTTTTTTTTGTTAGTGAACTAGTTGTTCACTAAAGTAGGCTAAAAGTTGGGTATTTACTGCCCTGAAAATAACAACAATGAAAGAAAGCGTCACTGGAAAAGAATTGTACTTTTTATCTTTGGAGATTCTTAGTCATCCAGGTCATGGTTGTCCCAAAGGTGCTTCCCCCGTCTCCCTATTGTACTGCATATACAGTTTGTATCTGGGTGTTTTATCCTTGCGGTGAACAAGCTTCTTCTTTTGTGTTTTAGTTCTTTATCTTTCCTGTCTTTGCTAGTAGGCAGATCTTCAGCTCAGTGGGTGGTCCAGTGGGTGGTGAGAATCAAAAGAAGAACTAAAACACACCAAGGAAGCTCTCAGAATCTGTTGCTATCCCAAGTGGACCTTCATCAAATCCCCTAAAAGACCCAGCAGGAGTGCCTCAATAACAGACAGAGCAATAAATGAAGCAGTTGTCATTCCATACATTTCAGGAATATCTGAAAAGCTCAGGAGGATCTTCAGCTAACACACTATATGTACATACTTTAAACCCAAGAATAAACGAAGGCAGAAGCTTGTCTACCCCAAAGATAAAACACCCAGACACAAACTGAGCAACGTGGTATATGCAGTACAATGTAGATCTGTACATTGGCGAAATCAAACAACCACTTCAATAACACATGGCACAACATAGGAGAACAAACCCATCAGGACAAGATTCAGCAGTCCATCTGCATTTAAAGGACACAGGCCACTCTTTTGAAGACAGCAAAATCCACATTTTGGACAGAGGGGACTGCTGGTTTGAAAGAGGGGTTAAAGAGGCCATCTATGTCAAAATTGAACAGCCCTCTCTCAGTAGAGAGGGAGGGATATGACAACATCTATGTCCAGTCTACAATACCGTTCTTTCAGCAGCTCCAAGAAGGCTCCACATCCATTTGTACTACTCAAGTGACCCTTAGAACACAGATAAACCCCCAAGTGATCTCAGAGACTCTCTAAAAGAATGCAAACGACCAGCTGTCTGCAAGGAATAGAAATCTTTCCATTCCCCACCATCCAGTCAGAGCTGAAGAAATTTCTTGGATGAGAAGCAAAAGATCTTCAAAGAAAAGCAAGAAAGTCCAGTTGAAACTTGAAAAAAAAAGCACCTTTGGGACAACTGTACTTTTTCTTATTTTCCATGCTTCTTCCAACAACATATCTACACTATTATTTTTGCTGGCAGTCAGTTGAACTTTGAAATGATGCTTCTCCAGGATTGGGCTCTAGTTTGTTCAGAGTTCCTTTGAAATGTCTGGCTATGGCATATGATCCTCAACAGCGCAAACAGCTCAGACTAATCAGACCCTTTGCACTTGTCAGTGTAATGCAATCTTGGAGAAAGCTTGTACTCTTCAAAATTGTTTGGAATACAATACCGAGAAATCTGAGCCCTCTCAGCCAACTCGGACAAGTACAGAGGAGTAGGGAATGTATTCACTGGCATCCTTTGGTATATGAAGAAACCTGGGAATAGGACATGTGGTCACTAATCAAAGAAAATCTGATAATTGACTGAGGCGTGGATTATTCATTTGTAATCTGTGCGCCTAAAACTTTTTTTTGCTTGTATAAATACAAGAAAACTTCAGTTACTTGAATTTCCCTCTTAATTGAAGACATCGTTGAATCAAGACTGCTATTTTAAGAGATGTTTTCAGCACGTGTTTGTCCTTAAAGTCTATGCCTAGCAACACATCAGAAGTGTGTTCAAATCACTCCAGCATGGTTAGAATTCTACTTATCACCCATCTATCATGCTTGCTTATACTACTTATAAGCTTTATAAGAACTTTACCCGTTCCCCGGATGGTCAGGACCCTCAGGGCCTGGGCCTTCGTCTGATGTTATGCAACGCACGGTCCATGGCCAATAAGGCCCCCCTAATACATGATCTAATTCAGGGGGGTGCCGCGGATATTATAGGCGTTACGGAGACCTGGTTGGG
Organism: Ahaetulla prasina; assembly: GCF_028640845.1. Taxonomy (NCBI): domain Eukaryota; kingdom Metazoa; phylum Chordata; class Lepidosauria; order Squamata; family Colubridae; genus Ahaetulla; species Ahaetulla prasina. Next base: position 24,218,305 of record NC_080545.1, on the reverse strand, counting down.
CAATGAAGGGGGTGTGCCCCTGGTTGAGATGTGCCCACCGGGTTTCCGTGCATTCCATCAGCCGAGGCCCAGGGTAGGGGTGGAGGGTGGCGGTTGTGATTAAAGAGTTTAGAGCCGAGGAGACCACTGTACCCCAGATATCCGGGTGTGAATCCCTCTTTGTGAGGTGGGGTCATAGATGTCAGTTGGGCTTGCTGGTCGCGTACCTGGCTCCTTGCTGCGTGACAGCGGCCCTGCCCGAGCTCCTAGAGGTGCTTGCCGGGGTGGCGGTGGAGACCCCAGACTTTTAGTCATGGGGACTTTAACCTGCCATCTGCCGGCTCGTCATCGGCAGTAGCTCGGGAGTTCTTGGCCTCCATGACGGCCTTGGACCTGACTCAAGTAGTGGATGGCCCCACTCACATCGGGGTGGCACACTGGACCTGATTTTTGTCTCTGGTCAGTGGTGAGAGATCTGGACTTAAAGGAAATAGTCATTGAACCTTTGTCATGGTCAGATCACTCTCTCCTTCGCCTGGACTTTCTGACCGCTACCCAACACCGCAGGGAGGCGGAACCATTACGTTGGTACCGTCCCAGGCGCCTGATGGACCCAGAGAGGTTCGGACGGGCTTGGGCCACTTCCTGAGGATCTGGCTCACGGCACGGCAGAGGAACTGGCTGCAGCCTGGGAGCGGGCTGCGGCGGGGCTTTAGACCGTGTCGTGCCTTTGCGACCTCTGACCCGGCGTGATCCCAACGGCTCCTTGGTTCTCCGAGGAGCTGAGGGGATGAAACGCGGAGAAGACGCCTAGAGAGTTCCTGGAGGTCCAGCCGTTCAGAGGCTGATCGGACACTAGTTAGATCCTATACTAGGACCTACCTAGTGGCACTGAGGGCGGCGTTGCTCGCCTCCTCCCTCATTGCGTCGGCAGATAACCGCCCAGCTGCCCTGTTCGGTGACCCGCTCCCTCCTTCACCAGGGGCGGGATGACCCGATACAGGGGCGTGCTGAGAGTTTAACGGTTATCTATACGATAAAATCGTTCAGCTGAAGGGCGGTCTGGACCAAGATTGCAGTGGTTCGGACGAGGCGTCTGAGGGCGGTCTTGGTGATGTTGTATGGGATGAGTTTGACCCTGTGACTCCCGAGGACATGGACAGGTTGCTGGGTAGATTGGATGCCACCACATGTTTACTGGACCCGGGCCCCTCCTGGCTGGTGCTGGCCACTCAGGAGGTGACACGAGGCTGGCTCAGGGGATTCTGAGTGCTTCCTTGTTGGAGGAGTCTTTCCGGCCGCCTTGAAAGAGGCGGTGGTGAGGCCCTCCTCAAGAAGCCTTCCTGGACCCGGCTGTTTTAGGTAATTATCGTCCAGTCTCCAACCTTCGCCCCGGCGAAGGTTGTAGAAATATGGTGGCATATCAGTTCCCCTTCACCTGGAGGAAACTGTCTATCTGGACCCGTTCAGTCCGGCTTCGGCCGGTTACAGCACTGAGGCGGCTTTGGTCGCGTTGGTGGATGATCTCTGGAGGGCCAGGGATGGGGTTATTCCTCTGCCCTGGTCCTATTAGACCTCTCAGCGGCTTTTGATACCATCGACCATGGTATCCTGCTGCGCCGGTTGGGGATTGGGAGTGGGAGGCACCGTTTATCGGTGGTTCTCCTCCTATCTCTCCGACCGATCGCAGGCGGTGACGGGGGCAGAGGTGGGCCAGCGGCGCCTCACTTGTGGGGTGCCGCGGGGTCGATCTCTCGCCCTTCTGTTCAACATCTATGTAAACCGCTGGGTGAGATCATCAGTGGCTTGGTGTGAGGTACCAGCTGTCGCTGATGACACCCAGCTGTACTTTTCACACGGGCCACCCCAATGAAGCCGTCAGTGCTGTCCCGGTGTCTGGAGGCCGTCTGGTCTGGATGGGGAGGAACAGGCTCAAGCTCAATCCCTCCAAGGCGGAGTGGCTGTGGATGCGGCATCCCGGTACAGCCAGCTGAGTCCGCGGCTGACTGTCGGGAGGCGAGTCATTGGCCCGATGGAGAGGGTGCGCAATTTGGGCGTTCTCCTGGATGAGCGGCTGTCTTTTGAAGACCATTTGGCCGTCTCCAGGAGAGCTTTCCACCAGGTTCGCCTGGTGCGCCAGTGCGCCTTTCTGAACCGGGATGCCTTGTGCACAGTCACTCACGCCCTTGTGGCGTCTCGTCTGGACTACTGCAATGCTCTCTACATGGGGCTCCCCTTGAGGGGCATCCGGAGGCTACAGTTAGTCAGAATGCAGCGGCGGGTGATTGAGGAGCCCTCGTGGCTCCCGGTGACACCTATCCTGCGCCCGGCTGCACTGGCTACCTGTGGCCTTCCGGGTGCGCTTCAAGGTGTTGGTGAATGTCTTTAAAGCGCTCCATGGCATAGGGCCGGGATACTTACGGGACCGCCTGCTGCTACCGAATACCTCTCACCGACCCGTGCGCTCTCACAGAGAGGGGCTCCTCAGGGTGCCATCGGCGCGACAGTGTCGTCTGGCGACACCGAGGGGAAGGGCCTTCTCTGTGGGGGCTCCCGCCCTCTGGAACGAACTCCCTCCAGGACTTCGTCAACTTCCGGACCTCCGAACCTTTCGCCGCGAGCTTAAAACCTATTTATTCATCTGCGCTGGACTGGGTTAGTGTTTTAATGGGTTTTAATGGGTTTTTAGTTCCAAATTTTAATTCTGGCCAATTTTAATAAGTTTTTTAATTGTATTTTTAATCTGTATTTATAGTATTGTATTTTTATTTGGCTGTGAACCGCCCTGAGTCCTTCGGGAGAAGGGCGGTATACAAATGTAAATAATAAATAAAAATAAATAAGCTGATTAACATTTTATATTTGGTTATTTTAAGGTGTCTTGGGATCTGAGAAATTTCAGATGGCTACAGCACAAAGCTTTAGGGGTTTTGTTACATTCCTATTTAACAATTCTAACGTCTGGGGAAAATAGATATATTGTCCTAAGAGGTCTTTATACTTAAAATGTTTATTTAGGTTTTGAGATTAGAGACCCTCCTCTAGTGAGAACTTTCTGCAATTCTACAAATCAACTAGCCACATTCTAGCTGCAGGCAATGGTTTCCCCCCCCTTCCCTTCTTTACAAGTGGATTGCTACACATCAGGAATTCAGCTGCCTTTCTCCACACAGTTTGTATTACATTTGGTCGTGGCTCAGATTACCAAAGTCTTGATTAATGTTTATAATATGTTTTCCTGGTTAACCAAAGTTTTAAAGCATTAATGGATCAAAGGACTACTCACTTACAAAATTCTCATCTGTGGATAGAAGCAATCTAGGAATAGGAGTTTGTGCATTGGGGGTGTGTATGTGTATTTGTGGTGCGTGCATGATTTTAGGTTAGCTATGACAATCTTTGCTGCATAGTATACCAAAAACAGACCACCAGTGGGTCTCTTGACTGATACGTACAAATCAGTGGTGAAATGTAAAATTTGTTACTACCCGTTCTGTGGGTATGGCTTGGTGGGGGGGGGTAATGTGACTGGGAGGGCATGGCCACCTTTTTTTTACTTTTAAAAGCATTTTTTCTATAACCTTTTTGGCCAAAGAGGTTGTAAAAAATGCTTTTAAAAGTAAAAACAACCTCTGATGATCGTGGCTCAGATTACCAAAGTCTTGATTAATGTTTATAATATGTTTTCCTGGTTAACCAAAGTTTTAAAGCATTAATGGATCAAAGGACTACTCACTTACAAAATTCTCATCTGTGGATAGAAGCAATCTAGGAATAGGAGTTTGTGCATTGGGGGTGTGTATGTGTATTTGTGGTGCGTGCATGATTTTAGGTGTGTCTTATACACCAAATGTAGCCCTGCCCACCCGCTGGCCCCCATTCTTTGGCCTCTGCCTCCCAGTAATTTTCCTCCTTGCAGCAAACAGCCCATTTCAGTTTCAGCTTCAGCACAGCTTGATTAGCACAAGCAGCTGATCGTCGGTCGGATCGGCCTCCTGACTATCAGCTGTTTCAGGCTGTAGGTTTTAGGCCTCCACTGTTTGCTGTTTGCTGCAAAGAAGCAGATTTCCCCCCCCCCCTTGTTTTTCTCCCTAAAAAAGGTATGTGCGTCTTATAGTCTGGAGCATTTTTTTACACGAAAAATACAGTACATTCATTGATTGGACAATTTAAAATATGAGATTTTATTTGTTTGTTAGTGAACTAGTTGTTCACTAAAGTAGGCTAAAAGTTAGGTATTTACTGCCCTGAAAATAACAACAATGAAAGAAAGCGTCACTGGAAAAGAACTGTACTTTTTATCTTTGGAGATTCTCAGTCATCCAGGTCATGGTTGTCCCAAAGGTGCTTCTCCCCCCTCCCTATTGTACTGCATATACCACAGTTTGTATCTGGGTGTTTTATCCTTGCGGTGAACAAGCTTCTTCTTTTGTGTTTTAGTTCTTTATCTTTCCTGTCTTTGCTAGTAGGCAGGTCTTCAGCTCAGTGGGTGGTCCAGTGGGTGGTGAGAATCAAAAGAAGAACTAAAACACACCAAGGAAGCTCTCAGAATGTGTTGCTATCCCAATTGGACCTTCATCAAATCCCCTAAAAGACCTAGCAGGAGTGCCTCAAAAACAGACAGAGCAATAAATGAAGCAGTTGTCATTCCATACATTGCAGGAATATCTGAAAAGCTCAGGAGGATCTTCAGCTAACACACTATATGTACATACTTTAAACCCAAGAATAAACGAAGGCAGAAGCTTGTCTACCCCAAGGATAAAACACCCAGACACAAACTGAGCAACGTGGTATATGCAGTACAATGTAGATCTGTACATTGGCGAAATCAAACAACCACTTCAATAACACATGGCACAACATAGGAGAACAAACCCATCAGGACAAGATTCAGCAGTCCATCTGCATTTAAAGGACACAGGCCACTCTTTTGAAGACAGCAAAATCCACATTTTGGACAGAGGGGACTGCTGGTTTGAAAGAGGGGTTAAAGAGGCCATCTATGTCAAAATTGAACAGCCCTCTCTCAGTAGAGAGGGAGGGATATGACAACATCTATGTAAACCGCTGGGTGAGATCATCAGTGGCTTGGTGTGAGGTACCAGCTGTCGCTGATGACACCCAGCTGTACTTTTCACACGGGCCACCCCAATGAAGCCGTCAGTGCTGTCCCGGTGTCTGGAGGCCGTCTGGTCTGGATGGGGAGGAACAGGCTCAAGCTCAATCCCTCCAAGGCGGAGTGGCTGTGGATGCGGCATCCCGGTACAGCCAGCTGAGTCCGCGGCTGACTGTCGGGAGGCGAGTCATTGGCCCGATGGAGAGGGTGCGCAATTTGGGCGTTCTCCTGGATGAGCGGCTGTCTTTTGAAGACCATTTGGCCGTCTCCAGGAGAGCTTTCCACCAGGTTCGCCTGGTGCGCCAGTGCGCCTTTCTGAACCGGGATGCCTTGTGCACAGTCACTCACGCCCTTGTGGCGTCTCGTCTGGACTACTGCAATGCTCTCTACATGGGGCTCCCCTTGAGGGGCATCCGGAGGCTACAGTTAGTCAGAATGCAGCGGCGGGTGATTGAGGAGCCCTCGTGGCTCCCGGTGACACCTATCCTGCGCCCGGCTGCACTGGCTACCTGTGGCCTTCGGGTGCGCTTCAAGGTGTTGGTGAATGTCTTTAAGCGCTCCATGGCATAGGGCCGGGATACTTACGGGACCGCCTGCTGCTACCGAATACCTCTCACCGACCGTGCGCTCTCACAGAGGGCTCCTCAGGGTGCCATCGGTAGCGACAGTGTCGTCTGGCGACACCAGGAAGGGCCTTCTCTGTGGGGCTCCGCCCTCTGGAGCGAACTCCCCAGGACTTCGTCAACTTCCGGACCTCCAGACCTTTCGCTTGAGCTTAAAACCTATTTATTCATCTGCGCTGGACTGGGTTAGTGTTTTAATGGGTTTTAATGGGTTTTTAGTTCCAAATTTTAATTCTGGCCAATTTTAATAAGTTTTTTAATTGTATTTTTAATCTGTATTTATAGTATTGTATTTTTATTTGGCTGTGAACCGCCCTGAGTCCTTCGGGAGAAGGGCGGTATACAAATGTAAATAATAAATAAAAATAAATAAGCTGATTAACATTTTATATTTGGTTATTTTAAGGTGTCTTGGGATCTGAGAAATTTCAGATGGCTACAGCACAAAGCTTTAGGGGTTTTGTTACATTCCTATTTAACAATTCTAACGTCTGGGGAAAATAGATATATTGTCCTAAGAGGTCTTTATACTTAAAATGTTTATTTAGGTTTTGAGATTAGAGACCCTCCTCTAGTGAGAACTTTCTGCAATTCTACAATAAATCAAGGAATAGACAAGTCTTCATATCCTGATTTTAAAGAACAAAGGGTTTCATTTGCTCTTTTCTTCCGTCACTCTTCTGTGTATGTCCATGGTTGTTTTAAAATGGTAAACATACCTCATAAACATGTACAGTATATGCACAATGTAGACAAAAAACTGAGTGATAACAAAATTGAAAATATATTTACCGATTCCAGTTGTGTGATTTAATTCTGATGTTTGTTTTGGTACAAAGTCCTGGCAATATTTGTATATTTAAAAAAAATAATTAGCAAATGTTGGAATGTAGACATGTTCCTCCAAATCATTCCCAGGTTTTTAACCCCATAAGGCTGGAGTTCCCCACCATCCAGTCAGAGCTGAAGAAATTTCTTGGATGAGAAGCAAAAGATCTTCAAAGAAAAGCAAGAAAGTCCAGTTGAAACTTGAAAAAAAGCACCTTTGGGACAACTGTACTTTTCACACGGGCCACCCCAATGAAGCTATGAAGTGCTGTCCCGGTGTCTGGAGGCCGTACGGGTCTGGATGGGGAGGAACAGGGTCAAGCTCAATCCCTCCAAGACGGAGTGGCTGTGGATGCGGCATCCCGGTACAGTCAGCTGAGTCCGGCTGACTGTCGGGAGGCGAGTCATTGGCCCGATGGAAGGTGCGCAATTTGGGCGTTCTCCTGGATGAGCGGCTGTCTTTTGAAGACCATTTGACGGCCGTCTCCAGGAGAGCTTTCCACCAGGTTCGCCTGGTGCGCCAGTGCGCCTTTCTGAACCGGGATGCCTTGTGCACAGTCACTCACGCCCTTGTGACGTCTCGTCTGGACTACTGCAATGCTCTCTACATGGGGCTCCCCTTGAGGGGCATCCGGAGGCTACAGTTAGTCAGAATGCAGCGGCGCGGGTGATTGAGGAGCCCTCGTGGCTCCAGTGACACCTATCCTCGCCCGGCTGCACTGGCTACCTGTGGCCTTCGGGTGCGCTTCAAGGTGTTGGTGAATGTCTTTAAGCGCTCCATGGCATAGGGCCGGGATACTTACGGGACCGCCTGCTGCTGAATACCTCTCACCGACCCGTGCGCTCTCACAGAGGGCTCCTCAGGGTGCCATCGGTGACAGTGTCGTCTGGCGACACCCAGGAAGGGCCTTCTCTGTGGGGCTCCGCCCTCTGGAGCGAACTCCCCAGGACTTCGTCAACTTCCGGACCTCCAGACCTTTCGCTTGAGCTTAAAACCTATTTATTCATCTGCGCTGGACTGGGTTAGTGTTTTAATGGGTTTTAATGGGTTTTAGTTCAAATTTTAATTCTGGCCAATTTTAATAAGTTTTTAATTGTATTTTTAATCTGTATTTATAGTATTGTATTTTTATTTGGCTGTGAACCGCCCTGAGTCCTTCGGAGAAGGCGGTATACAAATGTAAATAATAAATAAAAATAAATAAGCTGATTAACATTTTATATTTGGTTATTTTAAGGTGTCTTGGGATCTGAGAAATTTCAGATGGCTACAGCACAAAGCTTTAGGGGTTTTGTTACATTCCTATTTAACAATTCTAACGTCTGGGGAAAATAGATATATTGTCCTAAGAGGTCTTTATACTTAAAATGTTTATTTAGGTTTTGAGATTAGAGACCCTCCTCTAGTGAGAACTTTCTGCAATTCTACAATAAATCAAGGAATAGACAAGTCTTCATATCCTGATTTTAAAGAACAAAGGGTTTCATTTGCTCTTTTCTTCCGTCACTCTTCTGTGTATGTCCATGGTTGTTTTAAAATGGTAAACATACCTCATAAACATGTACAGTATATGCACAATGTAGACAAAAAACTGAGAGTGATAACAAAATTGAAAAATATATTTACCGATTCCAGTTGTGTGATTTAATTCTGATGTTTGTTTTGGTACAAAGTCCTGGCAATATTTGTATATTTAAAAAAAATAATTAGCAAATGTTGGAATGTAGACATGTTCCTCCAAATCATTCCCAGGTTTTTAACCCCATAAGGCTGGAGTTCCCCACCCATTCTGGCTTTGCAGACTGGCTGCGGTGGGAGGGGGGTGGAGAGGGGGATGATTCCATGCGAGTGATGGGCAAGCGTGCATGTGCAGCTCCATCTGCATGAGCAGTGGCCACGCGCATGCACATGCTTGCCCACTGCTTGTGCAAGTGGGGTTGCACATGCACATGTGCTTGCCACTTCTGCGGCTCAGTTCTGAACGGCTCAAGGCCTGGGAGTGGGCTCCGGCCCGGGGGTTGGGGACCCCTGCTGTGACTGGCACTAATGCATCATGATTATTTTCAGCAGAAATTACGCATGAAATAAATGTGTGGGTACGTACATTTACATACCCATGTATGCAGTGGTGGGATTCAAGTGATTTAACAACCGGTTCTCTGCCCTAATGATTTCTTCCAACAACCAATTTGCCAAACTGCTCAGAAAGTTAACAACCGGTTCTCTGCCCTAATGATTTCTTCCAACAACCAATTTGCCAAACTGCTCAGAAAGTTAACAACCGGTTCTCTGCCCTAATGATTTCTTCCAACAACCAATTTGCCAAACTGCTCAGAAAGTTAACAACCGGTTCTCTGCCCTAATGATTTCTTCCAACAACCAATTTGCCAAACTGCTCAGAAAGTTAACAACCGGTTCTCTGCCCTAATGATTTCTTCCAACAACCAATTTGCCAAACTGCTCAGAAAGTTAACAACCGGTTCTCTGCCCTAATGATTTCTTCCAACAACCAATTTGCCAAACTGCTCAGAAAGTTAACAACCGGTTCTCTGCCCTAATGATTTCTTCCAACAACCAATTTGCCAAACTGCTCAGAAAGTTAACAACCGGTTCTCCCGAAGTGGTGCGAACTGGCTGAATCCCACCGCTGTATGTATGTATGTACAAGTATCTAGTATGAACAGGAAGAGATGTTACTGTCTGGATTTTAAGTGAATACTTGGAAAAGATAATTACATGTAGATGTTATGGAATTATGATATTTCAGATTTTCCTACAGCTAATTTCTCTTCACCCTTAGGCCAAAATTAGGGATGAAGATTGAATTAGTGCCTTGTCCATGACTGAGAACTTTGAAATGATGCTTCTCCAGGATTGGGCTCTAGTTTGTTCAGAGTTCCTTTGAAATGTCTGGCTATGGCATATGATCCTCAACAGCGCAAACAGCTCAGACTAATCAGACCCTTTGCACTTGTCAGTGTAATGCAATCTTGGAGAAAGCTTGTACTCTTCAAAATTGTTTGGAATACAATACCGAGAAATCTGAGCCCTCTCAGCCAACTCGGACAAGTACAGAGGAGTAGGGAATGTACTCACTGGCATCCTTTGGTTTATGAATGTATTCATTGGCATCCTTTGGTTTATGAAGAAACCTGGGAATAGGACATGTGATCACTAATCAAAGAAAATCTGATAATTGACTGAGGCGTGGATTATTCATTTGTAATCTGTGCGCCTAAAACTTTTTTTTGCTTGTATAAATACAAGAAAACTTCAGTTACTTGAATTTCCCTCTTAATTGAAGACATCGTTGAATCAAGACTGCTATTTTAAGAGATGTTTTCAGCACGTGTTTGTCCTTAAAGTCTATGCCTAGCAACACATCAGAAGTGTGTTCAAATCACTCTAGCATGGTTAGAATTCTACTTACCACCCACCTATCATGCTTGCTTATACTATTTATATATTAACATTTTATATTTGGTTATTTTAAGGTGTCTTGGGATCTGAAAATTTCAGATGGCTACAGCACAAAGTTTTAAGGGGTATTGTTACATTCCTATTTAACAATTCTAACGCCTGGGGAAAATAGATATATTGTCCTAAGAGTTCTTTATACTTAAAATGTTTATTTAAGTTTTGAGGTTAGAGACCCTCCTCTAGTGAGAACTTTCTGCAATTCTATAATAAATCAAGGAATAGACAAGTCTTCATATCCTGATTTTAAAGAACAAAGGGTTTCATTTGCTCTTTTCTTCCGTCACTCTTCTGTGTATGTCCATGGTTGTTTTAAAATGGTAAACATACCTCATAAACATGTACAGTATATGCACAATGTAGACAAAAAACTGAGTGATAAAAAAATTGAAAAATATATTTACCGATTCCAGTTGTGTGATTTAATTCTGATGTTTGTTTTGGTACAAAGTCCTGGCAATATTTCTATATTTAAAAAAAATAATTAGCAAATGTTGGAATGTAGACATGTTCCTCCAAATCATTCCCAGGTTTTTAACCCCATAAGGCTGGAGTTCCCCACCCATTCTGGCTTTGCTGCGGTGGGAGGGGGGTGGAGAGGGGGATGATTCCATGCGAGTGATGGGCAAGCGTGCATGTGCAGCTCCATTTGCATGAGCAGTGGGCACGCGCATGCACATGCTTGCCCACTGCTTGTGCAAGTGGGGTTGCATGTGCACATGTGCTTGCCACTTCTGTGGCTCAGTTCTGAACGGCTCAAGGCCTGGGAGTGGGCTGCGGCCCGGGGGTTGGGGACCCCTGCTGTGACTGGCACTAATGCATCATGATTATTTTCAGCAGAAATTACGCATGAAATAAATGTGTGGGTACGTACATTTACATACCCATGTATGCAGTGGTGGGATTCAAGTGATTTAACAACCGGTTCTCTGCCCTAATGATTTCTTCCAACAACCAATTTGCCAAACTGCTCAGAAAGTTAACAACCGGTTCTCCCGAAGTGGTGCGAACTGGCTGAATCCCACCGCTGTATGTATGTATGTACAAGTATCTAGTATGAACAGGAAGAGATGTTACTGTCTGGATTTTAAGTGAATACTTGGAAAAGATAATTACATGTAGATGTTATGGAATTATGATATTTCAGATTTTCCTACAGTTAATTTCTCTTCACCCTTAGGCCAAAATTAGGGATGAAGATTGAATTAGTGCCTTGTCCATGACTGAGAACTTTGAAAGTTTCTGTGTTTATACAATACTTTGAGCTACAAATCAACTAGCCACATTCTAGCTGCAGGCAATGGTTTCCCCCCCCTTCCCTTCTTTACAAGTGGATTGCTACACATCAGGAATTCAGCTGCCTTTCTCCACACAGTTTGTATTACATTTGGTCGTGGCTCAGATTACCAAAGTCTTGATTAATGTTTATAATATGTTTTCCTGGTTAACCAAAGTTTTAAAGCATTAATGGATCAAAGGACTACTCACTTACAAAATTCTCATCTGTGGATAGAAGCAATCTAGGAATAGGAGTTTGTGCATTGGGGGTGTGTATGTGTATTTGTGGTGCGTGCATGATTTTAGGTTAGCTATGACAATCTTTGCTGCATAGTATACCAAAAACAGACCACCAGTGGGTCTCTTGACTGATACGTACAAATCAGTGGTGAAATGTAAAATTTGTTACTACCCGTTCTGTGGGTATGGCTTGGTGGGGGGGGGTAATGTGACTGGGAGGGCATGGCCACCTTTTTTTTACTTTTAAAAGCATTTTTTCTATAACCTTTTTGGCCAAAGAGGTTGTAAAAAATGCTTTTAAAAGGCTCCTCTGATGATCCCAGCTGAGTTACTTGATCATCAGAGGCTTTTCTTTTCTTTTAAAAGCATTTTTTTTGCCTTTAAAAGAAAAAAAGCCTCTGCTGATCAGGCAACTTAGCTGGGTTCATCAGAGGAGCCTTTTAAAAGCATTTTTTTACAACCTCTTTGGGCTTTTTTTTTTTTTACTTTTAAAAGCATTTTTTTCGGCCAAAGAAAAAATGCTTTTAAAAGTAAAAAAAACCCCAACCTCTGATGATCGCATGGCTCAGCTGGGCATGTGGCGGGGGGAAGGATTTTTGCTACCGGTTCTCCGAACCACCTGCCGCCATCGCTACTGGATCGAGCAATCTGGTCTGAACCAGGAGCATTTCACCCCAGATACAAATTCACAAAACTTCTGTCAAGCCTTCAAAGCCCTAAGATTTCAAATCCTGCTAATGGTAGGAAGACACCATCAGATACCACTGAGATAACATTTCTGTACATTTCTGTACAGATAACATTTCTGTAAATCCCACAGTGGAGATCTACCATATTACCACCATCACCCAACTTTTTTTGGCTTCATAATCCCTGCATTGGGTGGAAAAAAGGCTCATGCTACATTTAAAAGTGTTGAAAACCAAGGAATAAACCGGAAAGATACCGTGTTTCCCTGAAAATAAGACCCTGTGTTATATATTTTGAATCCTAAAATAAGTGCTTGGCCTTATTTTTGGGGAGGTCTTATTATTTTGTGGCATGTGGAGCAAGACGGGGCTCCTCTTGCCATCTTATCTGATTTCCCGCTCTGTCTCCTTTACCCTAACCAAAGGAAATGGCAGGGACTGGCTGCACATGTGGGGAGGGCTTATTTTTGGGGAGGGCTTATTTTCGGGGAGGGCTTATTTTAGTACATGCACTCAAAAGCCCAATTGGGCTTATTATTAGGGGATGTCTTATTTTCAGGGAAACAGGGTAAATGACTCCAGGGTTGCCCCAAAAAGTACAGATGCTTTTTGATAACTAGCCTGAAGATAGCAATATTTGGCTACTAACCCAGCCCTTTTTTTTGTAAAACGTAAGTGAAGCTTTTGTTGGAAAATTAGTGTGGATAATTTCCAGATCGTGTTTGTCCCCAGGACGTTCCCAATCAGTCTCAACATTCAGGTCAAATCAAGATCAGAGCAAGCACATATGCCACTCAAAATAGTTAGTAAAAATATAACTTGGTGCTTATTAAACATCAGCAAATATCAAAACTATTAGGTAGTCTAATAAGATAAGAAGCAGACAAATGCAGGGAATGGGTGATGGAGTGTGATATGAACAATAGAATCTCTATCATCTGTGTTGGTCTGTCATCTAATATTTCTACACAGACTTTCCAGAACTATTGGAAACAATATAATATTGGACAGTTTCTAAAAAGAATGTCTTTTGCATATTCCTTGTACACTGCCTTTAAAGGCACTTTGATGGTGAGATTGGTGGTCTCTAAATTAACTGATAAATAAATCCCAGTCATAACCTTTTTATATGTAGAATAGCAGCAGAATGAGATGGAAAGTAGGATACCAGATGATCTCCTCTTCTATTTGGCACCATGAAGAAATACTTTGGTGAAGGAGAATGATGGATCTAACAGTTTTGCCCAACTGGACAGTTCTCTTTAACCCAGGGGCACCAACCTTGGCAACTTTGAGACTTATGGACTTCAACTCCCAGAATTCAGCTAGCTTTTCTTTGCTGGCTGAGGAATTCTGGGAGTTGAAGTCCACAAGTCTTAAAGTTGCCAAGGTTGGAACAGGGGTGAAATCTAAAATTTTTCCCTACCGGTTCTGTGGGCGTGGCTTAATTGGTGGTCAGGTGATTGGGTGGGCGTGGCCAATAACAATAAATAATAACAAAATAAACAAAGTACACAAAAGAATAAAAGGTACCAAAAACCAACTTTCACATTGTACACACACACAACACACCTGACTCACACACTATGTAAAAGCAGCTACACTTCACCCAAAATGGCCCCTGCAACAAGCAGAAGCCTCACACAGCCACAAAAAGCTCAAAAACCAACTTTCACACTTTACACACACACAACACCACACAATACAACTGACTCACACACAATGTAAAAGCAGCTGCACTTCACCCAAAATGGCCCCTGCAACAAGCAGGAACCTCTCACACAGCCACAAAAAGCTCAAAAACCAACTTTCACACTTCACACACACACAACACAACTGACTCTCTCACACACATGTACACACACAAAATGCCACATACAGCTTTGTGAGATTTTGTGTGTTTCTGTAGTTAGAGTGAAACACTACAGAAACACACCAAATCTCAGAAAGCTGCACAAATTTTTTATTTTATTTTATTATTTTATTTTATTTATATTTTTAGATTAGATAAAAGCAGCTAAATTTAAAACTTCCTTAACTTTAAATTGTTATGTCTAAAAAATAAAATAAAACTCCAACCCCCCCCCCAATTAACTATTTTTTTAAAGCTCCCCCCAGTTATTTACCCAATTGAAGGGACAAGGCAGACAGATTGAGTTGCTAACTGATGCAATTGATTGCAGCAGCCCAAGCAAGGCAGGAAAAGCAAGCGAGCCCGAAAGAAGCAGCAAGCTACCAAGTAGGCAAGTGGGGACCGAGTGATTGGGTGGCCAGGGTTAGGGGGCCAGGGATTTTTGCTACCAATTCTCCGAACTACCCGCCCCATTGCTACCAGATCGCCTGATCTGGTCCAAACCGGAAGCATTTCACCCCTGGATTGGAGACCCATGCTTTAACCTATCTCTTTCCTTTTTCTCTCTTTTCTGTAATTTCTTCTTGAAAAAGAAAGGGGAAAATGCAGCATTTTACAGATTAGTTCTTTGGAGGTTATAACAACTACTTGTCAAGAGATCCCCTCACACCGGTGAATAATCTGTTTATTAGATTAGTTTAATTTTTGAATTTTGAAACATGTAATAAACCTGGAATAGAAGCAGTTACTGTTACTAGTTTGAATAATGCTTAAGAGGACTCTGGAGGATGGAGAGAGCACTAAACAACTTATTAACAGTTCTGAAAAATAGAGAAGTAGATGTGACTGGCGCACTGAAGCACTTAGCTGGCATCTCCACTGTTGCGCCTCCTGTTTATCTGGCCTCAAATGCAAATTTATTTTACACCAGTGTGCCTCCTGAATCTTCTTTCCACAAGGAATTGAAGAAATAAAAAGTTAAATCATGTGTGGGGCCATGTCAAACTTTACCCTGTGGGCAGGAATAAACCATTTTGGCAAGCTCACAAATTCAGATAAGTAATATTTAATGAAGAAACTTGAGAGCCGCAAGCAAAGAATTTCACCAAGTGTTGTAATTTAAGAAGCTCTATATGTTGAAACAGTGTTCAAGCCCTCATGGGGTTCTTTCTTACTATGCTTGGTCCCTTCTTTTGAGTGAGTTGGCTTTTATTTTTGTAACTGTTAGCTTGGATACGAGGCTGTTCCTTGCTGGCTGTCAGAAATCTAATTTTCTCAGCCACTTGCCTGCCTTAAGTTAGTTTAGGTAGAAGAGAAGAACCAAATAGTTGGGCTGCTGGGCTAAAACATGCTATGGCAACACTGAACTGTAATAATAGATTGAAACAGTTCACTAGTAGCTAAAATAATGTTTACAACTAAATTGGAGAGCTCCCGGGCAGAAAAGTGAATAAGATGAAGAAACCATATTATCATGATATAAGGAAGATGTTTCTCTTTTATTTGGTTATAGCAGGCATTGCATTAGCAGTAGACTTTTTAGGTAATAGCTGGAGGCAGGGGTGGGTTCTACTTACCTTTACTACTGGTTCGCAACGGGAGTGCATGCACAGAAGTCCCTTGACGATGTCAGGGCGGGTGGGCGGAACCTCTCGCCAGTTTTACTACTGGTTCTGTAGAACCGGACAGAACTGGGAGCAACCCACCACTGGTTGGAGGCCAACCCTGTTGTTACAGGATCTGCTTTTTTGGAAAAGTTTTTATTTTATTTTCATCAACATATTTAAATGTACAGTCTCTTATCCATCATTAATCATTATTCATTCATCTTATCTTTTAACTTCCATTTGTTAGTTAGTTGTTCGGGCCTGCTCTTTTACCATTTCCTTCCTTTGTTTTAACACAACCTTTCATTTTCCTCTTCCCTTCTCTCCCTTCTTCTATCTCTTTCTACTTTCCTCATTCCTCCTCTCCTTCCCTTTTCTACTTCCTCTCCTCTTTCCCCTCTCCTCTCTTCTTCCTCCCTTTCTTACCCTCTCGCCTACTCTTCTTTCCCCTTCCTTCTTCCTCTCCTTTTCCCTTCCTTCTTTCCTTCTTTCTCCTTGCTTCCCTACTGTGGATCTGTTTTCTTGTAGTACAATAAACCAATGAATGTCTGAAATCTTGAAATGCCTCAAGGCAAAACTAGATGATTGGGGATGTTGTGTGACACACAATATACTACAGTGGTGTTGGCTAGTTTGCAAGTATATGCATATATGCAAATTCAGGCCCTGTGGTTAATTTGTCTTGGGCAAATCTGAGTAAATTTATGTACTCAATCATGATTTAGTTAAGCAATATTTGCATATTTTGGGAATGCAGTTCTTAGAAAGTTCATCTTCTCTATCAACCCTTTCAAACATCTCCTAAATTCTATTATGTTGTTGCTAAGCATAGCTTACGAAATACATGTAATTGAAAGAATACTAAATGCTTGTTTCCTGGCTCAAATTCCATTCTGAGGTCTCTTAAATTTATATTTAGATTATGGGTCTCTTGGGGCAAGGAACTCTGTCCCAATGCTCTCTGGATAAAATATTTGAGATGTCCATTTCTATTCGGGAACTGCTTTGCCTCTGAGGCAGACACAGCCTCACCCTAACCTGACTCATAAGAATTTTTGCTCATTTAGAATTGATGGGGAAAATAATCGTTTACAGTATCTTAAACCAGGGGTCTCCAACCTTGGTCCCTTTAAGACTTGTGGACTTCAATTCCCAGAGTTCCTCAGCCACATGGCTGAGGGACTCTGGGAGTTGAAGTCCACAAGTCTTGAAGGGACCAAAGTTGGAGACCCCTGTCTTAAACTACTTGGGGGGGAAAGGAGAAATACAAACATAAAGCAAATCACATTAAAAAGGGAAGAAAAGTGCAAGTGGGAGGAATCAAATATATAATATCCTTTTTTCACGTTCACTTACAAACTGTGGCATATTATTGACAGCCTGAGATAAGCTCTAGGCATCAACTTACATAAAATAGTTCCAGTTAGAAGTCTGTTACCTATTATATCTTAACAAACATTCTTGCACAATTATATACGTCCTTGTAAGAATCAATTGATAATTATGTTAAGATTGAACAAGAGAAAATATTTAGATAGTAGTTTCAGTAAACAAAACAACATTGACTTAAGATTAAAGCTGTTGAATTCAGAAAAAGCCTAGAATATGTTATAGCTTCCAGTAACAACTGAACTTCCCTATGACTCATCTTCAGTGTTGATTTCTACTAAAAGGAGGAGTTCTTTTCAAAGGTAATGGGGGTGGGTGGGACTATTACACTATTTAAATGCCTTGTCAGAGTAAAACAGCTGTTTCTTTAGGACAGTCACCATAATAAAAACCAGAAAAGAAAGTAACTTTTTAAAAAAACTTAACAATCCCAAAGATGAAGTATATGTGGCAGATTTTTGCAATATTTTATGGAGCATATGGCTATCAGCTCATTCCCAGGATTAAAGAATGTGGAGTCACTTGTTCACAGGTATGTTACAATTTGATTTATATCTGCAGTCTCTAAACAGCATCATCCTTTCTCCATTATCTGATTCACTGAGGAACATGTGTATTTGCTACAGTCGTGTGGCCATAGAGAAATGGCTTTTCAATCTTTTATGGGCAATCTTTTTCTAAAGTACGGTATAAATCTGTGTAGTACTAGGATTCAGAAAAACCTCATGGTTACATTTGCAGAGAATTAATAGATTTGTTATGTTGCATATTAGGACTGGTAATTCTTGAAAATATATTGGCTATATTAGATGCTACATTATTATCATAAAATATCAGTGATATTTTTAGATTCTGCATATATATATATATGATACTATAAATCAGAAAAAATGCAGCACATTGTCATGTCGTCATTACTTTGATTAGTATCAAATCATTAATACTTAGGTTTTAATTTCTAAATTGAATTAAAATATCTTAATTCAACTCAAAATATAAAGCTGTATATTAAAGTATGTTTACATACATGGTAATTTGAAAATGTAATACTTAGATTTGGTCTTTCTGGACGCCAATTGTGTGTGTTTTTTTTAAAAAAAATACATTATTTCTATTGCACTTTTAGCATGCAGTATCTCGAGAATGGTGGTTTTCTAAATTAACTCCACTTGAGGGCAGCCTTGCCAGATGGTCTGAGTTGTGAAATTGTGAAACGCTAATGGATGCTTGAAAAATTGAGTTATGAACCACAAAATGTTAGAATGTGTTTGCAAGCAGAATGTCTGAAGCATAACTGGAAGTCCAACATTGGTGAGGATTTTTTCCTGAGAGCAGAAATGCTTCAATTTACCCAGAAAGAAGGGAACAAGCCCACATAATTGTTTCCCAGGACAGGCAGAGTTAGTAGCTCTGTGGGCTAATTATTTGGTATTATTTTTAGAGAAGGAAGACTAACCTCCTTCGGTTATTTAAGTATTTGGCATAAATTAATTTCTGCCGAGTTGAAAAAAAACCCATGAGAATTATCATTGATGTATACTATAATACTTTTTGAAGAAATGATTTGTAAGGTACGATGCAGAGGTGCACCCACCCACTTTCTGACTTTGATATCTTGTTAACTGAGAAGTTTTCAGCTGAAGTTGACCAACACAATTCACTGATTTTGTGTTGAATGGGCCTTAGGGAAAGCAATGATGGATTGACCAGTTGGTGCTGATCCACATTTGCAATTTATGTACTGCTGTAGGTGATTCAGATTAATGTTGTGCCACCACCTTGGATTTAAAGAGTAAAAGGTGCTTTGGAGTGTTTCAAGGCACACACCCCGAAGTATCTATCACAGCTCCTTAAACTAAATGTATTTGGAATGTACAGCAGCTGTGAAAGGCAACTGTGTGTTCGAAAGAATAGGCAGAGATGCTTTAAGGCAGGGGTCTCCAACCTTGGCAATTTGAAGACTTGTGGACTTCAACTCCCAGAATCCCTCAGCCAGCATAGCTGGCTGGAGAATTCTGGGAGTTGAAGCCCACAAGTATTAAAGCTGCCAAGTTTGAAGACCTCTGCTTTAAGGAGTAACATGGAGGGTATGACTGTGCTCCAAAGGACCTTTTGCCTTTAAATCTAAAGTGCTGCCCAGTCCTCATGCAGGTGTTTGTTAATGAATTGTTTCACGTGGCTGAGCAAACCCAAATGCACTTGCCTGTACTCAGATCTTGGAACAGGACTTGGGGAAATATGTTTCTGAGTGTACCTCAGCCATGGAAGTTCCTTCTTTCCTGTGACCAACATATTTTTCAAATGTCATGGGCGTGGAGGGCAAAAAGGGAAAAACTTCTGGAACTTAAGGAACTTCCCTCAAGTTCCAGGAAAAAATCTAGGATTATAAATCTAAACAAATCCAAGAAATCCCTGCCTGAAGAACATGCACCTGACAAATTGTCCTCTTGCCTTCAAGCATTCACAACAAAATAATGGTTTGATACCACAGGAATAGAATAGAATAACAGAGTTGGAAGGGATCTTTGGAGATCTTCTAGTCCAACCCCCTGCTTAGGCAGGAAACTTTACACCACTTCAGACAAATGGTTATCTAACATCTTCTTAAAAACTTCCAGCGTTGGAGCATTCACAACTTCTGGAGGCAAGTTGTTCCATTGATTAATCGTTCTAACTGTCAGGAAATTTCTCCTTAGTTCTAAGCCGCTTCTCTCCTTGATTAGTTTCCACCTATTGCTTCTTGTCCTGCCCTCAGGTGCTTTGGAGAATAGCTTGACTCCCTCTTCTTTGTGGCAGCCCCTGAGATATTGGAACACTGCTATATGTCACCCCTAGTCCTTTTTTTCATTAAACTAGACATACCCAGTTCCTGCAACCGGTATTCATATGTTTTAGCCTCCAGTCCCCTAATCATCTTTGTTGCTCTTCTCTGCACTCTTTATAGAGTTGTGATCTTTCCTCAAACACTGCAGATATTTATTCAGATAGCCATAACAATGTTGGGATGTGAGAGAGAAAAGGGGGAGAATTGCAATGTCACCCCTGGTGAGCTCATGCTACTCTATTATGTCTGTTGAGCAATGAAAGGTACTATTGATTTAAATCTACCTGAAAGGGTCCTTATAAATCTTTTGCCAATCTGGTCTCCCTTAAATGTTTTGAGACTAACTCCCTAAATTGCCAATCACCTGGAAGATCCAAGTTGGGAAAGCTGCCACTGCACAAGATTGCACTGTTAATGAGCTACATTACCTAATGTTCTTTTTAAAGCAGAACCTATAGGGAAATCCCCTGATTTGACTTGTATCCTGGTGCAGTTAATTTTGCAACTCGTGTCTGGCAGACTTCTATGTGTGAAGAATGGATATTTTGCTACATTCTGGTTCTTGAGAAGTGGGGACAGGTAGGTAGGTAACTGAAAATGATAAACGTCCACCATGTGGATTTCCTTCCTTTATTTCCTTGATTAAAATACATTTTCAAAGAAGGAAATAGCAATATTTTACATGGATTTCCTGCCGAAAGAAAGTTGATTAAAAGCAGTTACTGAATCATGAGGGAGTTCTTTCCCAATCAGATGTGACTTCAGTTCTTCACCTTTGGTACAGTTCAGCTTAATGACCTGTGTGTTGTAACCTGCACAATTTGAGCAACTAGAAGAAAACAGTTTTAAAGTAAAACTAAAGCCAGACTCAAAGATTTGCCTATAAACCGGACTGCATTGATTCATGTTGCATCATCATTTTTGCTGATTTATTTTGAAAGAGGATTCAGATTAAGGCCTCTTGCAGATAAGAACAAAAGCAAGAACTCAGTTAGCACTGACTCATCAGAACTGAACAAATCGGCCAATTGTTTTCCCAAAGAGAGCTGGGCAGGGCAGAAAGGAAGCACTTGTAAATGTGTTTTACTCCATTATGCTTAATGGATACTCATATAATCCCTCCTGTAATACTACTACGTAATACCTCAGCAAAGTCTCCATGTTTCATTGTCAGTTCTTCAGAAAGTGCTGTGGTCTGTAGAGTTCAATTCAAGTATTAAAGCTCTATATGTTGAAACAGTGTTCAAGCCCTCATGGGGTTCTTTCTTACTATGCTTGGTCCCTTCTTTTGAGTGAGTTGGCTTTTATTTTTGTAACTGTTAGCTTGGATACGAGGCTGTTCCTTGCTGGCTGTCAGAAATCTAATTTTCTCAGCCACTTGCCTGCCTTAAGTTAGTTTAGGTAGAAGAGAAGAACCAAATAGTTGGGCTGCTGGGCTAAAACATGCTATGGCAACACTGAACTGTAATAATAGATTGAAACAGTTCACTAGTAGCTAAAATAATGTTTACAACTAAATTGGAGAGCTCCCGGGCAGAAAAGTGAATAAGATGAAGAAACCATATTATCATGATATAAGGAAGATGTTTCTCTTTTATTTGGTTATAGCAGGCATTGCATTAGCAGTAGACTTTTTAGGTAATAGCTGGAGGCAGGGGTGGGTTCTACTTACCTTTACTACTGGTTCGCAACGGGAGTGCATGCACAGAAGTCCCTTGACGATGTCAGGGCGGGTGGGCGGAACCTCTCGCCAGTTTTACTACTGGTTCTGTAGAACCGGACAGAACTGGGAGCAACCCACCACTGGTTGGAGGCCAACCCTGTTGTTACAGGATCTGCTTTTTTTTTGGAAAAAGTTTTTTATTTTTATTTTTCATCAACATATTTAAATGTACAGTCTCTTATCCATCATTAATCATTATTCATTCATCTTATCTTTTAACTTCCATTTGTTAGTTAGTTGTTCGGGCCTGCTCTTTTACCATTTCCTTCCTTTGTTTTAACACAACCTTTCATTTTCCTCTTCCCTTCTCTCCCTTCTTCTATCTCTTTCTACTTTCCTCATTCCTCCTCTCCTTCCCTTTTCTACTTCCTCTCCTCTTTCCCCTCTCCTCTCTTCTTCCTCCCTTTCTTACCCTCTCGCCTACTCTTCTTTCCCCTTCCTTCTTCCTCTCCTTTTCCCTTCCTTCTTTCCTTCTTTCTCCTTGCTTCCCTACTGTGGATCTGTTTTCTTGTAGTACAATAAACCAATGAATGTCTGAAATCTTGAAATGCCTCAAGGCAAAACTAGATGATTGGGGATGTTGTGTGACACACAATATACTACAGTGGTGTTGGCTAGTTTGCAAGTATATGCATATATGCAAATTCAGGCCCTGTGGTTAATTTGTCTTGGGCAAATCTGAGTAAATTTATGTACTCAATCATGATTTAGTTAAGCAATATTTGCATATTTTGGGAATGCAGTTCTTAGAAAGTTCATCTTCTCTATCAACCCTTTCAAACATCTCCTAAATTCTATTATGTTGTTGCTAAGCATAGCTTACGAAATACATGTAATTGAAAGAATACTAAATGCTTGTTTCCTGGCTCAAATTCCATTCTGAGGTCTCTTAAATTTATATTTAGATTATGGGTCTCTTGGGGCAAGGAACTCTGTCCCAATGCTCTCTGGATAAAATATTTGAGATGTCCATTTCTATTCGGGAACTGCTTTGCCTCTGAGGCAGACACAGCCTCACCCTAACCTGACTCATAAGAATTTTTGCTCATTTAGAATTGATGGGGAAAATAATCGTTTACAGTATCTTAAACCAGGGGTCTCCAACCTTGGTCCCTTTAAGACTTGTGGACTTCAATTCCCAGAGTTCCTCAGCCACATGGCTGAGGACTCTGGAGGATGGAGAGAGCACTAAACAACTTATTAACAGTTCTGAAAAATAGAAGTAGATGTGACTGGCGCACTGAAGCACTTAGCTGGCATCTCCACTGTTGCGCCTCCTGTTTATCTGGCCTCAAATGCAAATTTATTTTACACCAGTGTGCCTCCTGAATCTTCTTTCCACAAGGAATTGAAGAAATAAAAAGTTAAATCATGTGTGGGGCCATGTCAAACTTTACCCTGTGGGCAGGAATAAACCATTTTGGCAAGCTCACAAATTCAGATAAGTAATATTTAATGAAGAAACTTGAGAGCCATAAGCAAAGAATTTCACCAAGTGTTGTAATTTAAGAAGCTCTATATGTTGAAACAGTGTTCAAGCCCTCATGGGGTTCTTTCTTACTATGCTTGGTCCCTTCTTTTGAGTGAGTTGGCTTTTATTTTTGTAACTGTTAGCTTGGATACGAGGCTGTTCCTTGCTGGCTGTCAGAAATCTAATTTTCTCAGCCACTTGCCTGCCTTAAGTTAGTTTAGGTAGAAGAGAAGAACCAAATAGTTGGGCTGCTGGGCTAAAACATGCTATGGCAACACTGAACTGTAATAATAGATTGAAACAGTTCACTAGTAGCTAAAATAATGTTTACAACTAAATTGGAGAGCTCCCGGGCAGAAAAGTGAATAAGATGAAGAAACCATATTATCATGATATAAGGAAGATGTTTCTCTTTTATTTGGTTATAGCAGGCATTGCATTAGCAGTAGACTTTTTAGGTAATAGCTGGAGGCAGGGGTGGGTTCTACTTACCTTTACTACTGGTTCGCAATGGGAGTGCATGCACAGAAGTCCCTTGACGATGTCAGGGTGGGTGGGCGGAACCTCTCGCCAGTTTTACTACTGGTTCTGTAGAACCGGACAGAACTGGGAGCAACCCACCACTGGTTGGAGGCCAACCCTGTTGTTACAGGATCTGCTTTTTTTTTTGGAAAAAGTTTTTTATTTTTATTTTTCATCAACATATTTAAATGTACAGTCTCTTATCCATCATTAATCATTATTCATTCATCTTATCTTTTAACTTCCATTTGTTAGTTAGTTGTTCGGGCCTGCTCTTTTACCATTTCCTTCCTTTGTTTTAACACAACCTTTCATTTTCCTCTTCCCTTCTCTCCCTTCTTCTATCTCTTTCTACTTTCCTCATTCCTCCTCTCCTTCCCTTTTCTACTTCTTCTCCTCTTTCCCCTCTTCTCTCTTCTTCCTCCTTTCTTACCCTCTCGCCTACTCTTCTTTCCCCTTCCTTCTTCCTCTCCTTTTCCCTTCCTTCTTTCCTTCTTTCTCCTTGCTTCCCTACTGTGGATCTGTTTTCTTGTAGTACAATAAACCAATGAATGTCTGAAATCTTGAAATGCCTCAAGGCAAAACTAGATGATTGGGGATGTTGTGTGACACACAATATACTACAGTGGTGTTGGCTAGTTTGCAAGTATATGCATATATGCAAATTCAGGCCCTGTGGTTAATTTGTCTTGGGCAAATCTGAGTAAATTTATGTACTCAATCATGATTTAGTTAAGCAATATTTGCATATTTTGGGAATGCAGTTCTTAGAAAGTTCATCTTCTCTATCAACCCTTTCAAACATCTCCTAAATTCTATTATGTTGTTGCTAAGCATAGCTTACGAAATACATGTAATTGAAAGAATACTAAATGCTTGTTTCCTGGCTCAAATTCCATTCTGAGGTCTCTTAAATTTATATTTAGATTATGGGTCTCTTGGGGCAAGGAACTCTGTCCCAATGCTCTCTGGATAAAATATTTGAGATGTCCATTTCTATTCGGAACTGCTTTGCCTCTGAGGCAGACACAGCCTCACCCTAACCTGACTCATAAGAATTTTTGCTCATTTAGAATTGATGGGGAAAATAATCGTTTACAGTATCTTAAACCAGGGTCTCAACCTTGGTCCTTTAAGACTTGTGGACTTCAATTCCCAGAGTTCCTCAGCCACATGGCTGAGGGACTCTGGGAGTTGAATCCACAAGTCTTGAAGGACAAAGTTGAGACCCCTGTCTTAAACTACTTGGGGAAAGGAGAAATACAAACATAAAGCAAATCACATTAAAAAGGGAAGAAAAGTGCAAGTGGGAGGAATCAAATATATAATATCCTTTTTTCACGTTCACTTACAAACTGTGGCATATTATTGACAGCCTGAGATAAGCTCTAGGCATCAACTTACATAAAATAGTTCCAGTTAGAAGTCTGTTACCTATTATATCTTAACAAACATTCTTGCACAATTATATACGTCCTTGTAAGGATCAATTGATAATTATGTTAAGATTGAACAAGAGAAAATATTTAGATAGTAGTTTCAGTAAACAAAACAACATTGACTTAAGATTAAAGCTGTTGAATTCAGAAAAAGCCTAGAATATGTTATAGCTTCCAGTAACAACTGAACTTCCCTATGACTCATCTTCAGTGTTGATTTCTACTAAAAGGAGGAGTTCTTTTCAAAGGTAATGGGGGTGGGTGGGACTATTACACTATTTAAATGCCTTGTCAGAGTAAAACAGCTGTTTCTTTAGGACAGTCACCATAATAAAAACCAGAAAAGAAAGTAACTTTTTAAAAAAACTTAACAATCCCAAAGATGAAGTATATGTGGCAGATTTTTGCAATATTTTATGGAGCATATGGCTATCAGCTCATTCCCAGGATTAAAGAATGTGGAGTCACTTGTTCACAGGTATGTTACAATTTGATTTATATCTGCAGTCTCTAAACAGCATCATCCTTTCTCCATTATCTGATTCACTGAGGAACATGTGTATTTGCTACAGTCGTGTGGCCATAGAGAAATGGCTTTTCAATCTTTTATGGGCAATCTTTTTCTAAAGTACGGTATAAATCTGTGTAGTACTAGGATTCAGAAAAACCTCATGGTTACATTTGCAGAGAATTAATAGATTTGTTATGTTGCATATTAGGACTGGTAATTCTTGAAAATATATTGGCTATATTAGATGCTACATTATTATCATAAAATATCAGTGATATTTTTAGATTCTGCATATATATATATATGATACTATAAATCAGAAAAAATGCAGCACATTGTCATGTCATTACTTTGATTAGTATCAAATCATTAATACTTAGGTTTTAATTTCTAAATTGAATTAAAATATCTTGATTCAACTCAAAATATAAAGCTGTATATTAAAGTATGTTTACATACATGGTAATTTGAAAATGTAATACTTAGATTTGGTCTTTCTGGACGCCAATTGTGTGTGTTTTTTTTTAAAAAAATACATTATTTCTATTGCACTTTTAGCATGCAGTATCTCGAGAATGGTGGTTTTCTAAATTAACTCCACTTGAGGGCAGCCTTGCCAGATGGTCTGAGTTGTGAAATTGTGAAACGCTAATGGATGCTTGAAAAATTGAGTTATGAACCACAAAATGTTAGAATGTGTTTGCAAGCAGAATGTCTGAAGCATAACTGGAAGTCCAACATTGGTGAGGATTTTTTCCTGAGAGCAGAAATGCTTCAATTTACCCAGAAAGAAGGGAACAAGCCCACATAATTGTTTCCCAGGACAGGCAGAGTTAGTAGCTCTGTGGGCTAATTATTTGGTATTATTTTTAGAGAAGGAAGACTAACCTCCTTCGGTTATTTAAGTATTTGGCATAAATTAATTTCTGCCGAGTTGAAAAAAAACCCATGAGAATTATCATTGATGTATACTATAATACTTTTTGAAGAAATGATTTGTAAGGTACGATGCAGAGGTGCACCCACCCACTTTCTGACTTTGATATCTTGTTAACTGAGAAGTTTTCAGCTGAAGTTGACCAACACAATTCACTGATTTTGTGTTGAATGGGCCTTAGGGAAAGCAATGATGGATTGACCAGTTGGTGCTGATCCACATTTGCAATTTATGTACTGCTGTAGGTGATTCAGATTAATGTTGTGCCACCACCTTGGATTTAAAGAGTAAAAGGTGCTTTGGAGTGTTTCAAGGCACACACCCCGAAGTATCTATCACAGCTCCTTAAACTAAATGTATTTGGAATGTACAGCAGCTGTGAAAGGCAACTGTGTGATCGAAAGAATAGGCAGAGATGCTTTAAGGCAGGGGTCTCCAACCTTGGCAATTTGAAGACTTGTGGACTTCAACTCCCAGAATCCCTCAGCCAGCATAGCTGGCTGGAGAATTCTGGGAGTTGAAGCCCACAAGTATTAAAGCTGCCAAGTTTGAAGACCTCTGCTTTAAGGAGTAACAAGGAGGGTATGACTGCTCCAAAGGACCTTTTGCCTTTAAATCTAAAGTGCTGCCCAGTCCTCATGCAGGTGTTTGTTAATGAATTGTTTCACGTGGCTGAGCAAACCCAAATGCACTTGCCTGTACTCAGATCTTGGAACAGGACTTGGGGAAATATGTTTCTGAGTGTACCTCAGCCATGGAAGTTCCTTCTTTCCTGTGACCAACATATTTTTCAAATGTCATGGGCATGGAGGGCAAAAAGGGAAAAACTTCTGGAACTTAAGGAACTTCCCTCAAGTTCCAGGAAAAAATCTAGGATTATAAATCTAAACAAATCCAAGAAATCCCTGCCTGAAGAACATGCACCTGACAAATTGTCCTCTTGCCTTCAAGCATTCACAACAAAATAATGGTTTGATACCACAGGAATAGAATAGAATAACAGAGTTGGAAGGGATCTTTGGAGATCTTCTAGTCCAACCCCCTGCTTAGGCAGGAAACTTTACACCACTTCAGACAAATGGTTATCTAACATCTTCTTAAAAACTTCCAGCGTTGGAGCATTCACAACTTCTGGAGGCAAGTTGTTCCATTGATTAATCGTTCTAACTGTCAGGAAATTTCTCCTTAGTTCTAAGCCGCTTCTCTCCTTGATTAGTTTCCACCTATTGCTTCTTGTCCTGCCCTCAGGTGCTTTGGAGAATAGCTTGACTCCCTCTTCTTTGTGGCAGCCCCTGAGATATTGGAACACTGCTATATGTCACCCCTAGTCCTTCTTTTCATTAAACTAGACATACCCAGTTCCTGCAACCGGTCTTCATACGTTTTAGCCTCCAGTCCCCTAATCATCTTTGTTGCTCTTCTCTGCACTCTTTATAGAGTTGTGATCTTTCCTCAAACACTGCAGATATTTATTCAGATAGCCATAACAATGTTGGGATGTGAGAGAGAAAAGGGGGAGAATTGCAATGTCACCCCTGGTGAGTTCATGCTACTCTATTATGTCTGTTGAGCAATGAAAGGTACTATTGATTTAAATCTACCTGAAAGGGTCCTTATAAATCTTTTGCCAATCTGGTCTCCCTTAAATGTTTTGAGACTAACTCCCTAAATTGCCAATCACCTGGAAGATCCAAGTTGGGAAAGCTGCCTCTGCACAAGATTGCACTGTTAATGAGCTACATTACCTAATGTTCTTTTTAAAGCAGAACCTATAGGGAAATCCCCTGATTTGACTTGTATCCTGGTGCAGTTAATTTTGCAACTCGTGTCTGGCGGACTTCTATGTGTGAAGAATGGATATTTTGCTACATTCTGGTTCTTGAGAAGTGGGGACAGGTAGGTAGGTAACTGAAAATGATAAACGTCCACCATGTGGATTTCCTTTCCTTTATTTCCCTTGATTAAAATACATTTTCAAAGAAGGAAATAGCAATATTTTACATGGGATTTCCCTGCCGAAAGAAAGTTGATTAAAAAGCAGTTACTGAATCATGAGGGAGTTCTTTCCCAATCAGATGTGACTTCAGTTCTTCACCTTTGGTACAGTTCAGCTTAATGACCTGTGTGTTGTAACCTGCACAATTTGAGCAACTAGAAGAAAACAGTTTTAAAGTAAAACTAAAGCCAGACTCAAAGATTTGCCTATAAACCGGACTGCATTGATTCATGCTGCATCATCATTTTTGCTGATTTATTTTGAAAGAGGATTCAGATTAAGGCCTCTTGCCGATCAGAACAAAAGCAAGAACTCAGTTAGCACTGACTCATCAGAACTGAACAAATCGGCCAATTGTTTTCCCAAAGAGAGCTGGGCAGGGCAGAAAGGAAGCACTTGTAAATGTGTTTTACTCCATTATGCTTAATGGATACTCATATAATCCCTCCTGTAATACTACTACGTAATACCTCAGCAAAGTCTCCATGTTTCATTGTCAGTTCTTCAGAAAGTGCTGTGGTCTGTAGAGTTCAATTCAAGTATTAAAAAATCATACAAAAAGTCCCATTATGGCAACTAAGCCGCAATTGGGGCGGCACATGGGTTTATAGTGGATTGAAAGATTTTTTTTAACAAGTGCAATATAATGGGAATTTTGAAATCCTTCCAGGGTCTGAAATGATTTCTAAAAAGAAGAAAAATAAAGTAGTATCAATCATAAACCAAATGGTCCATTCATTTGAATAAAGCAGACTATTTCTTGATCCAATTGCAGGCCTCAATTTAAAAATACGAAGAATGCCATTGACTTCAATCAAATAAGTTCACACATTGCATTTTTCTATTAGGTGATTGATGTCTATATATATACTTATGCAGATAAGTTTGGGGAGTAGCCAGTGGTGAAATGTAAAATTTGTTACTACTGTTTCTGGGGTGTGGCTTGGTGGTGGTGGGGTAATGTGAGGCCACATTGGCTAAAGAGGTTGTAAAAAAATGCTTTTAAAAGGCTCTGATGATCCCAGCTGAGTTGCCTGATTGTCAGAGGCTTTTGCTTTTTTTTAAAGCATTTTTTTTGCCTTTAAAAGAAAAAAAAGCCTCTGATGATCAGGCAACTCAGTTGGAATTGACAGAGCTTTTTAAAAGCATTTTTTCTACAACTTTTTCAGCCGAAGAGGTTGTAAAAATGCTTTTAAAATGCTCTGACGATCCCAGCTGAGCCATGCGATCATCAGAGGCTTTTTTTTTTACTTTTAAAAGCATTTTTTCGGCTGAAAGTAAAAAATAAAACAAAAAACAAAAAACCCTCTAATGATCATGCGGCTGAGATGGGCATGGGGAGGGGGCGCAGGGATTTTTGCCACCGGTTCTCCGAACCACCCTTCTCCATCGCTACTGGATTGGGCAATCCAGTCCGAACCGGGAGCATTTCACCCCTGGGGTGTAGCTTGTCTCCATGATGGTGCAAGTATAAGCAGATTTCTAGTGTACAAGTTGCATTGTTTTTTTTCTGCCATGTTGTGTGCCCTTATAGACCTTCACAAGTACCCATTCTAAAGACTGCCAGTTCACCATCAAGGATACATATCTCTATATTCACCTTTTCTCATTTAAATAATAAACATAATTCAATGGAGAGCTATTCCAGTAATGTGCAAGGATATTACAAGGAAGGAATCATTGTACCCATTTCTTGGTTTGATGTGGGACCAAAGCTTTACTGAATTTGGCGAGTCCAGCCAGAGTGGGTGACTAGTCTAAATGAAAAAAAGATTATGCTATTGGTGTATAAACTCAGAAAACACGGGTAGAGTAGGGGCAATTCGTCCTGTGGCTCCAGCTTCTGCTACTTTGGATTACACATTCACTTCGTGCCCACAACCACGACTGTCATACAAATTACTTAGCAGAGTCACAGGAGCTTTGTGTAAGCCAGGCAAAGAATTTCTGAAAATATATACATTGGAAAAATGAACACATTTCAGATCCCATTTTTGCAGTTCTAAGATGGTCAAATTCTTTTCGGATAAAATATGAGATGAACCTCATTTTAGAAGATAATAGGAAAATAATAGACCTTTAAGGCATGGAATTAAACTGTTTAGTGTAGGCCTGGAATCTTCCCAGATCAGACAAGGGACAGCAAGTGGCCAAAATCCAATGGCAAGTTTTTGTTTTACAGAAAGGAGAAGCAAAATAGGAAAGGTTCCTGTATAAAAGAGAAGACATTTTAATATATATTATCCACTTCAAAGATTGAAAATGTCAGTCCTTGTCTTCTGGAGATGTCATTGTGTCCCTGTTGCAAATTCCATCCACATCTAGGTGAGATGGGAGTAAAAAACCCTTGGATAAGAATTGATTAAAATGTGTAAGAAAATTATCTTAGCGCAGGGGTGGGCTCCAAAATTTTTAGCAAGGGGTCCTCTGCCCGGTAACTGGGTAGGTATGGCCATGGTGGGCATGGCCTAGTTCGCCTTCTGCACCACGGTGGGGAGGGGTGCTTTTGCCCTCTCCGGGCTCCAGAAGTTTTTCTTGAGCCTCTGGGGCCCTGTGGAGGCCAGAAACGGGCTCATTTGTGGCCTTCCTGAACTTCCGGTAGGCCCGTTTTTCGCACTCCCCAAGCCTCCATGCACATCCTGCACTAACCTGCATCCAAAACGGGCTGCGTGGGGACTCCTGGAAGGGGAGGGGTGGGTGAGGCCAGCCAGGAGTGGGGTTTAGGGGTTCTCTGAACTGCACAGAATCTTAGCTAGAGGTTCTCCTGAACCCCTGTGAACTCCCAGCAGCCCACTCCTGCTTAGGGGCCTTTATCCCAGGGGTGAAATCTACTTACCTTCCTTACCTGTTCAGAAGTGCATGTGCCATGCGCGTCACATGCGTGCGCAGACCTGCACATGTGCAAAACCTGTGCATGCGCAGAAGGTAAAAAACACATTATTTCCTGGTTAAGACTAGGAAGTAATGACTCCCAGGTAGCTTTGCTCCGCCATTGCTACCGGATCGCCAAACCAGTGGCCGCGATCACTACCGGATTGCACGAGCAGTCCAAACTGGGAGCATTTCACCCCACTTTGTCCACTTCTCTTTTGAAAACGGGTTACAAGATAACTAGCAAAAACCTAGTTACGTATACTTTCTGACTTATCTAGAGATACAGAGAGAGAGAGGGAGGGAGAATTGCCTATTTGACTGGTACAGTCATACAGATATAAGAAAGGAAAGAAAACCTCCCTCCAGGCATTAATACATCTGCTTAGTGGGATAGAGTTGATGATGACTCTAACATGAAAGAGAAACTGTTTTGCTTTCTTGATCCTGTATATTGTTTCAGCTCCTACAAAAGATTAGTATTCTGTGCTGTCCTTACATGCCACATGCTCTTTGAATCATTATGTCAATTTGGATCAGGACAAGATGTCCTCATGTGTTCTTTGTTCTTTTCTTAGAACAAAGTTGAGGAAATAGGATTGAAATCCATTCCGGACTTGAGAATTTTGTTTCCTCCTTTTTGGTTTTACACACTGATGATTCCTTATTTTCTCACCAAGTTCCTTCTTGTTCCAGACTGCAGTTTAAGAGTTTATTCCATTTGTCTGGTCTCCCCACTTGTGAAACTAGTCTAGTGATTTTATTTTATTTTAATTTTTGTATATAATAAGGTATCCACTTCAACCATCAACACCCATAATGACTTATACCGATGTCAGCATTATTTTTAAGGTTCACTGAACAGTCAGCTAAGTGCTTAGACTGAATTTGGCATTTTTATAAATAATATTATTAGGTTTTTATCCTGGCTTTTTAAAAAAATAACATGTTGGAAGAAAACTTCCCAATCACCTAAAACACTGATCTTGGGTATCTGACAAATATAAAACAGTAAGAAAAAAATGAGTCTTTTTCTAAAGGCAAACTCTCTAATTTTTCCTAGAAAATTGTATGCTACAATGTTATTGCAGGTTTTATATTTATTTCTAATTATTTAATATAACTTGTTGCATTTTATATCATTTTTGGTTTGGTACAACCTTTTCATCCATCACAGTAGATTGGGATAATTATTTTTCTTACCTATTTCCTTGGTTATTTTTAGGAAATTCTCGATTCTTTCTGTACAATTAGAAAGGGGCTAAATCATTTTAATGATCAAAAGAAAGGGAAAGGATGAAAACTAGCTGCTAAAAGTTATGATTTATATAACACCAACTATGAAGAAATTGATAACTAAGAACATCATATACATCGATCTGCATAACATATTCCATATGTGGATGGTTTACACCAAGGGTGACAAACTCGCAGCCTGCGGGCTGGATACTTAATCTATGATTGGGTGGAATTTATGGGTATCTTCTATATTATTTGTCTTTTTAAAGAAAATTTGATTTTAGGTGGCACTGTTACATCTCCAGATTAAAAGCTGCTCAAGTACCTGATTGTGCTATCAGGAAAAGAAATGTTGCAGTTGAGATAACAATAAAATGTAACTCCCTGTCTGGTCTTGGGTCTTTGGTTTATAAAAACACTTGGATTTGACTTATTCTTGGTAGTTGTAGTTCTAACTTGCTTAGGCCTGAGGCTGATATATCCAAGTCTTTGTGTGCCAATGAATGCTCAAAATGCAGCATTGTTGATAGCACTTTCACATCTACAATGCCACATTGGACACAACATTGTGAAACAAAGATTGACGTATACAGATTGTGAAAGGATCCTAACTGACTATTGATTCTACTTGTTTTTATGAGTTGTACCTTGTAGCACATTCCTTTGCTTACTAGTTAAAGGCATGACATACTGTCTTTGGGGGAACTTATTCTCTTACGTAAATTATGGCATGCCAGCTTTCCATTCTCTTGGATAAAGGGAGAATGTCTTGGTCAGAAAGCTCTTACATGGCTAATCTATTTTGGGGGCCATACAATGAAATCATAGGCTGGAGATAGTACACCTTCAAATATGCTTCTGAGAACCATTGCTTTCTATTATACCATCTTTATAATATTGCATCTTCAAAGGTATTTGGTTGCTTTAAGTGAGTAAAGCACCTGGCAAAACAGGTGAGTTCCGTGGCTGCTCAGTCAACTAACCTAGTTGTCAAAGTGGAGATCTAGCATACTTGCTGAATTAGCTCATGAAGATAAACTACATTGAGTTAACATCTTTGAACTGCATGTCCTTCTAGAAATTGCATTGTTACCTCTTAACCTGTATTACTGTATGGCAGATGCTTTTCTTTGAAAAGGAAACTATTTTTCACATGCTATATTTTCAAGGCTTTACAGACACATTACTGTAAACATTTTTCTTCACAACTTCCTTATGTATTTTAGTTATCATTCATGAAGAAAGCTGTATTTCATCTTGTTTTCTTTTTAAGCTTCTTCCTGGTTTGCATGCTATATTTTTTTTCCCATTGCAGTTTCCCCAATACTGTTTAAATTTACTTCTGTTTGGCTTGACTTCATAATAAATTGAATTACGTGACTGTTCCAAGTACTAACTGAATCCGTTTTTCATTCTGCAAAGACTGCTGTGTAACCTACCTGGCCTGGTAATTTGTGGAAGAAATTTAGGATTAGCCCATGGCAGAGTTCCCACATCTCATGTTATAACCCTGATGAGAGTAAGCTACAATGGGTGGATTTACATCTCATGTTATCCATAAATCCCATCTGGGATTAAATCATGCTATGCTTAATCTTATACCTGAAGACAATCTGTAAAGCTCAGGTCAATTTAACTTTCTGAAGAACTGCCCAATATTTTTTTTTGAAAGTACAGGTGATGCTTAAAGCTCATACTTTAGCTTTCTAATGTTATATTTACAGAACTTACATCCTATTGGTTTGGTCTGCACATTGCATTAAATCAACAAGCAGTTGGTTTACCTTAGCTTTATTCAGTGTGTGAATCCAGTCAATTGTATCTTAGTCAACAATTTGTGGTTAAAATTGGGGCAGTGCATAATGAATAAGCCTAGTGAGTAAGTAAACTTATTATTTTTATGATCCTTAAGGGTGGGGTATGAGCATAGAATTGTTTGGTACTTCATCCTTTTAATATTTTTTTATTTATTTATTTATTAGTTTGTCAAACATAGACATGAACAAGGGAAATGAGTACAGATAAATGGGGACAGTAGGACAGGGATGGTAGGCACGCTGGTGCGCTTATGCCCGTCCCCTTTACAAATCTATTAGGAATGGGGTGAGATCCAGGATAGACAGTTTAAGGTTGAAGCTGTGTGGGTTTGAGGATGTAACAACAGAGTCAGGTAGAGCATTCCAGGCGTTGACCACTCTGTTGCTGAAGTCATATTTTCTGCAATTGAGTTTGGAGCGGTTTACCTTGAGTTTGTACCAATTGTTTGCCCGTGTATTATTGATGTTGAAGCTGAAGAAGTCGTTGACAGGTAAGACGTTGTAGCAGACAATTTTGTGTACTATGCTTAGATCAGACTGTAGGCAGCACAGTTCCAGATTGTCCAAGCCCAAAATTTCAAGTATGGTGGGATAAGGGATTCTATTGTGAGTAGAGGAGAATATATATTGGTGGTTTGTGTTTAGACACAAAAACTCAACTACCATGCCCAATTTGCCTGTGATAAACTTAAAAGAGACTATGAAATAGTCTTTTGTTAGTGACTATCTGAAGTTATGTGACTGCTGCAACTGACTTCCATATCACAATCTCTGGATACATTTATGTCACCAGCTCACATAAATCTGATTGAAGAATTTAAATAGTGGATCAAATATGAGCTAGCAATGTGCTGCAGCTGCCAAAAAAGCCAACACAGTCTTATGCTGCATTAACAGAAGGATAGAATCAAGATCATGTGAAGTGTTAAAACCACTATTGCATCTAGTTTTGGTTGCCACAATATAAAATGATGTTGGGACTCTAGAATGAGTGCAGAGAAGAGCAAAAAAGATGATTAGGGTATTGGAGGCTAAAACCTATGAAGAACAGCCACAGGAATTGGGTATGTCTAGTTTAATGAAAAGAAGGAATACGAGTGACATGATAGTAATTTTCCACTATCCAAGGGGCTGCCATAATGAAGAGGGGATCAATCTATTCTCTAAAGCACCTGAAGGCATGACAAGAAGCAATGGATGGAAACTAATCAAAGAGAGAACCAATTTAGAACTAAGAAGAAATTTTCTGACAATTAGAACAATTAATCAGTTGAATGATTTGCCTCCAGAAGTTGTGAGTGCTCCAACACTGGCCGTTTTTTAAGAAGAGATTGGAGAGCTATTTGTCTGAAATTGTGTAAGGCTTCCTACTTGAGCAGGGGATTGGATTAGAAGATTTCCAAGGTCCCTTTGAACTCTGTTATATACTTATATATAAAAGGCACATGAAATTGTTTGAAATTCACATTTAAAATACATCTATAATTTAAATGTCACTCAGTACACAAGCAAATAGTTATATTATTTAATTATATGTTAAACAATGATTAAGCAATCTTGCTTATTGTGGACAAGGTTAAAGATCTTAAATTTTCATATATATTCAGTGAAGCTCAGTTTCTTAATTGCTGATGTGAATTATTCATCGTGTATGTATATTGGTATGCAAATGCACCTAACAACTAGACACAAGAACAGTTTTTTCCAGAAGGCTATCACTCTGCTAAACAAATAATTCCCTCAACAATGTCAAACTATTTACTAAATCTACACTACTATTAATCTTCTCATCGTTTTCATCACCAATCTCTTTCCACTTATGACTGTATGACTATAACTTTTTGTTGCTAATCACTAAGGGTTAAATTGCAACCCATGACCATCATTTGTGTTGTAAATGTTGTACCTTTGATGAAGGTATTTTTTTTCTTTCTTTTTATTTTCTTTTATGTACACTGAGAGCGTATGCACCAAAACAAATTCCTTGTGTGTCCAATCACACTTGGTCAATTTATTTATTTATTATTTATTTATTTAATCATATTTGTATACCGCCCTATCTCCCGAGGGACTCAGGGCGGTTAACAGGCACTTAAAAACACATAAATACAGCATAAAAACAATATTAAAAAACTTATTCTAAAAGCCCAATAACTAAAAAATATATAAAAATAAAACCCAATTTAAAACCCGTAAATTTAAAATCTAACTCAGTCCTGCGCAAATAAATAAGTATGTTTTAAGCTCGCGGCGGAAGGTCCGAAGGTCTGGAAGTTGACGAAGTCCTGGGGGTAGCTCGTTCCAGAGGGTGGGAGCCCCCACAGAGAAGGCCCTTCCCCTGGGTGCCGCCAGACAACATTGCCTCGCTGACGGCACCCTGAGGAGTCCCTCTCTATGAGAGCGCACGGGTCAGTGAGAGGTATTCGGTAGCAGTAGGCGGTCCCGTAAGTAACCCGGCCCTATGCCATGGAGCGCTTTGAAGATGGTCACCAAAACCTTGAAGCGCACCCGGAAGGCCACAGGTAGCCAGTGCAGTCTGCGCAGGATAGGTGTCATGCGGGAGCCACGAGGGGCTCCCTCTATCACCCGCGCAGCCGCATTCTGGACTAACTGCAGCCTCCGGATGCCCTTCAAGGGGAGCCCCATGTAGAGAGCATTGCAGTAATCCAGGCGAGACGTCACGAGTGCATAGGGCATCCCGGTCCAGAAAGGGGCGCAACTGGCGCACCAGGCGAACCTGGTAGAATGCTCTCCTGGAGACGGCCGTCAAATGGTCTTCTAAAGACAGCCGTTCATCCAGGAGGACGCCTAAGTTGTGCACCCTCTCCATCGGGGCCAATGACTCGCCACCGACGGTCAGCCGCGGATTTAGCTGACTGTACCGGGATGCCGGCATCCACAGCCACTCTGTCTTGGAGGGATTGAGCTTGAGCCTGTTTCTCCCCATCCAGACCCGTACGGCCTCCAGACACCGGGACAGCACTTCGATAGCTTCGTTGGGGTAGTCCGGTGTGGAAAAGTACAGCTGGGTGTCATCCGCGTACAGCTGGTACCTCACACCGAAACCACTGATGATCTCACCCAGCGGCTTCATGTAGATGTTGAACAGAAGGGGCGAGAGGATCGACCCCTGCGGCACCCCACAAGTGAGGCGCCTCGGGGCCGACCTCTGCCCTCCCGTCAACACCGTCTGCGATCGGTCGGAGAGATAGGAGGAGAACCACCGATAAACGGTGCCTCACACTCCCAATCCCTCTAACCGGCGCAGCAGGATACCATGGTCGATGGTATCGAAAGCCGCTGAGAGGTCTAATAGGACCAGGGCAGAGGAGCAACCCCTATCCCTGGCCCTCCAGAGATCATCCACCAACGCGACCAAAGCCATCTCCGTGCTGTAGCCGGGCCGGAAACCGGACTGGAACGGGTCTAGATAGACAGTTTCATCCAGGTGTAAGGGAAACTGATATGCCACCATACTCTCTACAACCTTCGCCGCAAAGCGAAGGTTGGAGACCGGACGATAATTACCTAAAACAGCCGGGTCCAGGGAAGGCTTCTTGAGGAGGGGCCTCACCACCGCCTCTTTCAAGGCGGCCAGAAAGACACCCTCCACCAAAGAAGCAGTCGTAATCGCCTGGAGCCAGCCTCGTGTCACCTCCTGAGTGGCCAGCACCAGCCAGGAGGGGCACGGGTCCAGTAAACACGTGGTGGCATTCAACCTACCCAACAACCTGTCCATGTCCTCGGGAGCCACAGGGTCAAACTCATCCCAAACAACGTCACCAAGACCACCCTCGGACGTCTCACCTGAGTCACCGCAATTTTGGTCCAACCCGTCCCGAAGCTGAACGATTTTATCGTATAGATAACCGTTAAACTCCTCAGCACGTCCCTGCAGCGGGTCATCCCGCTCCCCCTGGTGAAGGAGGGAACGAGTCACCCGAAACAGGGCGGCTGGGCGGTTATCTGCCGACGCAATGAGGGAGGAGGCGTAGCAACGCCTC
Source organism: Ahaetulla prasina (assembly GCF_028640845.1). Lineage (NCBI taxonomy): Eukaryota > Metazoa > Chordata > Lepidosauria > Squamata > Colubridae > Ahaetulla > Ahaetulla prasina. The sequence goes on along the minus strand of NC_080545.1, from coordinate 24,179,869 downwards.
GCTTCCCTCAATGCCACTAGGTAAGCCCTAGTATAGGACTTCACTAGTGTCCGATCAGCCTCTGAACGGCTAGACCTCCAGGAGCTCTCTAGGCGTCTTCTCCGGCGTTTCATCCCCCTCAGCTCCTCGGAGAACCAGGGAGCCGGTTGGGACCTGCGCCGGGTCAGAGGCCGCAGAGGCACGACACGATCTAAGGCCCCCGCCGCGGCCCGTTCCCAGGCCGCAACAAGTTCCTCAGACGTGCCGTGAGCCAGACCCTCAGGAAGTGGCCCAAGCTCCGTCCGGAACCTCTCCGGGTCCATCAGGCGCCTGGGACGGAACCAACGCATCGGCTCCATCTCCCTGCAGTGTTGGATGGCAGTCAGAAAGTCCAGGCGAAGGAGAGAGTGATCTGACCATGACAGAGGTTCAATGACTATTTCCTTTAAGTCCAGATCTCTCAACCACTGACCAGAGACAAAAATCAGATCCAGTGTACCACCCCCAGTGTGAGTAGGGCCATCAACTACTTGAGTCAGGTCCAAGGCCGTCATGGAAGCCGTGAACTCCCGAGCTGCTGTCGATGACGAGCCGGAAGATGGCAAGTTAAAATCCCCCATGACTAAAAGTCTGGGGGTCTCAACTGCCACCCCAGCAAGCACCTCCAGGAGCTCGGGCAGGGCAGCTGTCACGCAGCAAGGAGCCAGGTACGCGACCAGCAAGCCCATCTGACATCTATGGCCCCACTTCACAAAGAGGGATTCACACCCGGCAATCTGAGGCACAGTGGTCTCCCTCGGCTCCAGACTCTCTCTAATCACAACCGCCACCCCCCCACCCCTACCCTGGGCTCTCGGCTGATGGAATGCACGGAAACCTGGCGGGCACATCTGTACCAGGGGCACGCCCCCTTCTGTGCCCAACCAGGTCTCCGTAATGCCTATGAAGTCCGCGGCACCCCCCTGAATAAGATCGTGAATTAGGGGGGCCTTATTGGCCACGGACCGTGCATTACACAACATCAGCCGAAGGCCCGGGCTCTGAGGGTCTTGACCATCCGGGGAATGGGAAAAGTCTGAGGGCTCGGGGCGCGCGATCGCCTGCAAGCATCGAGCGCGCACCCCCTTAACACGATCCGAGCCCCCACTTCCGCCAAATCTGCCCCTCCCCCATACCGTGCAAATGGCACCACCCTCCACCAGTGGAACACGAACTCCCCCCGTAACCCTCGGACCTATTAACTCACCGCCACGAGCATGCGCAGGAACTGATACCCCACCCGGCGGGTTTCCCCCAACACCCGCCCTACCCCTCCCACCCCTTAAAAATGCCCTATCTAAAAACCCCCAAAGGCTCTTCCTCTTCGCATGCCACCTCTGTGGATCCCAAGACCCGTCATTGAGGCCGGCCCTTGGTAATAAAACGGGCCATTCCTGCGAGGCGGGGGCACCTCGCAGGCGCAAGAGTTCCTGTACTGAATAGCGTAAACGAATCGTAAAAATAACACTTTGCTAGGGAATAGCAGTCGACGGGAGATGATAATTGTCCGGGATGGCAGGATATTAGTCAATAGTTCTTCACATGGATACCCATCGTCCGATGGTGGCTGACACATGATGACAGATAGGCTAAAGATGGAAAGGTGGAAAAAATAGCCCAGTCCTAAAATCCATGGGGAAACGAGGTGGGTGGGTCTTCTACCACCTTCAGCAATGACTACAATTCTATTCTATTCTATTCTGTTCTGTTCTGTTCTGTTCTGTTCTGTTCTGTTCTGTTCTATTCTATTCTATGACAAGGAGTCCATGTGCCTGGGTAGTATACCAATTACATTGCTAACTGTCTGTAGTTTAGCCTTAGTGATTCATAAGAACCTCATAATAATAACCTTGTTATCACAAATAGTGCTGCATACGTCTGTCTGTTAAGGTGAACAGTCTGGTTGTTAACTGAGATGATATAATATTAATCCTGAAACAACAGCATTGATTGCCTACACCTAAAGTAGTGTCACTAGTCAATTAGCCTTAATTGATTAGGGTCTAGGTACTGAAAAAGAATAAATATATAGTAATGCTACTTACTTTATGTTAAGACCAGCTGCTTATGCTCCACCAATGGGACTATGTCTCAGTGTGCTGGCCAGGTGTGGCAAATTCTTAGTTCAGTGCCACAATAAGTGCCCTCTTTCAAGAGATGCTTGGATGGCCTACATACTAACTTATTTCACAGAACAATTAAATATCCTTTTCTCTAGATACTGTATTTCTGGGCTAATGTTATGCCAGGACCAGCCAGTTAGTTTCCTTTTCTGTTTTTACAATTTATCATCATATGTCTATTATTTTTAAACATTGTTGGCTTTATCTGAACATTTACTATTCCTTTCAAATCATGCTGGGGTTCCTTGGGAAGAAAGCATAATATGAAATAACAACAAAGGCACTCTCATCTAAGAGTGAGATGGGCAGTATCTAAATCCAATAAATAATAATGCATTTTTATTTGACATTGTTTCTTCCAGTACAAAGAATTCCTCAGAATGATATACCGAAGATTTAAAATGGCGAAAGCATAAAAAAGAATAGTGCAACTGTGAAACGAACAGTAAAAAAGCAGAAAATTTTTCGAAATGACCATCAGATCATTAGTATTTCATGTATAGTATTATATTCACATGCTCTGATGCTAAGAAGTTAGATGTTCTACTCTCCCTCCTCACCTGAAAAGAACTCTGTTACAACTGCCAGTTGCCTCACATTCCGTTACCTCAGTTCAAACTTTCAGACGTTCCACTCCTTCACTCAGGAGTGGTCAATGTATCAAGCCTGATCACATAGTTTCATAGTGAAGCATGGGTATCCAGCTAGTAATAAAATAAACAACAACAAAAAAGTTTGTTGCAAAAGTGACTGCCTGCGAAGACTTCTGTATTGGGGCTGAAAAGCAAAAGTGGAAGCAGTATGCTCTGTCCCATATTTGGGTAGACCAAGTTGCCCTGATAAAAAACACTTTTAAGCTTTGAAGCAGGACTGTTTAAATCCACTCCACCTCTTAAGAGTCAACAACCAGTATGGGTTCTTTTAATTCTGGGTTCACTTGGGCTCCGCATACCCAACACCTCTAACCATTTTCATAGGACATGCTTTTCAGATGCCTCTCCATGAACAAATGCTTTCTATTCCAGATGTCTTCTGGCAGACAGAATAAAGGAAGACTACTAAAAATTATTTCCTCTTTATGCCTTTATTTATGATATTTTGATGAACCATACTATGAGGGACATGGTGACTCAGTGGCTAAGACATTGAGCTTGTTGATTGAAAGGTCGGGAGTTCAGCAGTTTGAATCCCTAGTGCCGCATAACAGGGTGAACTCCTGTTACTTGTCTCAGCTTCTGCCAACCTAGCAGTTTGAAAGCACGTAAAAAATGAAAGTAGAAAAATAGGGACTACCTTTGGTGGAAAGGTAACAGCGTTCCGTGCGCCTTTGGCATTTAGTCATGCTGGCCACATGACCAAGGAGACATCTTCGGACAGCGCTGGCTCTTCGGCTTTGAAATGGAGATGAGCACTGCCCCTTAGAGTTGGGAACGACTAGCACATATGTGTGAAGGGAACCTTTACCTTTACTATTCATTTCAGTTGTGGCATGTTTTATATAGATCTTTAGTTCTTTAGCTTTTTGCAACTACAATTTCCAAAATTTTGTTTATCCAGCATTCTTACTTATGACAAGTATTTTTGCTGGATGAGTTATCTCATACCAGAAGTAGTGATTCTGTTATAAGTGTGTGGGAAGTGCAGTTGTATGAATCTCACACCCTCTGCCTGATATATGATTTAAATCCAGTAAGAAAACAACTTTTCTTCTTAGATATTTAGGATTTGAATTAAGATTTAATTAATGGAATATCTAATTCCACAACTAACTCAAATAATGCTCATATTGTGGTGTTATTTAAACATTGCTAGCTCTATGTGAAAACACAATCCATACATCTGTTATAGGTGTATACAAAAATGGATTTATTCATCTGTCAAATCTGTATTCTTTCCATCTTGTAAATAAATGATAAATTGAGAGATAACAACCTGCTTTATCTTGTGTTACGATATTACGGATTTTCATTAAACAGAAAATAGGTAGAGACATGAAATATAAAAGGAACTATCTCTGCTGAGCCAATAAATTATCCCATTCTGTTGCCCTTCTTCCTCAACTTGATATCATCCAAGGGAGATTAACTTCAATATTTATCATTCAGCATGCTGAAGGAAACTGATAGAAACTGAAATTGGAAAGGGACTATGTTGGGGTTAAATGGTATGAAAAAATACAAAAGAAAGACCAAAAGTTACATGATAGTAGAAACTTTCCCCCAAAAGATATGACCTCTCCTTTGTTGAACTTTATTTTTTCCTTTGCCCTTTGATTCATGAAGAACTAAAACTTCTAACAATATAGTCATATGCTGGATAATACCTTGTTGAAGCCTGTTCCTAAGATTAGGTCTCAGTTATTCACCTATGGTTTAATATAGGTGATAATAATCCAATGTTTAAAGTTGCAGTTCTGTAACTGAGTTGCAATACTGTTACTGAGGTTCTTAATTGAGGTGGAATGTGGAGACTATTATTTCCAAACAAATTGTTGGCTTGAGGGGAAAAAAATGCCAACTTTGGAATGTTATGTCAATTCCATTGCAAATACTTTTATTTGCCAGAATTTTCAAAGTCATAGTACAGTTTGTTCTTCAATTAATAATTATTTTCTGATTTTTTTCCCCTCCCTCTGGTTATTTTGTTTGTACTTGAAATGTTTCTCTAATGTTTTTATTTGAGGGTGCATTTGCATATTATGCCATACTACTGTTGTGGGTTAAGAAATACACCTGCCACCATTTCCCTTTCATTTTTGCAGCTTATTTTCCAGAAGCAGAATTTTACTTGACGTGCATTGTATCATCTGAATCTATGGTGGCTGACATTTTTGTTTCTAGAAAACAAATGTTGAAATCAAAATTCCTTTTCTGCAGACCAACGATAACGGGAGTCAAATGCTTAAAAACTAGATGACATGAAAAACATATAAATCTCCAGGACATACTAGGTTAGAGGGCTAGTTTAATGAACAGTTTCTTTCTCAGACAAGCCTGTTTTTTTTGACATTCAGGTCACTGAGCTTTAGCCTAAAAAATTAATTTATTTTGAGAGAAGGCAAGAGTAAATTTAATCTGAAACAGATGTTCTTAATAGAAAAAAGGGAAATATTGTACAGGTCTACAAAATGTGGTAAAAAGTCAGAATGGGAATTATGCTGGCTTGATCAAAACTCCACCTGTTTTTTTTTTTTACAAATATTTTTTACCAGAACTTGATGGCACTCTGGGACCAAGGGTGGGCTGCTGGGGGTTTGCAGGGCTTCGGGAGAACCTCTAGCTAAGATTCTGTGCAGTTCGGAAAACCGTCAAATCCCACTCCAGGCTAGCCCTGCCCTGCCTGCCCTGCCCTGCTCTCCCCTCCCAGGAATCCACCCACGTTTTGGATGCAGGTAATTGCATGGCGCGCATGGAGGCTTGGGGCGGGTGAAAAATGGGCCTACTGGAAGTTCGGGAAGGCTGGAAATGGGCCCGTTTCTGGCCTCCAGAGGGCCTCCGGAGCCTGGGGAGGTCATTTTTGCCTCCTGGAGGCTCAAGGAAAGCCTCCGTAGCCTGAGGAGGGCAAAAATGGCCCCCCCCCGCTGTGGTGCAAGAGGCTGACTAGGCCACACCCACCATGGCCATGCCCACCCAGCAAGAGAACCCCTTGCTAAAATTTTTGAAGCCCACCCCTGCCTGGACTAACTGGATTAACTGTGTAATGTTATTTCATACGATATAGCCACAGTATGCCTTTCAAATATATTCATAATTTCGATTAGACTGGTACATGCTCTTTCTGTTGCATAAAAAGCAAATGTGATCCTGAAATAAAATGTTAAAATGCTGGCTAGAGTAAGTTAGGGTTGGGCCAATTCAAAGCTCACAACCTAAGTACGATCTTCTAAAATTGCTACATCTCTACCAAGAGCACGTTACAAAAAAAACAGATAGGAAGACTGATGATGCTCAAGTAATTAAATTAGTATGGGGAAAGGAAGGCGTGTCCTGTAGACATGCAAAATATTTTATTTATTTATTTATTTATTTATTTATTTATTTATTTATTTATTTATTTATTTATTTATTTATTTATTTATTTATTTATTTGATTTCTATACCGCCCTTCTCCTGAAGGACTCAGGGCGGTGTACAGGCAAAAATAAAACAAACAGTGCAATATATAATTTAAAATGCAATTAAAAAACTTATTTTAAAATTGGCCTGAAAATTAAAATATACAGTGAGCTAAAAACCCCATTTAAGATTAGTTAATAAGAATTTTAAAAATTTGATAAAATTCAATTTAAGCCAGCCCCGCGCGAATAAAAAGATGTGTCTTCAGTTCGCGACGGAATGTCTGAAGGTCAGGTATTTGGTGTAAACCCGGGGGAAGTTCGTTCCAGAGTGTGGGAGCCCCCACAGAGAAGGACCTTCCCCTGGGGGCCGCCAGCCGACATTGCTTGGCGGACGGCACCCTGAGAAGTCCCTCTCTGTGAGAGCGTACGGGTCGGTGGGAGGCATGTGGTAACAGCAGGCGGTCCCGTAAGTACCCAGGCCCTAAGCCATGGAGCGCTTTAAAGGTAGTAACCAGCAAATAGATATGTAGCTACAAATAGATATGTAGTTGGTGAAATTGGGTCTGTACAAAATAAAATACTTTCATTCTGCTGACAGTCATTAGAGCTATTTCCCATACTGATTTTTTGGAGTTTCTAAATCTTTCCTGTGTAAAATAACCACTGTGCAGAAAGGAACATGGTAGCATTTCATGGACTGTTTCAGGAAGACTATGTGTCCATGTGTATACAAGTAGTCTTCAACTACTATTAGGGCCAAAATTTCACTGCAAAGAAAGGTGATTAGAGAGGTGCGTCCGATTTTAGGGCCTTTTTTTGCCCACGGTTGTAAAGTGAGTCATTACAGTTGTTAACTGAATCACATAGTCATTAAGCAAGTCTGGCTTCCACAATTGGCATTGCTACTTGGAAGCCAGCTGGGAAGGTCACAAACGGTGATTACATGACTCCAGGTTACTGCAACTATCATAAATATACGGTGGTTGCCAAGCACCTGAATTTTGATCATGTGACCATGGGGATTCTTTTATGTTTGTAAGTGTGAGGACTGGTCATGAGTAACTTAGAGTCATAAATCACAATAATATAATATATTAATATAATATAAGCTATAACTAAGTTAGAAAATTGTGGGATAGACAGCATCACCACCAGATGAATTCATAACTGGCTGACAAACTCAGTATGTAGTCCTTAATGGAACTACTTCTACATAGAGGCAAGTAAGCAGCGAAGTACCTCAAGGTTCTGTCTTAGGCCCAGTATTCTTCAATATCTTCATAAACAATTTAGATGAGGGAATAGAAGGGGAACTCATTAAATTTGCAGACAACACCAAGCTGGTAGGAATGGTCAATACCCTAGAAGACAGGCTCAAGATCCAAAGATATCAGACTTGAACACAGGGTTCTATCTAACAAAATAAAATTCAATGGTGAGAAAAATGAGGTTTTACACTTAGGCAAGAAAAACCAAATGTACAGGTATAGAATAGGTGTCACCTCGCTCAACAGCAGTAATTCTGAGAGGGATCTTGGAGTCCTAGTAGACAATCACTTAAATATGAGCCAGCAGTATGCGGCAGCTACCAAAAAAGCCAATGCACTCCTAGGCTGCATTAACAGAGGAATAGAATTGACATCACGTGAAGTGTTAATAATGCTTTATAAGGCCTTAGTAAGATCACATTTGGTATAGTGCATCCAGTTTTTATTGCCACAATATAAAAACAGTATTTGAAACTCTGGAAAGAATGCAAAGAAAAGCCACAAAGATAATTAAGGGGCTGGAGGCCAAAATATATGAAGAACAGTTGCAGGAATTGGGTATGTCTAGTCTAGTGAAATTAAAGACTAGATGATAGCAGTGTTCCTCAATATTTGAGTAGCTGCTGCAAAAAAGAGGGGGTCAATCTATTTTCCAAAGTGCCTGAAGGCAAGACAAGACGGAATGGATGGAAACTAATCAAGGAAAAAGCAATCTAAAACTAGGGAGAAATTTCTTGATAATGAGGGCAATTACTCAGTGGAACAGCTTGCCTTCAGAAGCTGAGGGTGCTTCATCACTGAAAGTTTTTAAGAAGAGATTGGACAGCCATTTGTCTGAAATGGTATAGGGTCTCCTGCTTGAGCAGATAGTTGTAGTAGAAGACCTCCAAGGTTCTTTCCAACTTTGTTATTCTGAACTTCTTTTCACTACTGTTGTAATTTTGAAAGATCACTACATGAATGATTGTAAGTCAAGGACTACCTGTAAATAGATGTGGGAACAGGGTAAAAAAATATGGTGATGGATCACAGTCCATCACAAACAGTCTGCAGGTAGTGCCCGTATCAGATAAAATCATGGATTCAAGACAGTTCTTGAGCCATGCCAGAACAGAAGATCAATCTATGGGTGAAATCCACTTACCTTTGCTACCAGTTTGCAAATGGGAGCATGTGAACGTTCACTTCAATTGCGCATGACACCTCTGCACATGCGCAGGACCTTCTGTGCATGTACAGAGCATCATAAACAGGATGTTATGACATCCGAGTGGGTGGGTGGAGCCTCCCACCACCGGTGCTACCTGTTTGCCTGAGCCAGATAGAACCGGCTGCATTTTCACCACTGGATCAACCTGCAATAATCTGAGAGGATATCATTCTGCTTCCAGATCACCACAGAACGCACTGATGAAGGAGTTCAGCCTGCTCCATTCTTCATACATGTTGGCCTCCAGCCACTTGATCATCTTTGTTACTTTTCTCTGCACTCTTTCCAGAATCTCAACATCCTGTGTTGAGATAGGGTTTACTTTACTGAATGATGACTTAACATTTGCGTGCCTTATGACAGGTATTACAGATTTTAAACCCATGTTTATTCCTAGAATTGTAGTGTTGAAGAGAACTTGGAGATCATATACTCCAGGAGCTTCAGGGTAGAATTTGCAGTACAGGATCTGCTTTTACCACCCAAATAGTTTGTCTAGTCTTGGTATCAATACCACTTCAATGAAGAAGTGCCCATTATTTCCCAGGTGTACCCCTTCTACAGTTTTTTAGGAACCTTTCCCAAGATTTAACTGAAATAATTGCATTTTTCACTATTTCATTTAGGTCTTTCTGTCTGGAGTAAAATAGAGCAGATGTACTTCATTTCTGTGTGAAAATTCTTCACATATTTTAAGAAAGTGATTATAACTTCCTTTAATTTTCTTTTATCTAGACAATTTCTTTGGCATTTCTAACCAGGATTGAAATCTTATGTGCTACTATATTTTGGATTCCAGACACATAATTCAAGTGACCTCTAAGAATTAACTTGTATTTTTATATGAATATGAGTATTCCTTGTATTATTTTATTCCTTAGATATAATATTTAAATTAATATATCTTAATTTTCTCCTCCATAGGGATTTCATTGCAAAGATCAATTTTCTAGTAAGTATTATATTTTAATTCTTATTATATTTTATTCATTCTTAAGGTCAGGAAAGCAAAACTTTTGAATGACCAATCAGCCTGAAAGCTCATTACATTTTAAAAAACTTTCTTCCTACTTGAAGACCTTCCTGTTCGTCCTCAACTGTCTTGGATCATGTCAGGATGTAAGCTTTTCTGTGAATGACCTAAATATTATGTTTGCTTTTAACAAGAATTATTTAAAAAATGAGGCTTCGATTCTCAGAATACAAAATGTATTATCACTCCTTGTACACAAATATTTTGATCATATCACCCATTGTCCCTCAAAAAAAATATCAGTACCTACACAAGTACTGCAAATGAATAATCATGGGCATGCTCATTTGTCATACATCAATGGTGGTTTTTCTACACCAACTTTTCTGGATGTAAATTATTGTATAACTAGTTATCGAAATCTTTAAACAGTTTTTGAATGGGTGAAAATTGCACACTAACAATGTAGATTAGTTACTAAACTGTACATTCTGACATTGTATCAGCAGTCAAGCTATCAGATGTTATTGTATATTCCAAATCCATTTGCCTGTAACTTTTGTTAAAGGCCAAATATTCAGTTTGGATGCAATCTATAATTATTTGGCCCACCCTTCTCCCTGAAGAGTGTGATGTGATATGCTTTTGATTGTTTGCATGTGTGAGACTTCAATGGCTATCATCACTTAAAATCACGTAACATTTTTTATTTATTATTATTTCTTCATTTTATTTACCTTTATTATTTTTATAAATAATTCAATGTGACAAATATACATAATACTCCCTCCTGATATTTTCCCCACAACAACAACCCTGTGAAGTAGATTGGCTGCGAGAGAGGGACTGGTTCAAAATTACACAGCTGCCCAAGGCAGGAGTAGAACTCACAGTCTCCCAGTTTCTAGTCTGGTGCCTTAACCACTACTAGACCAAACTAAATTATCTACTGGTCTACCCCCAGTAGATTTGGTATATATATATGATATATACAAGAAAGTGAATATAATTTTCTTCATCCGTTGTGGCCTGTGGTGTACTAGGTATATTATTCAAGCATCTATCTATCTATCTAACTGTCTGTCTGTCTGTCTGTCTATCTGTCTATCTGTCTGTCCATCTCTGCTGGAGGTGACTCTATAATTAAGCTGGAGGCTTAAAAATAATTAAAAGCCACTAAAAGCTTTAAAAGATCAGAACAATAAAGGTATGGGGATTCAAGTAAATAAAGATACCTACATAAAAGGATTATAGAAATGATCAAATCTTGCAAAAGATTGTTTACAACCTGGGCTCCCTGTGTTTTTAGAAGAGTAAGTTGTTGTATTTCAGCTTTTATTGTACCCTTTGCTCTTATTTTCAAAAGTTTCTTTATTATCTCTCTGTTCGTGGCCACTTGAACGTGCATTCCCACACTCCTTGAGTCAGCAGAAAAGTACTCTGGCACAAGCTTCTTTATCTCAATTTCTAAGTCATTTTCTGCCTCAGTGATGAGGCCACCCAGTGGTACTGTCTACACATATTTGAATATTAAGGAAAGAGATTGGCGGACTCCCTGGTTTCATTTTCTCTTTAATGGGCATTGCCTGCTGATGAGAAAAAATATCCACCCATCACTCCTTCTACTATGAGTTGGGATTGGGGCTGGGATTGGGAATACAGAAAGATTTTATCAGAAGGTTAAACTTAGAGTACTGACCTATGAAATGGAAGGGGGTCCCACTAATTTATTGGGCAGCCCCCTTCTCTCACAAAATGATCCTCAGGGCGGCCGATGTTGCCTAATGCCTGTCACCTGAAAATTGGTTGAGAG